>NC_064856.1:61503261-61834511 GCF_024139225.1 Suncus etruscus | reverse complement strand
CCTCCAGTTATCCCTCTGACCCCAGACATTTATTTTTTATTTTATTTTTGGGGGGGGGGGCGGGAAACACAGTTGGCAGTGTTTAGGGGCTATTTCTGACTCTCTGGTTGGGGACCATTTCCAAAAGTGCTTGGAAGATCACAGGGGCTGGTGGATCAAAGCCAAGCTTCCAATATGCAAAGCTTATGCTCAGCTCATTGATTTCCTTAGCCTCAAACTGGAATCAATCACTACCTTTATAGTTTGTTGTTGCTGTTTTGGGGTCACACCCAACTATGTTTGGGTTTACTCTGGCTCAGCACTCAGGGATTACTCATGGTGGTGGATGGAGAACACTATGAGATGCCGGGAATCTAACCAGTCATTCACATGCAAAGCAAGCACCTGTATACTGTACATAATAATCTCTCCTGAAATTATTATTTAAAAAAATGAAATCTTGGCTTTCTTAGCTCTTCTTGGGGATGGGGCAAAAACCCATGTCCTCCACTTCTATCCTCTAGTTCTATTTAATATGAGAGCACTTGACTTGTCTCCTGAACATTAACCTCTAACACCATGAAAGAATATGCCCCTGCCGTAAGGGGGTACGAAAGAGAGACTCACAAACTAACAGCCTTATTGCCTGAAAGACTGGATGTCACATCCCAAGAGGCTACTCAGGCACAGCCACTGGCCACCCAGTCAACACTATGTGGAGGGAATAGGGGTGGGGTTGTAGCATTTGAGCAGAGTGTTGCTGGTAGGCAGGGGTGTTCCTAGGGCTTCATGCTTTGGGTGGAGAATGGGTGCACAGTTTTCTTCACCACCATTTCTAGGACACCAACACTAAGTGAAATGAACCCTGGTACATCTTCATTTTCAGTAGAAGTGAAGTAGAATCAATAGTTCAAGGGAGCAGAGCCATGGGCTGGCAAAATTCAGGATTCAGACTGGTGCTCTCTATGCCACTGACTTTGTGGCTTTTGTGTCTTATGGGGGTGGGGTGGGGATTCTTTTGAAACACAACTGATGGTGCTAGAGGACCATGCAATCTGGGAATTGAAACCAGGTCCTCTGCATGTAAAGCATTCCCTCAGTCTGTTTTGAATTATTTCTCCAGTCCACAGAGAGTGGTTTTCAGCCACAGGTGTCCAAAGGTTGAAAACCACTGCTCTGTGCTTCTACGATTTCTTCACACTTTGAAGTTCCAAGGTTTCCAGTCTGATAGCAATTCTTAGGAAGCATTTCTAGGGATTGTTGGAAAGGTGTCTGAACAGCAGACAGGCTGGTGGCCCCTGGACAAAAAGCACAGAACTTCCTCAAAGGGAAGGAACAAAATCTCGTCACACTAAACACACTAGCATCTTGCTAGTACGAAAGCCAAGGAAGCTACTTACTTTATACTCAGCGTGTTCCAAAGTGTTTGGCAAGGTATGACTTGCACCAAGGTTTTCTATCCTTAGAGGGAAAAATTCATCGCTTCCCTGTGGCTTTGAAGAGAAGAATGCTTTGTCATATGGGGAGCCATATGACAGTTTATGGAAAGGATGAAGGAAGAGAGACAGACTTGTCTTGGTGAAGAATTAATTGTTGGGGCTGGAGAGATAGCATAAAGGTAAGGCGTTTGCCTTTCATGCAGAAGGTCATTGGTTCGAATCCCGGCATCCCATATGGTCCCCCGAGCCTGCCAGGATATGGAGCCAGGAGTAACCCCTGAGCGCTGCTAGGTGTGACCCCCACAAAAAAAAAGAATTAATTGTCTATCAAAGGACCATCCAGAAATAATTATTGGAAGAAACTTGGTGCAGTTTTTTTAATTTTTCTTTTTTAATTTAATTTTTCAAATTAATATCTTTATTTAAGCACCATGATTATAAACATTTTGGGTTTCAGTTATTATTTTATTTTATTTTGGTGTTTGGACTGTACCTAGTGGTGCTCAGGATTTACTATTGGCTTTATACTCAGGGATCACACCTAGTGGGGACTGGAGTGGAAGGGGAATATGTGATTCTGGGGATTGAACCCAGGTTGACCACATGCAAGGAAAGGGCCCTAATCACCCTACTATCTCTCTGCTCCCTAGCTCAGACTTAAAAAATTATTTTTAATTAAGTATCTGGGAGAGGAAAAGTAAATGTATTGTGAACAATCTAGTGTACAGGATTCTGGATCCCATGTTCTTTGCATTGGCTTCCAAATTATTGCTCACGGTGAGCATTTTGATAGCCCTTTGCCACAGTGATAGGCGAGCATCTATCCACCCTCATGTCAATGACGTGTGTCCCCTGTGAGTGAGGCTAGCTATACACAAGCCCACCCACAATGTGGTTCTGCTTCACAGAAATATGTAGCCTTTCAACTGACTTGTATTACTTAGGAGCGTACTGCAAATGCGAAAATACAGACAATGATCTCATTCTTTCCAATGTCTGCCTGATGACATTTCCTACGAAGTGACTCCAGAAATGTACTAGTTGCCTGTTGCAGGACATTTCCGCGATCACTGAATTATAAGTTATATATATATATTATATATATGCTTATATACATATATATGTACTCAGATATTTTCACAGGGAGGTATATTGCTCTTATTTGGGAATTGGGTGAGTATGGCCACTGGTACTACCAGGTTCTGGGAAAGAGACTGAACTCAGAACCTCAGACATATCAGACTTGTGCCTGCCTCTGTGAGTCCAGCTCTAGGATATGTGTTCTTGCATTGTGGAGATGTCTGGGCCACAGGGAATACACACTGCATTTCCTTGACAGATACTGATAAACTGTCCACTAAAAACATTGAATTCATTTAGAGCCCCACAGTGTCTAGCAGTGTCTACTTTCTATCGATGCAAGTAGTCAATGTTTCCTATTACTGCTGGAACAGCTTACTGTTGAGCCATTTAAGCTGGTTTTAAAGCAAAGGGAACGTTTTATCTTATCATTCCAGAGGGCAGAGTCTGACATGCTCTCACAGGACTGGAATCTCAGTGGCTGCTGGGCTGTGTTCCTTTTGGCCTTTCTGGGAGGGATGTGCTTCCATGGCAGAGTTGGTGGGGATACTCAGCCCTTGGGCACTTCCAGCTATCAGTTGCATTTGCAACATTGGTTCCCATGATAAGAGGGTCGGCAACTTTTATTCCTTCTGTAAACTTTATTTCTCTATGCCAGGACACTAGCATGCCCACAGTCCAGGGTGCAGAAAGAGACCATTTGGGGTCCAGTATTCTGCCCATAAAAGGAATTGCCATTTTTGAAAGGATTTTCATTCCCAATGCAGAAAGGGCTCTTCCAAACTAAGTTTTCTTGGTTGTTGAAAAGATTGAATCATGTTTCTATGTGAAGAGGCAAAACAGTTTTATTATATGTTGTTGGTTGGCACTCTTGTCTCTTTCTCTGTTAGGCTGCCTTCTTTTGGTCTGTTTTTAATTACATTTTCAATTAATTAAAATTAAAAATTTTTAAATTTAAAATTCATCGAGGACAGGGACTGTCTCTTACTCACATTTACATCAACAGATGGACTCTTTCAGAGAAGGGACTCAGGCCTGAAGCTGCCTGTAGACTTCCCTCTTGCTGTTCTGCTTTGACTGAATTGTGGAGATGTGTCTGGCTGAGTCCCTAGAGGGAAATCTGTCCCTGGAGGTTGTGAGGGCCAAGACAAAAAGCATCTTAAGGCTGACTTAGAGCCTTAACTTTCCCAAGAAGTAGTCTCTTTTCAGCACATCACTTGGAGCTCTTTCCATTTCCGTTTGCTCACCTGGAAGGCTTCAGTGGGGACAGACTTGGAGAGGGCTCTGAAACCAAACCCCTGTTTGAGATGGGGGCGCTGCTCACTGAGCTGCCCCACTCTGCTGGTTTGATCAAAAGAGGTGGGCAGAGCCTGGAGGTGAGGGGGGTTGTGGGGAGACTGTGTGTGTTTGGAGGGGGTAGGGGAGTGTATATTCATGCAGGTCTTAGGGCGATGTGCTGTCCTTGAAACTTTTTAGAGGAATTTGAGTGAAGATTTAATTGTTTTCTGATTATCCTGGTCTCTTCTAGAGTACCTGGGTGAACTCGGGCCTGCCACAGGGGATGAATTGTATAGTACATCTTCAAATATTGTTCTTTGTCCAATGACATTTTGTTGTAAGTAACATCAATGAGAGAAAAAAATAATGATTCTTGGATAGGTCAGCTGCCTATGTAGAGTTTATAGGGTCGCCTGTCTGAGGATACTTTCTCTGAGGGCTCTATTTTCTCCACCTCTTACAGATGTGCATGTCAAGGTCAGTTATATTGAAAATCTTCCCAATCTAAGCAGAGCATGTATAAGAATGTCTGAAAGTTTGTATGTGCGAGTGTGAAAGTATACATACGAGTGTGATGTGTGTGTGAGAAAGTATGTATGTATAAGTGTATGAATGACTATCAGTGTATATGTGCAAGAATGTGTTTGAAAGTAAGTCTATGTGAATATGTAAGAGTATATATGTGTGAGAGGTTGTGTGATTGTGTGTGTGAAAGAATGCATGAAAGTAGTGTGCATGACTAGAGAAAGTGTGTCTGTATGTGTGTATCTGATGTGAGTGATGTGTGTGAGAAAGCATATGGATGTGTGTGAATTTGTGTTAAAATATGTGCATTTGCATGAACTGGCATGGGTACATGTCTGAGGATGTGAATTCTCATATGTGAGCACATACATGTGTTTGTGTAAGTGACCTTGTTTGTGTGAGTATATATGTTTGTGTTTGAGTCTTCATGTATTAGTGTGTGAGGTTGAGTGTGAGGGTCTGTGTGTGTCTATTTGTGTTTGTGTGTATGTGTGTATGTGTGTGTGTTAATGTGCCCTACAGTGGAGTGATGTCCTGGTTGGGCCTGGAATCGCTGACATAGGCATCCTCCTCCAGGACCTTAAATTTAAAATTAAAATTCCAGCTGTAAAAGAAATGAATACAAGTATTGTTCCATATTGGGTGTGTTTTGGTCTTATTTAGAAATTTGGTGATTTTTGAGACTAGAAATATGCTGTGGGAGCAATATTCTTAATTCCATCCTGGTCTGTGGTCAAGCTGGTTTCTTACATGCTGTTTTAAGTTACTGTTTCTAAAAACCTAGTGACAACATTGAGGACTTAATGTACCAGTCTTCCATTTCTCTTCTTTTCCATTTTCCTTAAGGGGGTTTGGTGGGGAGTGAAGGTAGACCATCACCAGGACCCTTCCAATTTCTCTTGGACTCCAGAGAACTGTCTCGGGGGTCTTTCTCCTCCACGTGCCTGTAATTCATGGATGACAGCCTGTTTTCTGCCTGCTTTGTGCTCACTCTGTGCCCCAATGTGCCCAAGACATGTGAGACTCACACAGATGGTGATTGTGGGACCAGGGTGGTATCCTGGAGGCTTACAGGCCGATGACTACAGAGTAGGGGAGACTGAAGCACCCCAGGCCCTTGAGTCTATGGAGCACAACTATGGGATAAAGTAGAGACTCTGCATCCCTGGTGCGTGGCTCATGGACCCCTTCCCTAATGAGGCTCATCCCTCTCAGGAGTGCATCATTGATGAGGACTGTGGGCCAAACAGCTACTGCCAGTTTGCCAGCTTCCAAGCCACATGCCAGCCGTGCCAGGAACAGGAGGCGGTGAGTGATCCAGCCCCAAGCCCTGGGGAAGAGGACCTGGGATCCCTGGCTCTAAAGATGGGCTTTCTGGAAACTCCTTTGAGCCCCCTCCCCCCAATAACCACATTTAGAGCCTTTCATGACACCCCCTGGCTGTTGGAGGGATCAAGAAGTCAGTGCTGGAAGCTGCCTGCAGGCCTGTAGCCACTCACAAACTGTGTCTGTGGTCAGCAGAGCTGGCATGCACGGACAAGGTGCTGCCCTGTCCCCTCCACTGCAGCTGACTCACCTTGGCACACACGGTGACACTCAGCCTGCAGGGAACACGGCAGTCTCATCCTCCTGTATGCCCACCTGCCCCTTGGACAGGATGGTAGAAGGTCCAGCACTTCCTAGGGTTGGCTCATGAAGAAGCACAAAGCTAGGGAGTGGAGCCACCTCCTTTGCCCACAGACATTTTGGTGAAGTGTTGAGCCACAGGGACTGCAGATGCCCTCTCTCAGAAGTCACAGCCCAGCCTTGTGCTGTAAGGGCCCAAGGCTTGTCACTGCCCTCATGTGGATAGCAGCTGCTACTGACATCCTAACAGGAGCCAGCCCTGAGCACAGCCAGGAGAACTCCATACTATCCCTAATCATCCTCCCCTTGTGTTTCTTCAGACCCACAGTCCCCACATGCCATACCCACCCACTCGGGGCCAGAGTTTCCTACAGAAGTGGTACAGCCCTAGGAGAGACAGAACAATTCCAGCCTGCAGGGACAGACTCGCAGCAGCTCCTTCTACTGGTTCTCTAGAAGTACATGTGCAGGCAGCAGTGGGGATGGAGGCTCGTTTGTCTGTTTGTTTACAGGGGGCACACCCAGCAAAGCTCAGGGGTTACTCCTGGCTCTTTACTCAGGCTTCACTCCTGGCAGGCTTGGGGAGCCATATGTGATATCAGGGATTAAATTTGGGTTGGTTATGTGCAAGGCAAGAGCCCTACCAGCTGTGCTATTGCTCCAGCCCTTCATGTTTTTATTTTTTTGGTTTTTTGGGGCCACACTCGGCAGTGCTCAGGGATTACTCCTGGCTATCCGCTCAGAAATAGCTCCTGGCAGGCACGAGGGACCATATGGGATGTCGGGATTCGAATCAACCACCTTAGGTCCTGGATCGGCTACTTGCAAGGCAAACACCACTGGGCTATCTCTCAGGCCCCCACCCCCACCCCCTTCATGTTTTTAATTTGGTCGAAAGGGCCCCAAAGTTTGGGAACCTCAGTCTTTCTTTATATTATTATTATTTTTTATTTAAACACCTTGGTTACAAATATGATTGTAGTTGGGTTTCAGTCATGCAAAGAAAACCCCCGTTCACCAGTGCGAACCTCAGTCTTAAGCCAGGGTGTGCCTTTAAAATCAAGGTGTGTCGCTGTGGGGGGAGTGCAGGACTTCCTTCCTGTCTGGATGAAATAGAAGACATGCTACCACCCTTGGCAATCCTCCACTGTGAAGGCAGATGCCCCCTCCCACCCCATGTTCCCACCTTATGTCCCTCGTGGTCTCTTTCATCCATCAGTCCAGTGCCTAGGCTCCCATTCACAGCCCCTCCTCTTCCACAGTTTCTCCTCCCCGTGGTGGAGGGATATGGGATGCCACCTGACCCCTTCAGGTTTCCCAGGACAGATTCTACAGTTTTACCCCCTCCTCTGCAGCCTTGTACCCAGGACAGTGAGTGCTGCGGGGAACGGCTGTGTGTCTGGGGACATTGCTCTAGAGAGGCCACCAAAGGAAGCAACGGGACCATCTGTGACAACCAGAGGGATTGTCAGTCTGAGCTGTGCTGTGCCTTCCAGAAAGGTGAGTGGGTTCCTGGGGCAGGCCAGCCCTGCACCCTTCTCCACTATGGCATCCCGGGGACCATCCACATGAACCAATCCCTCCAGGGTCATCCCATCTGCTCTCACCACCCCCCACAGAAATGCCTAGGAAAGTTACATTCTTTTAGGCCCCATGAGTCTAGTATGAGAGGACATCCAGAAGGTGGGATTTGAGTGCCCCTCCTCGACCTACTCTACTCACTCCCCACCCCTGTTCCTGTGAATGTCCCCCTCTCACCTCTTTTTTTCCCCCAACTCTGCCATCACTATGCTCCTGCTAACTTCTAAATCCAGCACAAACCCATCTCTTCCAGGCAGTCATCCTTGACTGCTTCAGCCCTCTAGGTTCATTCTTTCCTGGAGAAAACTGTAGTGATTCTTTTCCCCTCTTATCCAACCTATTCCTTGACATTGAGAATAGGAGGCACAAAGTGCCCCTTTTTCTTTAATCCCTCCCCCTAGCACCTGCCTGCCTGATGCTGAGTGCACTGGCATGACTTTTGGCCTGTGGTCTCAGGTCTGTTGTTCCCAGTGTGTACACCGCTGCCCAGAGAGGGTGAATTGTGCCATGACCCTAACAGCCGGCCTCTGGACTTCATCGCGTGGGCGGTGACGCCTCAAGTTCCACTGGATCGGTGCCCTTGTGCCAGTGGCCTCCGCTGCCAGCCACACAGGTGAGGCCTCACCTACCTTCCATTTAGGGGTTGAGAGCAGATGAGGTTTGACTCCATGGGGACTGAAACAGAAGTGCGGTAGTACATAGGTCCCTACCAGGCTTTAGTGGTGATGCTGGAGCTCATCCTGTTGGAGGGTCAGCCAGTCAGGTCACTGAGAGGAGGTTGACCCCGGATGAGTGGGCCCCTGGGAGTCAATGAGGGAACCCAACCCTTTAATAAGGAGGGATGAGCTGAGTGATCTGCAAAGGCAGCTATGACTACCAGAGAGGTAAGAAGGAAGCCAGGAGCATGTGGGACGCTGAGGCGGAGTACTCAGGCCACCAGGAGAGCAGCCTCAACCTGTGGTGCACATTCTGTGTCCATCACACACAGAACTCCGTCTGGGTAGTAGTGTGTGCAGAAGTCCCCTCCCAGCCCCAAAGCACAGGGGTCCTCCAGTCTCTGCAGATGAGCAGTTAGGCTTCATCCTGCTTTAGGGTTTGCCCTCATCTAGAAACTAGGTCCCAGGGGCCTGGGAGCAGCCCAGAGTTTCTGTAAACTGAGGCATGGGAAGTGTCTGCTGTTTCAGTTATCTCTCACAGCAAGTAGCACCCACCACTGAGGAAGGCGTGTGCTCCTCTCAAGTAAGTAGTGGCCCTACTTACCCTCAGATTCCTTGGGCATTCCACACTTGGCAATCATCAGGGATTTTCTTGCCTTTTGGAAGTGCTGGTATAGGGGATTAAAACTTGGGTAGTCTGGACTCCCCTCCTGGACTGACTCTTTAGTCCCAAGCCAGTTTCTCAATGGGAAGAGGTTGACGTGAAGTTAAGACTATTTTGAGGGCCATATAGATAGTAAATGGGTAAGTGCTTACCTTGCACATGGCCAACTTGAATCTGACCCCCAGAACTGCATGATCACCCCAGTACTACCAGCAGTACAGAACAAGCCACGAGTAGCCCTTGAGCATCACTAGGTAATGTCCAAATACCCCTTCCCCCAAATAAGGACCATTGAGATGCTCTAGGCGGCAGTGACTATAGGATAGCCTCTGCAGCTGGGAGCAACACCCTCCTGAACCCCCTTGCTCCATCTCTCCCCAGCCAAAGTCTGGTCTATGTGTGTCAGCCGGATGACGATGACGATGACCAAGAGGCCTCTGAGGAGTATGACAAGGATGGTTTATTGGAAGAGATGCTGCGGGAGGTGCATAACCTGGAAAAGAGCATAGTGGATATGTCACTTGAAGAGGTTCTGGGTGTTACCTCCAAGCCATCAGAGAGGAAGACTTAGAGCTGAAGTTGTTGTTAGGCTGGTGCAGTTGAAGTAGCTTATTTATTTCCCCAGCTTGTGCCATGGTCTCTCCGCAGTTCATTCCCATGCAGGCTTGAAGCAAATCATGCTGCTGTTGCGTGCAACCAGCCCCTCCCCAACGTACACCTTTTGTCACAGTGCCAGTGCTGGGGATCACCGGGTGTGTGAGGGAGACAAAGCAGTGGAGCCAAACCTATCCAGAGTCCTGGCTGCCTCTGCTACTTGGCACAAGGCACATTTCATTTTGGTATCAATTATTAGAGAGGGGATAGAAAAATGGGCAGAATCCCCACACACTCACTTCTACACACTGAGGGCATCTGGGGAAACATAGACTCATGCATCAGAAGAGGGTCTTGCTTTGCAAACATGAATCCAGCAGAAATGACCCCCATGACCCAGGCAGCTCTTTCCTCGGGCCAGCTGTGCCTTCAGCTGCTGAAATGCTGCCTTCTGCTCCCACTGTGTTATGTGCCTCCTCCTCTCCATGATGTCTCTCAGCTCCTACCTCTGTGCTAGGGCAGCTACTGCAGAACCAGGACCACTTGGCGGTGCATGCCTGATGAGGGGGCCTGGTTCTCTCTGAGAACAGGCACCCATTTGTCTGCCCCGGTTACACATCAAATGAAGCCAGAGCACGATGACACCCCTTACCTCACCTGTCTTCTCCACCCACACCTCCCGCCCCCAGCAGACTTGCTGCTGCCAAAGACTTTTTTTTCCTTTGAAGCACATCTGGAATTTCTTGCACTTCTGAAGATTCAAATCCTGCTGTTAGAAATGGCATCACATACTCCAGAATGGCGATGGATCATCAGTTAGTGGAGATAGATGGTGTTAATGCCATTCCCTGGGCAGTTAGTTACACCAAGTAATCTGGTTGGGGCATAGTATATGTTAGCTTACCAGAAACAGCACTTAAATTATTGTTGGGTGGGTCAGGAATATATATGAAAATTTCAAAATCTTTTACCAGCAACTGAAGACCACTATCCACTGGGAGCAAATGAAACCAATCATGATCAGCAGCTGTTGCTGTAATATCCAAACAGGGTGCTGGATGGCGTGTGCTTCCATAAATAATGGTTACAGGTGCCCTGGAGTATTTCCATCATGCATTCACCCAGAGTTACTAAGTCGTAAAATTGCACATGAATGTATAAGCATGCTTTGAGTTTTCAATTGTGTGTAAACACATACTGTATTTAGAAATCAAGCATAAATCACTGAAAACTACTCTTTAGCAGTTCTTGACTTTTTTCCCCCTTTTGATGTTGAATAAATATAAAGTTCTTTAGCCAAACAAAATGAACTGCATTGTCAAAAACAAACAAACAAATACAACAGGAGCCGGAGAGATAGCACAGCGGTATGGCAATTGCCTTGCACGCATCCGATCCAGTATGGGTAGTGGTTCAAATTTCAGCATCCCATATGGTCCCCCATGCCTGCTAGGAGCGATATCTGAGCAGAGCCAGGAGTAACCCCTCAGTGCTGCCGGGCGTGACCCAAAAACAAAAAAACTCACAAACACAACTCTCACATATAAATAAATGTATACCTCTTAGGGTATCATGCTATTTCAGAATGTTATCTTGATTCATGTATGTTTAGGGTTTTCCAAACACTGGTATTTATTGTTATTGGGGAGACTGCCAATATACCACATTTGGTGGTGCCTAAGGTATTACTCTCATGGAGCATTTGTGCATATATATATTTTTTTCTTGCTCCATTTTATGTGATCAAAGCCATAAAAGTACACCAACATGAGAGGATTTGCAAAAACACTTAGTCAAGATCTGAAATCTTCCTGAAAAGTGGCTGGTGGAACATGTCTCCAAGTCTAAAGGGAGGGCATAGGAATGACGTCAGTGCAACAAGAGCTAAGCATCCCTCAGACTCTTCTAACATCAACTCCCCCAATGCAACTAGGATGAGTGACTGCTGCATTTATTACTAGAGTCATGCATGCTTGCACATTGGACTTTAACCCAGCATTGTTTCTGTTTTGGGGCTATAAAAACAAACAAAAAACAGTCCTGATGGTGCTAGAGAAGCTAAATGAGATGCCTGAGATGGAACCTAGGTTGGTTGTGTTACAAGATAGAACACGGCTGCTCTTTCTAGGCCCAACCAAGTATTATTTCTGAAACAATCTAAGCGCCAGACTTTGAAAACTAATCTCTAACAAAATAACCACTGACAACTCATTCCCCAGCATAAACTACAGCATAGGAGCAACTTCTGATTTCACTTACTTACACCTACCTAGATGGCTACAAACGTTGAGCCATATTTTTGCCAACTGTATTTTATTTGGGGGAGGGAGGGCAATACCCAGCGGTGCTCAGAAATTACTCCTAGCTCTGCACTCAGAAGTCACTCCTGGCAGGCTGGGAGACCCTATAGGATTCCAGGGAATCGAACCAGGGTCCATCCCAGGTTGGCTACGTGCAAGACAAACACCTTACCACTGTGCTATTACTTTGGCCCCATGCAAACTGCATTTTAAAAATGCATTTAATGGGTAAGGCTGGACCAATGCTTACCTTGCATTGATCCTTGCACTTTACCCAGATTCTGTCTCTAGAACCCCATATAGTCCCCTGGAATGAGCCCTGGGTATGGACCCCCCCCCCCAATACATGTACTAACCACCTGGAGAACTATACAACATATTTAATATTTGAGGCACGTCACTACCAGAAACTATATTGTATGCCTTCAAAAAACTATACAGGATAGATGCAGTACTAGTTAGTCTTCCTGATTCCAATCATCTTCTATTTCAAGTACTTTATGCCTTAGCATCTAAAACGTGGGTAATGACCAAATATTGTTTTAAGATAAATTTTATCATAAATGTTTGATTTGTATACCTGGAGTGGTATAAGAATTTCTTAGGAGCAAAGAGATTGCAAGAGGAAAATGTTTAATTGCTGTTCTAGGCTAAAATTTATAAGACAGGTTTAAGAGTTAGGGCCTTGATGGCAAACAAGGAGCACAATTCACAGGGAAATAGCCAACTGAAAAGGAAATACTAGAAAAGATACAGAAGATACTTTCCTGTAATACTCAGGTCACTTTCAGACTTAGCCAGTACACTGTGATGCTAATGCTGAAGTTTTGAGACCACAATGAAAGTTTGCATTTGTTCTGTCTAGAGATGAGTCACAGAACCATTCTAACCTAGCAGTCTGGCCACAAATGCCCTTTAATTTTCAAGTTGTGGCATTGGTTCTCTACCTTCTGAGTATTTTAAAAAACTTTTTGTTATAAGGTATATGTAGCTTTGTCACACTGATTTCTTTGGCCATTTTGAGCCATACCCAATGGTGTTGAGGGGTTACTCCTATCTCTCAGGAAGGAACTAACTGCTTCTGGTGGTGCTCAGGGGACCATATGGGATGCCACGGTCAGTCGAATAGGCCATGTGCAAGGCAAATAAATACACACTGTACTACTTTAGCCCTGATCTACCAAGTCCAACTAGTTTAAGAGTTGAAACTTTAATATGGATCAGATAAACACAGGATGTGTTCAATTTCATAGCTTTTGCTTCTTTTGGCAAGAACATATTCCTCACCTTTCTTACCAGCCCTAGAAATGTGGGTGACTTGGATTTCACAGGATTTGGTCAACACAAACCCATCAACCCCACGGTAAAAGCTCTTCAAAACCTTGGTGTAATCCTGGGGAGCAGGGTCACAATTTGCTGCATGGAGGTGAGGTCCAGGATTGAGTTAGGGCTGTCCAGGTTGTACTGTCCTTGGGGCCTTAGGACACTTGATACACATGGATATTATTGCTCTGCATCTAGGCTTCCTGATGTACATGTCGTTCTCTGAATCCAAGTCATCTAGCACAGGGAATCTCCTTCATATAAATCATGGCTTCCCTACCCCCAATTTTAATTTGAAAAGTTCCCACCAGGGGTCAGAGAGATAGTACAGAGGTAAGGTGTTTGCCTTGCATGCAGAAGGACAGTGGTTCGAATCCTGGCATCCCATATGGTCCCCCGAGCCTGCCAGGAGCGATTTCTGAGTGTAGAGCCAGGAGTAATCTCTGAGCACTGCCAGGTCTGACCCAAAAACCAAAACCAAAACCAAAAAACCCCCGAAAAGTTCCCACCCTTCTATGGAAAATACTCAAATGCAGCACTGTGTTCTTTCCTATTGGTATTTGAAATATATTTGCAGTCAGAAGGAGCAGTTCAACACAAAACAGGGTCGAAGGCACAGAAAGAGCAGAGATGAGAAAAATTTTACCATTTACTTTTATAGGAACACTAAACCAAACCAAATCCAAGCCTATTTCGTTTACAACTTGAACTACTCCGCTCCACAGAGAGTCAGTCATCAAAAGCAGAAACCCTATTTATTAACCCCCAAACCCAATAAACAGGCCTGTATCAGAACCAAATAGCTGTTATGTTACATCAGAAAATCCAAAGGATCCAAAAGACAATTCATCACAAAGTTTAGTGTTTTCACGAAGAATACCACCAACCCCACCCGTTGAAAACTTAGGACAACAATATCAATCAAATTTAGCAGAATGACACATAGTTTACAGAGAATAAAAATCAGCCAGAAAAGTGTTAGAAAATAAATTTTCCTTGTGGACTACAGAGACTATTAATATATTATGGAATAATCATTATATTCTATCTGCAGAGCCAACATCTGCTAATACCTTTTTCGTATTATATTCTTCCTTAAAAGAAAAAAGGGGTAAAAATCTGGTTTTGAAATATTGACAGGATTCATCAGTTAAATATTAACATATTTTCTTCTCTTTTATGAGAACTTTACTGTAAACAAACCTTATAGAAGTGAGATTATTCAATATATGTTATAAAATGTTATATTTAAGGAAAACAGATCTACTCTTAAACCCAGATTCTTCCTTCACAAAAGTTTAATGACTAAAGTAACACAACAGAATGAACAAATGTTTTATTGGCATGTTCATCGTTGTAAACAACATCTGGCATGAAAAAGTCTTACCAAAACCTTTATTGATTTTTATAAATTAGATGGCATTTCAAAATTTATGTAGAATTGTGTTCATTGAAGTTATATTTAGCAAAGCAAAAACTTGCCGATTCTTCAAGACTTTGCAATAAAATCATGTTGCCTGCATCAGCTGTGCCATGAACTGACTTACTAGCAAGTTATTTAACACGATGTTAAGACATTTCCCCAAAGTTAAACTACATGAAACTACAAATCAACTCCAAAAATTAAAGTGGGACTTACAAGGGTTCTAGAAGATTCAAACTTGAAGTAAATCTTCAAAAATAAGAGTACAAAGAAAAAAATAATTGAAGCCACTGAACAGAAAAAACCTCATTAACAAGGGCAAATACAATCGTATGGGACCCAGCACTAAGGAACCTCACCAAGGATTACACTTATGAAAACTGATCTATTTCTTAATGTGTGAAACGTACACCATGACTGATATGTAAAAAGAATTACCAGGGGAAATAGCTGGACTGCAATTATGATAACTCAATAGGATTGATTTTATTTACATGCTGAATGAATGAAACATTTTCTACATCCATAACTTAGGTACAATCAGTTATAATTACAGTATTGCAGCAATATGAGCTGCCACCTGCTGGGAGTGGACTAAGGGAAATGTGATGGTTTTTATAATTTTCTTAAAGTTGGCAAAAAGTGAAACATGAAAAAACACAACTTCACAATTCTTTACTGGGTTACGGCTGGTTCTAAAAATTTTCTTTCTTCGGTTCCTACTTTTGCTGCTTTCCAAGAGTCAACACACGTTGTATTTACTTCTGAATTGTCAATGAGGTAATATGTGTATCAGTGAAATAAACAGAAAATTCATTCATGGCCTTTGCACAGCTTTTATTATTATTAAGCTATGAGCATCCTTTTGGAGGCTAGTTTTACTAGCGGCTGTGTGCACATCTGTCCGCAATGAAAGTTAATTCATACCCTTTCCCCCTTTACTAGTAGGTTTTTCTATTTGATTTTATTTTTTTGCACATCCCTTTTCACTTTACAGTACATTTGACTATAGTGCACAACATGATTCCAAGTCAAACAGTGGCCCATTGGGCACTGAGCTTCTGATTGGTGAAGGGCAATCCAATCAGTGCTGGTGTCACTGGGTTACCCCTAACCATGTCCGGCCATAATGGCACTACACAGTAGTAGTGAACCGTCTAATTAAAACCAAAAATTCCCCAGGGAAAATGCTACACTAGTAGAGTCAGTCTTGAGTCAGATCTTTATTTGGTGCTCCATCCAGATATATTTTTAGTGCTTTCTCTTTTCGAGGTGAGTATGTTACACGATGTCCTGTCTTCTGGAGTCGACTGCTTTCTTTTTTCATGAGTTCATTTCTCTGTTCATCTGTCAACTCCATTAAATCTTCTGTCTTATCCCTATATTTAAAATATTAGATATATTAGACATTAGACATATTAGACCCAGTATGAACATGTGCCTCTATTAATTTATGCCTGAGTGTTTGTTATATGTTCCTCAATGAGAAAATAAAATTTGATTGTCACTGGATAAATTAAATAATCTGAAGAGTTTAAAATGCATTCAATTTCTAATGTGTCATATTAACAAAGCACTCACTTTGAAAAATGGCATATTTTTCAAACAATCTTGAATAACATAACTTTCACGTTATTATTAGTATAACTATCATTCATTAAACATTTATTCATGATAGGTATAGTACCATTTCTTAAAGATGCAATGGCTCTAATTATAAAATAATTCTGATTCAAGGTTGCTGTCAATGCCATTTTACTGATGAGAAGTAATATACGTAACAAAACTAATTCTAAACCTACATCTACTGGACTCCAAGGACCGTTCTTTTTCTATATTGTCAAGGGAGGTAACCACATAGAACCATCGAATGAGATATGCTTGGTTCAAACTGACATTTGTAGAAGTGTAACATCTATATGTTATTTCTGGCTTACAAGACAAATAATGTAAAAATCTCATGATTTTAACATACATGTAGTGAATGAAATTTGGATTTATTAGGTTACAAATGTATTATTGAACAATTGTTTCTACTTTAAAAAATATGACTCATTAAAAAATTTTAAATGTAATATGTGACTTTCCCTCTGATTTTTTCTGATCAAGGCTGGTATAGATAGCAATAATAAAGGTACTTGTGAAAGCTATTTAATGTGCAATAAAAATGTTACATCACTAGAAATTACAGAATAAATTCTGAGTATTACCTATAAAATATGACAACACCATCATCACAGATATAGAGAGGCCAGACATTCAGAGTAGAAACTTTAGGGTTCCAGTCTAAATCCTGATGAATATCAAGGACAGAAATGTCACAGGGAAAAGTTCCTCTACCCTAAAGAGAAAAGAACAAATGAAGCATGCAATTAGACATATTTATGAACACTCATTTGCAAATTTTTATTTGATTTTTTTGGGCCACACCTGGCAATGCTCAGGGGTTACTCCTGGCTCTGCACTCAGAAATCACTCCTGGCAGTGCTTGGGAAACCATATGATATGCTAGATCTACCTTGGGTCAGCCTCATGCAAAGCAAGTGTCCCACCCACTGTACTACCTCTCTGGTCCCTTAAGCACTAGTTTCCAAATGCAAGCATTCTTAGATATTTACCTTGGCAAACTCAATATCTTCCAAAGGAATTCCACTAATTTCACAGAGCTGTAAAAAGAAATATTTTATGTGAGTTCATTTTAAAAGTAAATTTGCTAAAGAAAAAACTGTCCATTTACAAACATAGAAATACCCTAGTACTTTCAAATTAGTATGTTTGACAAAAAACAAAGAAAAAAATAAACCAGATGTACAGTTCTTTTCTTTGTCCACTATGCAAATGTTATACATGTCCCAGAAATAAACATTATTTTCTATGCAGCATAAACTACATAAAACATTCCATAATATGTACAATATGTAAAATTATATTTATGAAATATTCCTGTATCAAAATTTTGTTTTATTTTTTGGTTTTTGAGCCACACCCGGTGATGCTTTGGGGTTACTCCTGGTTATGTGCTCAGAAATCACTCCTGGCATGCTCGGGGAACCATATGGGATGCTGGGGATTGAACCCAGGTCCATCCTGGGTCAGCACATGCTAGGTAAATGCCCTACCACTGCACTATTGCTCTGGCCCCATTTACACAATTTTATATAACCTAGTACAAATAGGATGCAGAATTATTTGAGTCTATTCAACAGCTGAACAATAAACAATTTTTATTTTCTACTGATCGACAATGAGAAATTGATTTGGGTGGCTGGAGTAATAGCATATCGGGTTGGGTGTTTGCTTTGCACGCAGAACCGACCCAAATTCGATCCTCAGCATCTCTTCTGGTCCCCTGAACCTGCTAGGAGCAATTTCTGAGAGTAGAGCCTGGAGTAACCCGAGCACAACCAGTTGTGGGCCAACCCCTCATTCCCCTCCCCCCAAAAAAGAGAAATTAATTTTCCTTTTATAATGCTATACCATATACCTCCATAAATATCCTTGCATATTTATGCAAGTATTTCTAGAGCCTGAATTCTTAGAAGTGGAATTATACATCTGTAATACAGATAATGCCAAATTGAACAATGAAAAATTTGTTATTTTCCCCAAGCCTTCACAACTCTCATTTAAATTGTTCACTGTTGAGTTTCAGTCACAGAATACACCACCCCTCACAAGTACACCCTTCCCACCACCGATGTCTCTTGTTTCCCTCCCATCCCGTCTGACTCTGAGGCAGGCAAAATGCCCCCACCTCCTGTTCTCATTTCCTCTCCTTCCCCTCCTCCCTTTGCACTACTGTTTAATGGTGGGGTGCCTTGCATGTCCACTTTCTCCCCTTTCTGTACCTACTTCTTGTCCAGAGTGATCAGTTCCAACTATTACCATAGTAGACCCTTCTCTACTTTAACTGCACTCACCACTCTTGGTGGCAAGCTTCCTACCTTAGGCAAGATTTCCTAACCCTCATCTCTATTGTCCTTGGATAATATTACCATACTGTCTCTTGTCTTTCTTAGATACTTCAAATGAGTGAGATTATTCTATTTCTATCCCTTTCCCTCTAACTCATTTCACTCAGCACAAAAATATCCATCCATATATAAGCAAATTTCATGACTTCACGTTTCCTGAAGGCTGTGTAGATATAACACAATTAATTAGCCACTCATTTGTTGTCGGGTACCTGGGCTGTTTCCAGATTCTGGCTATTATAAATAGTGCTGCTATGAACACAGAAATACAGAGGGCAATTTTTTTTTGGGTTTTTGGGCCACACCGGCGGTGCTCAGGGGTTACTCTTGGCTGTCTGCTCAGAAATAGCTCCTGGCAGGCACGGGGGACCATATGGGACACCGGGATTCGAACCAACCACCTTTGGTCCTGGATCGGCTGCTTGCAAGGCAAACGCCGCTGTGCTATCTCTCCGGGCCCACGGAGGGCATTTTTGTGTTGTTTTTGTGCTCCGAAGATCATATGTGGGGTGTGTGTGTGTGTGTGTGTGTGCGCGCGCGCGGTTTTCAAAGTGTGTGTGTGCGTGTGCGTGCGCGGTTTTCAAATCGAAGATCATATGTGGGGTGTGTGTGTGCGCGCGCGCGGTTTTCAAAGCGTGTGTGTGTGTGTGTGTGTGTGTGTGTGTGTGTGTGTGTGTGTGTGTGTGTGTGTGTGTGTGTGTGTGTGTGTGTGTGTGTGTGTGCGCGCGCGCGCGCACGCGCAGTTTTCAAAGCTGGGCCAGCTTTGCACAAAGTGCTTTTTCGTTTATCTCTGAACCCTCGCTTTTTCGTTTATCTCTGAACCCTCACTTAGGACGAAGCTGAATCGAGCAATAAAATGTAAAAGCCAATTTGGGTAGGCCAGAGCCACTTAAAGATTTCAATGCACCAGGAGCACTAAGAAACAAAGGTGTGAGAAACATTTCTTTTTTTTTTTTTTTTATTCTTTTTGACATTTCTTAAGCAAAATCCCCTAAATAAACATAAGCTCACTTGAATTTACCTTTTCTCGCAATTCATCAACACTACTGCTTTCCAATACAACCTCTTGAAAGGGATCCAACTTCATCTCTGAAGGCCTCCATCGCCTTGACAAAACTGCAAGTTGTGACATGGATTTCATCTTCTCTACCCCTATAAAAATGTAAGATATGCCATCATTCTATATTCTCTAAATACTGATCGATAATTTTATTTTTGCATTATTGCGTGTGTAGACAAAAAAGATTTACATTATGATAGGCTTAAAAAATGGTAAATATTTGAGAAAGAAATATTTACTCTTCCCTATTCCTGCTGGACACTGCTTTACCAAGTTCTTTTCTCTGGATATACAAATTGTTTCTCTGTTGGTTATCATCCCACAATCCAAAGTCATAATAAAAATCGCCTTCTCACTTAATTTTTTTAACTTAGCCGAACTTCATTTACTCCCAACACAGTTCAACTGTTACATTTTTCTCTGTTGTACGCTAGACAATACTGACTTGCCTTAAAACTTTTCATTTTTGAAAGATTATTTTTAGGGCCAGAGTGATAGCACAGCAGTACACTTGCCTTGCAAGTGGCCAACCTGGGACTAACCCGGGTTCAATTCTCAGCATTGCATATGGTCCCCCGAGTCTGCCAATTTCTGAGCACAGAGCCAGGAGTAACCCGTGTGCCCCAAAAATGTGCCCAGGATTTACTATTGGCTCTGTGCTTACAGACCACTTCTGGTAATGCTTGCAGAAATGTCTGCAGTGTCTGGGATTGAATTTGAGTCATATACATGTAAGGCATACACTCAGTACATTTGGGCTATCTCACTGGTCCCATAACTGGTGAACTTTAAACCAAATTATATTTGAAATAAACTGACCTAGGTGAAGTACATCACTGAACTTTTAGAAAACCAACATATCCTATATAATATCACCCCAACTCATAACCACTAAAAGCTTAAAGAGAGGCCTAGAACAGATTACCCTGTCTAGACTTCCAAGGGAACAATTTTACTGACACCATGATCTCAGACTTGAAGTCTCCAAAATAGAGTAATATATTTCTGCTGCTAAAGCCCTAGGTTTGTGGCAGATGGTAGCCTAAGAAATGTAGTCAATTGGGGCCGAAGCAATAGCACAGTGGTAGGGTGTTTCCTTGCACATGGCTGATCCAGGATGACCCATATGGTCCTCCAAACCAGGAGCAATTTCTGAGCGCATAGCCAGGAGTAATCCCTGAGCGTCACCAAATAAAACAAAACAAACAAACCAAACAAAAAACAATAAATGTAGTCACAATTGTTCTCAAAATATCTGATGAATTCCCCGTATCCTGCTCTCAGAACAAAATGAGGCATAATAAAAAGAGAAAGAGAATAATGAACATGGTTAACAATTTCCTATAAAAAGTACAAAAAATACAATTTGAAATTACAATTTCCTACCAAGGACTTCATAACCCACAACAACAGAGGAAAAAGGAAGCAACTAAAAAGCAAAGGGGACCCAGAGAAAAGATAAAGGAAACTCATTTAATAAATCAGTTATTAAATAAATAATTATTAAATAATTTATTAAATAAATCCATAGTGTCTGTCAGCTCTAGAGCATTTCTAACCAGATTTCACAAACTAAAAAGTATACCATTGGTCATCATATCATTGAAAAACAGCATAGAGTAGCATAGCCACTCTACCAAGTTCCCAAAGGAAATAATGACCTTTAGGTAGTCTGGTCTGGAGTGATGCCTCTTGTGGCATTATCTCAGAAAAATTGAGGGCAGATCCCCTTTTCTGCATCAACCACAGCAGCCCCATGCCACACAACAGCCTCCTACAGAAAATGGTCTATTCTTAACCTTAACCATAATGAATTGCCAAGCCACCAAATTTGTTTCTAATCTATAATCCTGGACTGTACGGCTCCTTGCATGGTATAATTTTGATATCTATAAATTGTATAGTAATGTCAACTCAGTAGTATCATAGGAAATCTGAATCTGAATTAGAGTAATCTACCAAGCTCAGTGAGCCTAAACAGTAACACAAATGTCTTAACTAGCACCAACCACAGATCAGTAAATCCTTAGACACTGATTTTAGTAAAACTTTGGAGGGATAAAACAATTACTTCTATTTGCCCCATGCTGATCTAATTTTTGATAATTTCATTCACCTTGTGTCAAGGAGGCAGGCTAGGCTATATTAGTGGATGGGTATTAGGGACCTTAGTGAAGAGTAGGTGACACCGGTGGTGGGATTAGTGTTCGCACATTTAATGCCTGAAATGACTATATTATGAACAACTTGGTAAATCAGTGTCATAATAAAAAAAAAAAAACCAGAAAAATAAAAACAAAAAATACCATCAAGAACTTCAAGGAAAACTTCCCAGTTGCTAGAAATATTAATATCTTCTTCATAAATATGATAATCCAAAAAGACAGTGCCAGGATTCTTCCATGTTTTCTTCCTTAGACGAAACCTACAAATATAAGGCATTTTAAAGCTATTATAATTCAACATTTAAAAAAATTACATAAATCTGACACCAAAGAAAAATAACCTATGTTCCAATACAAAGTAAGTGGCTATTTGCTGAAATCTTGAAAGAGGAAAAATAGTCCCAGCAGTTCAAATACAGTTTGCTACAGAGGCAATTCAAACATAATTCTGATACTTTTGATTTCTACTAATCTGTATTAATATAATCTGTACTAATATTCTGAATAGTACAACATTTTGTACTACTCAGTTTTAGAAAATCCTATTAACCCATATAAAGTGCAGTCATCTTGATTTTACTTTACCTGTCAATACTGAGCTCTAAACCACACTGCTCCCTGAGTTGAGGAATTAATTCCTCTTTTGATTGCCGTACAGTCATTCCTTTAGCAAACACAGCATCTAGCAAAAACTTGCATGGCTAGAAATAGAAGATAAACACAATTAAAGGTTTACTTACACATTAAAAAATTAATGGGAAAATTTCTTTGTACTTCACAGGCAGCAATGATTTTTTTTCCCCTGGGGGAAGGGGGAAGGTCATACCCAGTAGTGCTCAGGGTTTATTCCTGAGACACTGGTGGAGGGAAGCAGACACCAGTGGTAGATTTGGTAGATAGGCTGAGTAAGCTATCATTAACAGTATTGGAAATCATGGTACCTTGATAAAAATGGGAGAAAAAAAACTGAAAAAAAAAAATTATATGTGATATTCCAGGAGAAGAAAAAAGGCAAGAAAATTTTTGCCTCACTCCAGAATCCCAATAACACGTCATATATAAAAAGCATATATATAGTTCACAAATCTTTTAATACCGATTATGTCATAAATTCAGGGAATGGACAATAACAACAAAAGTGTTGTGAGGATCACATTCATCCACTGACTATTTTGTAAATAAAAATTTTATTGGAACATAGAGTCTCCTATTTACTTCCTCACTGTCTTGTGTCTGCTTTTGTGCTATCATTGAAGCTGAGTTGTATTGCCTACAAAACTCAATTATTTGCCAACCTATGCTTTAGATAGAAACACACTCACACACTCACACACTCACAACACATACACATGACTAGTAATATAACCTCTGTGCAGTGCATTTTTATTACTAAAAGTATATCACTTACCTCTTGTTCATTGACTAGAAGCTGGTACACCTTAACTCTGTACTCTCCTTTTTTAAGTGCTCTCCCCAGTCTAATTGTAATCTAAAAATTAAAAACATTTTTTAAATGTTGTTTGAAGAGAATAAATAATCCATTCTCATCCCATCAATTTTGCTTCCCAACATTTTCTAGATTATGGGCTCTTTGAAAGCAGATTTATCTTTACCTCCGATTCCCCAGCACCTAGAATAGTAACTGACATACAGTTAACAATGAACTAATATTTGTTATATGAATGAAAAATAACAACATAATTCCAGAAGGCTAACCAATAACAAATTAACCTTTTGGGATACTTATTTCACCTTACTTGGAAGTAGTGCAAGATGTTTTCAAATCTATAATTTAAAAGATAAATTATTTTGCATTATTTAATCAACCTTATTGTCATCTGAAAATGATGAAAGTGTCTCATTCAGTCGGACGCTCTCAAACTCTTGGTTGCTGGCATACACTCTAAAGACCTTGAAGTGAGAAGACAAAACTCCAACGAAAGGCTCTAAATGTTGTTTGAAAGCAGCCAGTGTGATTCTTTTATCAACATGTACCATCAACCCTAAACACACACACAAAACAAAAACAGAAGAAATCTTAGAATATAAATAAAACACATCATAAAACATCAAAACCTATCATAAATCAGACCAAAAGCAAGAAAAATTCACCCCTTTCAAGCAATGACTTGTAATATTCTACACTAATTAGACAAAAATAGACACTGAAATATGCTAGGTAAATGCTCTGATATTTAATATTAGTTAATACTTAATAATTATTCTGCCTGCTGCACTAAAAATTCTTTAGAATTCTAAGAATTCTTTATAAATATGTATAATCTAGTACATATAGTAATAATTTAAGCTCAAGCTGATTCCAATTCTGACTTGTTTACTTCATACTTCTTTATTTAATAACAACATCAGCCACCTTCTTTGATACTTTCAATACTTCACAGGAAAAATGGATAACCCCTCACCCTTACAACACTGCAGCATAAATTCAACCAATCATGGTTTTAACAGTGTCAGATATGAAAACTGCCTCAAAACTGTTATTAAATCTAGTTCTGGATTTTCTATTAGAAAAAATATTAATATAAGTATGCGAAGACTCATACTTATATAAAAAGAGATCTAAAGGGCTGGAGTGATAGCAAGTGAGTGGATAGGGTATTTGTCTTGCAGGCAGTTGACTTGGGTTTGATCCCCTTATAGTCCCTCTCAAGCTGCTAGGAATAATTTCTGAATGTAGAACCTAGAGTAACCCTTGAGAGACACTGGGTGTGAACTCCCCCCTTCCCCAAATAAAACAAAAAAAGAGTCAAAATTAATCAAAAGTTTCCTCTATTGCTAAGCTTTAATTTAAACTCTCTTTAGCTTATAATAGGATTGTCTTTGATGAGCTTATTTTTTGCTATTTATATTTTCTAAGCCATTCATGAGGATATTTCTATAATTCGTCTATTTATCCTGAGCATATTCCAGTAAAGCACAAAAACCCTAGTTCTTATACTAAGGCAAAGCAGATTATATTGCTGGAGTAGATCTTGATTTTCTGTTAAATTTCCATCAAAGTCATGGATGAAACCTAAAAAATTCCTGGTTTATGTTCTCAGGTTATCCTAATATTATGGTTAATTTTTCTAAATAGATTTTCAAACAAATTGTTAGTTATCTACTGTATTACTCATTTACTATATTCAATTATAAAATATAGTTTAATAGGAAATGATAATTAGGAAAAATTAACAGAGCAATCAACATTTTTATTTACTTTTAAAACAGCATTTCTCTTAATTTGTTTAAAACATCCATTTCTAAACCTTTAAATACCCCAAAATGCTAAGCATTTGGTAAACAAGCTTCTACTTAGGTCATCTGGCAATGCATTAAATTTCTTAAGAGAAAAGTGAAAAATGACTATCACAAATCAGAAACCTACAGCAGGATATGTTTTTCACATTATTCTGAAAAATAACTATATACAGGGTCACCAAATTCTCTCTGAGCCCCCTTTTTCCTTTATAGTATCATTACACCAATCTCACTGTTTTAAAATTGTACAAATATTGTAAACCTCAGGCTGGTTCTGGTTTTCTTCTCTTAGTAATGTCATGTGACAAAAGACACAAAGTTTGTTGTGTAATAGTCTAATACGGTGATTAAGACCAAATAATTCTGGATTTAGATGGCCTGTTTTGAATGAATTCCTGATTCTACCTCCTATAATAAATTTGTGACTATGATCTCTTAAATTCTCTGTACTAAAATTCCACCCTATAAGTAGGAGGTAATAATATTCATACCATATGTGTTTAGGGTCAATATGTTCAAAACAAATAACATAGCCATGTATCAAGTGTTAGCTTAATTCTTGCTTATGCTTATAATTATTTCAGTTTTAAGCTACAATTACATAACTTTAATATAAAGAGGTGGTTAAATTGAAGAGGTCAATCCTTTCACAGTATAACTTCAAAAATATCTTCCAGGCTTATCATCAAAAAACTGAGGTTTGATCCCAGCAGTGAATCATATGTGATGAATTAAATGAGGTAGAAAACGAAAAACAAATTTCAGAGAGGAGCACAGAGAGAGCCAGACTTGCATGCAGTTGACCAAGATTTGATCACTGGCACCTTTAATGTGCTTGACACACTGCCAGGAGTGATCCTTAGCAAAGACCTGAACTCTGGCAGGTGTGACTCATAAATTAAAAACAAAAACAAAAACAAAAAGGGGCTGGGAAGGTGGCACTAGAGGTAAGGTGTCTGCCCTGCAAGCGCTAGCATAGGACGGACTGAAGTTCGATCCTCCCCCCGCCCCCCCCTCCCCGCATCCCATATGGTTCCCCCAAGCCAGGAGCGACTTCTGAGCGCATAACGGGTGTGGCCCAAAAAACAAAAACAAACAAAAACGAACTTTTTTTTTTTTTTTGGTTTTTGGGTCACACTCGGCAGTGCTCAGGGGTTACTCTTGGCTCTTTGCTCAGAAATTGCTCCTGGCAGGCTTGGGGGACCATATGGGATGCCGGGATTTTACCACTGTCCTTCTGCATCTAAGGCTGCCCGCCTTACTGCTGTGCTATGTCTCCGGCGAAAAAACAGAAATTTCAGTGCTAAAGGACTACTGTTTTTATTACATTGGTTACCCTGAATATACCCAAGTTATAACAAGGTCTTGGATAAGTTCCAGTAAGTTATAAGTAGGTCAGGACTAGACAAAATTTTCAAAGAAAAATTTACTCTTATTCCCTTAAGCAATGCCTGAATTATAAGGGCTAGATCAAAAACCATTACTTTAAGGGGCTTGTTATTACCTAAATAAGCTGTCTAAACTATATAGCATATCAGTTTTTAAAAATTCAATTCTTTGTTGAATACCTTGCTATTTTATCACTCTTATTCACTCATGTTTATCAGGCACTTACTTTCAGGTCATGAAGGAATTCTGATTAAGTCATTTTAGAAATGACTATTGAAACCCCTGGCTATTCCTAATTTTTGTTCTCTAAGTCAAACTGCTAAACATAAAAATGTATTTTTTCAGAGTTTTTACTGTTTTAAAACAAATCTTGTGTGGCTTCTTAAAGTGTAAACACACAACTGTATTTGGTGGTTTCTATTCATAGCTATGCTTTTTATTTAATATTAGAAAATCAGTCCACTGAAATTCCACAAGGATTAAAAGTGGTCAGCAATCTTCTTTGTAAAAAATATTTTATTAACCATTCCAAAACAAGAATGAGATCACTCAAGACTCAATTCTTAATTATAAAACTAAATCTTAAGGATTTATACTAAATTCCTTTTGAGGTTGATACCATTATCCATAAAACTTTCAGTTAACCATAGCAAACCAACCTGGAAAATAAATCCAAACCCTTTTCTAAATAAATCTGCTTTAAATATCTCTATGTTAAGGGGACTGGGGATGGTAAGCAAGCAGAATATTTATTTGCTTATCTCTCTATTACAATTAAGGAAGTAGTTGCTATAGAGTAGAGAATGAATACTAGTATTTTAACAGAGTATCTGAGTTGGATCCTCACCAGTGTGACTTACTAGCTTTGTGTCCCCAGGCAAATAATTTATCCTATTAAGCTATTTTCTTCATCAACTAAGAAGCATCTAAAAAACTCTAATTTCTCATCAATAGATAAATGAGAAAACATAAGTTACTGTAATTTTCACTCTATAAGATGCACCTGACAAGGGCCGGAGAGATAGCATGGAGGTAAAGTGTTTGCCTTGCATGCAGAAGGACAGTGGTTCGAATCACGGCATCCCATATGGTCCCCAGTGCCTGCCAGGAGCAATTTCTGAGCATAGAGCCAGGAGTAATCACTGAGCACTGCCGGGTGTGACCCAAAAACCAAAAACAAAAAACAAACAAACAAAAAAAAGATACACCTACCCGTAAGATGCACCAAGTTTTAGAGGAGAAAAACAAGGAAAAAAATATTTTAAAGCAAATGGTGCAATGCAAGATGCCATCAGGAGACAGTGGCTGGGAACCACCAGCTCATGAGGCTGAAGTATATTTACAATACACCCGTCTACTGCTGGTTAAACTTTCTTTTTAAATCAGAAAATAAAAATACATTTTTAAAACTTTTTCGTTAATATAAAAGAAAGTCGCAACAGCAATCAAACAGTCTTAAACGAAAGCTCTCTATGTGACAGTGAAAGTGAATTAATCTGATTGCTCTTACTATGTGGCGTGTTTGGCAATAAAGGGTGCGGAACACTGCAGATGTCAAGTGGTTAGTATATGCTCTCCTCCCCAGCAAACAGGCTTCAGCTTCAGCTCCATAAGACACACATTTTCACCCATCTTTTGGGGGGAAAAAGTGTGTCTTATGGTACAAAAATATGGTAATTAATCTTATTCAATAAAATATCCATATAAATTTAAAGTTTATAATGGAGTTTCTGTCCTCATTTTGGCCTACCAATCTATATTTTCTCGAGTTTCTGCAAGATATACATACGGATGTCACATGATTTCATAGTAATGGGGACCTAATTCATTTAAAACACAAATGTATGTTTAATTCTAGTTTTGTATTATTTCCATTTCATTTAGAAAAGCAAATCTTGATTTTCTTTTTGATGCCATAATCGGCAGTGCTCCAGGCTTACTCCTGACTCTGCATTCAGAGTACTGGTAGTCTAGGGCAGTTGTCGGCAACCTTTTTTTTCAACTGAGCCAAATCTCGCCAAAACCACGATTGAAATTTATTTTGAGAGCCACACAGGGTGCACACTGACAGAGGCTAGGAGCAGAGTCCTGACTCCTGGAGCGGCCGGCCGGCACACAGAAGAGCCAAATTAAAAAGTGTAGAGCCACATGTGGCTCGCGAGCCGCAGGTTGCCGACCACTGGTCTAGGGGGATCATATGGGATGAAATTTCAGTGCCAAAGCACTACTACAGCATGCAAGTACCCTACGTGCTGTACTATTGCTCCAGCCTCCTAAAAGAGCAAATTTTGAAGCTTCAAGACCATCAATCACAGAAGTTTGCTCTTATGATTGTATAGGGGGGCTTCTTACCACTATAGGAAATAAAGGCTGCATTTCTGTCATCTCTACGTATAATAGCTACAATGGGTCTTGAATATAGCAGATTCAGAAATTATTAGTAGTGTAGAGGATGAACAACTTGCTTCTCTTCCAAAGGGAACAGGAGCATTTAATTAAAATAGCTTAAATTCTAACAATGGTTTTGCTTTTTACTAGCCATCTATAGATTTTTAGGCAAGTCACCCTCCAAGTTTCATTTTTTCTATCAAATGTGGATGCTAATATATTGCCCTTTTAATTTTATGGAAGCTTCAAGTGAGGAAAAAAAAAAGTAAAATATAAAAAGTAAAGAACACTGACGTTAATATTTGCATTGTTGAAGGAATTTTTGTAAATTAATGCCTTTTATACTTGAAGGAACAAAGATATAATTTCTTATACCTGTTTTTCCTAATTCATTGGTTTTAGTCTGAGGTTTTATTAAAACTCTTCAATAGTTTCAAATCTCATACAATGTTATGGTGTGTCTTTAATGTCCAAACTGACAAGTACAGTTCATATTTTTTAAATATTCAAAATTCTCAGTTTACACCTTGCTTATTTCAAATTCTGAAGGCAGTAGGAGTCTTTCCTATTCTCTGACTGAGTTACTTATGTTCTTTTTTTGTTTGTTTGTTTTTGGCCACATCTGGTGATGCTCAGGGCTTACTCCTGACTATGTGCTCAGAAATCGCTCCTGGCTTGGGGGACTATATGGAATGCCAGGTGATCAAACTGCGGTCCATCCTAGGTCAGTGCATGCAAGGCAAATGCCCTACTGCTTGTGCCAACATTCCAGCCCCTGAGTTACTTACGAACTTCTATGGAAAATGGAAAGGGAGCTGTTTGTTTTGGAGAATAAAAGGAATTTAAAAACACTGGTGGCGGGAATGTCCCTAATTCAATGTCACTATGTACCTAAAATATTACTGTGAAAGATTTGTAATCCACTTTGCTCAAAATAAAAATTAGCAACAACAACAACAAAAACAAAACAAAACAAAACAAAACAACCAAAAAACCCCCCAAAAACATTTGTCTTGGGGCTGGAGAGATAGCAAGGAGTTAAGGTGTTTGCCTTGCATGCAGATTGGTGGTTCGAATCCCGGCATGCCATATGGTCCCCTGGGCCTGCCAGGGGCAATTTCTGAGCATAGAGCCAGGAGTAACCCCTGAGTAACACTGCCAGGTGTGACCCAAAAAACAAACAAACAAACAAAAAAAACCAAAAAAAACAAAAAAAATTGTCTTGGACTCTTGACTACCAAACTTTTAAAAGCATATATATAGCTTTTTATCTGGTTAGGGCATGGGAGTTTTTATTCTTTCTTTATTAAACTACTTAATTTTTCCTTAGTATTTTGCCACAATTCTTTCCTTTAAAAAATTCTTAATTTGGGGCTGGAGCGGTGGCGTAAGTGGTAAGGCATCTGCCTTGCCTGTGCTAGCCTAGGACGGACCATGGTTCGATCCCCCTGCATCCCATATGGTCCCCCAAAAACAAACAAAAAAAATTCTTAATTCTTTTTGACATAATTACTACCATAGGTCTAACATACTCATGATAAAGGATTAATATTGTTCACTATAAATATATAGAAATAAAAGCAAAGGCAATAAGTTAATTTTATAATCCAGAAAAATTACAGGTGGTTTTAGAATGAAATTCTTCTCCACTGATTCCTTTCTTAACTAAAAACTTAAGAAAAACATGTTTCAATGAATCTTTTTTCTTTGTACAAAAAAAAGTACATACATTTATGTCCTTCCCCAGAACCTTCATCCGCAGCATAGGATTCTGCTTTGAAATACATATATTGTATTTCTCCCCTACTCTTGCCACTCTCATCATATTCACTATCAGTTCCAGAGTCTTCTTCTGCTGTATCCCAGGTCTCTTTTTTCCCTTCATTTGCTTTAGTTCTTCTACTACTAGTGATACTATGAGAGTCAAGTCCGTTAGCTAAAGGGATTTGAGCACTGTCTGCATTGCACAATGTATCACTGCTGTGACTAGAACTAAGAATATCACTGTCCACTGAACTTGTACTCCTGTCATTATTCACATCCGAATCTGACCGCTCTTCACACTGAAAATTTTCTGGATCAGAAGTTGGAATATGCTGTTCAAGTTCTCTATTATCCACTGATGCCGAAGAGTCCCTCTCATTGAGAGGTGACTCAATGTTTTCAAAGTCACTTGTCTCAGTGCTTTTACTGCTGTCCCCATTATCTCCATCCTGCTGTTGCTGCAAAGACAAGCTTTTGAGTTTTTCAGTGCTTTCTTCAAGAATAGCTTCCACAGACTTTAGGTTCCCCACAGGTCCTTTGATGCCTTCACAGTCATCATCCACATTGCCAGAATCACCCCCAGCTTTCTGGTATGCTGTCCTTTTGGAGTTAGATCCTGGAGATTGTTCCGGTAACAACACAAATAATCTGATTGTATTTGCATGGCGGTCCAGAAGTTTCCATAAATGAGAGTCTGTAAAGGCCACTTGGTAATCTAAAGTCTCAGAACTTTCAACAAACACCTAAAAAATAGACAGAATTATAGTGTATCATGAATCTTAACATTCTCATTCATCAGAAAAATACGGTTTCATTGATAGTAAATAATAAAACTTGAAATAGTTTATTTTAAAAAGTATACTCTTGGGCTAGAGTGATAGCAGACCAGTGGGGCGCTTGGCTTGCAAGCGGCTGAACCAAGACAGACCTAGGTTCAATTCCCAGCATCCCCTATGGTCCTGAGCCTGCCAGGTATGGCCCAAAAACAAAAACGTATACTCTTTGCTGATGGTGCAATAACTTCGTTATATCAAAACCACAAAAATTATTAATTATTACCACTATTGTAATCATGTTACCTCAACTACAATTTTAAAAATTGTAAAGTACGGGCCAGAGCGATAGTGCAATGGGCAGAGTGGTTACCTTGCATGTAGACAACCAGATTTGATCCCTTGAGAACCTGCCAGGAATAAATATTAAGAGCAGAGCCACCCTGGGCTGACCACCTAGTCCAGGGGACCAAGATCACCCCCACACACCAGGCAGGTCTTCAGGGCCACGCCTGGTTAATCAGGCCCTGGGGGGAGGGGGTGAGAAATTCCTCCCTATGCATCCAAAAACTACAGAGGCACGCTGGGCTCAGAACACTCCGCATGCCAGGATTTCTGGGCATCTTTGACTGGTATGTTGGGGGCTCTGGGTAGGACAGCTAGCCATAGGCCCCCTGGGCTGACCACTTAGTCCAGGCGAACAAGATCCCCCCCACACCAGGCGGGTCTTCAGGGCCACGCCTGGTTAATCGGGCCCTGGGGGGAGGGGGTGAGAAATTCCTCCCTATGCATCCAAAAACTACAGAACCGCGTGGGGGCACGAGCCCCCATGCGTACTTCATATATTAAGAGTATTCCTTATTCTTATGTTTTGCGTATCCAGAATGTTCATTTTGTATTCTGCCCTTTCCCACACCCCTACAAAGCTCTTTTTTACTCCTTAACTCTCTAACCCCCCCCAAACGTCACTAACCTACATTACTCTTTTTAACTTCAGTAGTGTACAATACTAATCACAAACCAAAGCCGTGCATTATGTGTAACAACCCCAAACTGTTTCAAGATACATAAAATGGACATGTATTTCTTTAGAATATTTTGTGTTTTTTCTCTGACAGCTATAATTCTTACTAAATGTTATACAGTGACGATTCTAATCACTTTTTTCTTCTCTTTTTGAGCTGTTTAACAAGGAATTTTGGTGAAAGAGTCCCCCAGTTTAATGCTTATGATTGAACCATATCATGGGAATCGTTGGAATTGTTCTTATGGCCCCCATATGTGCCAATGACACCACGTGGCATTGCTCCTTTTTTGCATAGGCACATTAAAATGGGAAAATACTATACATACAAATAAGATCCTATCTAATAGAGATTGGAATACACAAATCTTGTAGTGCAAAGGGACCTTATACCCTGAACATTGACATAACGACCTGATACAGACCTCAGAAGAAAGGGCATTTTCCATTCACCCCTGAACCAGGGAAGCCATCCACGAAACATCCAGGCTGGTCTATAACATCACCTGGAAGCAATCCTCTACCAAGGAAGCCCTACACTGCTCAGACATCGACCTGCTCAAAAGAGACTTCCCTTAACACTGAGAAGACTTAACAACAACAACGACCTGCTTCCAGGACAGGGCTCGCTGCATTGCCCTTTGATTGTGAGGTGAAACGAGAGGACACTCCACATCCTGACTTCAATGTAGGATATGCAGATTCCAGGATCTTTAATACAGAAACATGATACCAACAACAGAGACTGTGTGAAAAATAAAAGTGTGTTGGCACTACAGACAATGTCTTGGATTGGACGATCTAGCTTGCCTGGAGCCTAGAGTTGGTCTTGTGCCTGGAACCTTCAGGGGTTGGGTCTCTTTGTATTTAGGCCAAGGTTATTTCTTTCCATGTCCCTCATATTTTGGTGGGCCTATGCAAACAACAATTGCCACTCTAACACCATTTTTACTGTGCTCCTTTGACTCTAATCCTTAAAAAGAACCCACTTAAAATTTGAGGTTAACTTAAGCTAATATGCATGTATATTGAAATGTAAAAAATATACTATGCCTGTAATGTTTAAGGAGTTACATAAGTTTTATGGCTTTAGATTGCCTTGTGTGCTGTTAAGAAATATTATAATGTGTTACAATCTGGGGACTTGAGGGACAAAGTAATTGTACATGGATTCTGTCTTATTTATCTTAATGTTCTTTGGCTGAAATTTTAAAGTTAAGATATCAGCAAGGGGACTTCTGAGAATTATGTTATGGGTGATTGTCCTTCCACTGTAACTTTACCTTGTCCTCTTTCTTTGCATCCTTGTTCTCATAATTAAAAATAAAAAAATTAAAAAAAAAAAAAGAGCAGAGCCAGAAGTAACCCCTGAGCACCAATGAGTGTGGCCGAACTCTCACCCTACTCCTGCGAAAATAATTGTAAAGTAAAAAGATAGTTTTCACAACAAGGAGCTGGGAGAGAATGTCAAATACGTTAAACAATACCCTAAAAAAATTAGTACCCAAAAAAATCATGTACATTGTTCTGGAGCCTAAAAAATTAAGTACTAGGGCAATAAATGGTGCTAGGTGGCAATAGAAGAGAAGGCCAGAGAGCACCAAGATGCCTGCATTTTAGTCAGGCTCTTTTCCCTGTGTGGAGTTCCACAGAAAGATGGGCCTGAGTGAGTATATTTAAAATTCTCAGTAATAAGGGACAGAAGGAGCACTCCAGGCAAAGAGAAGGATACTATCATCAAAAAAGAAATCTCACTATGGAATACCAAACTGAAATTAGAAAAATATCTCTAAGTTCCTACATAACACCAAACAAAATAAAGAAATAAAGACATTCATTCATCAACACCCTTGAACAAAGACAAAAGCTTGGGGAAGAACCCCAATCTTATCAGTTTTCTAAATTCCCTGAAGACTTTAAAGCAACAGTTCTAATAATGTTCACATAAATGGGAAAATCAATGGAAAATTTTAACCAGGGCAAAGATAGTATGAGAAAAATCCAAACAGAAATCAGTAAGCTAATGAACAGTGGCTCAACTAAAAATCTAAGAGGGAATTCAACAGAAGAAGCTGAAGATCAAATCAGTGAACTCAAGGATAAAGTAGAGAAACCCATCAAGAAAGAACAGAAAATAACTAGAAAAAATGAAGAAAATGTAAGGCTCATGGGAAAGCATTAACTGGAACAACATCTGCATTATAAGGGTTTCAGAAGAGGAAAAAGAAGAAAAGAACTAATCTTAGTTGAAACAATAGCTGAGAATTTCTCCAATCTGGGGAGGAATACATTTAAAGCCAGACCAAGAAAACGCAAAGTTTCCAAACAGCATAAACTCAAGAAGTCCTAAGACAAAGTTTAATTAAAAGGAAAAACTGAAGATACAGATAGAATGCAAAAAGCATTGAGAGAAGAGGAAAGACAAATAAAGAGAAACCCAGAAGATTCATAGCAGGACCAACAAACTGAAAAGCTACACTATATATCCAAAATGCTGAATGGAAAAGACCGCCAACTTGGAAAATACTACAAAGCTAGGTTATTTCTTACTCAAGAGTTAAAGAAATGATAAAGCTTTTTAGACACACAACAGTCAAAGGAATTGATTGTCCTAAGCCAGTTCTGCAAGAAAATACCAGCCTTTACAAAGAAACAATTTGTAAGTTGTAAAAAAAAAAAGTATAAACATACTTTAAAAAATATAAAATGCATGAAAAAGGGTAATAAGGGGGTTCATTCTAATTCAACTCCTAGAATGAATTCAAGACTTCTTTAAATTTAAAAGAATTGAAGATTTAAAACTTTATGGTAATCACAAGACAAAAAAATATTTAGATCACAAAGATTTGAATGGGACCTGATCACTACACAACACACAGATTTTAAAGTACAAAGAGTATAAAGATTAAAGAAACAAAAACTGGAAAAACATCCAGAATCATACCAAAAAATTGCAATGAATTCCTATATACCAATAAGTTCCATGCCAATGTCAGTATTACTGGCCTGAACAAAATGTTATTGGTCGAAATTCAGCAATTAAAAGTTGTAGTAGGAGTGGCTGGATGAACTAGGAAACAAAATGCAATAAAGTGCTGCTCACAGACGACAGAGTTAAACTTCAATGGTTAACAACAGTTCAACATAAAAGGTTGAAAATACTATAGGAAAATAGTAGTCTATAAAAGATAAGGATGGTTTGATAATCACAACAAACAATAAAGTCAGGGAGAATGAAATTCTGGGGCCTGAATTGCACATCTGGCAAGGTGCATGCTTGTATTTAGCTGATTGGAGTATTATCTTAGTATTATATATGGTCCCCCAATTCTTACAATGTGAATAAACCCTGAACTTAAAACCAGGAGTAAATCCTGAAAGCAGCCAACTGACTGTGTCCATCTGGGAAATTTTGTGATTCCTGAACTTAATTTTAGTAATTTTAAATGTAAGTTAGAGATAAAGATGGTAGACAATTCTAGAGGCTACTTATATCATTCAACCTAATTTTACATAATATTACCAACACAGACAAAATAATGAAAAAATAAAATCATACCTTGTTGCTTCTAAAAAACCCTTCAGTTTTCAGAGTTTTACTGGGCACGGTGAGAAGACGCAAATCATTATAGCAGCGCTCCAGCACTATTCTCATTGTATCAGCAGGTAAATGAATAGCCTACAAAGAAAATAATACAATTTAAAAAAATGGTCTTTTAAAAATAATACTGCTTGAAGTAAAAATAAAGTCACCCTGAAATTCTCTTAGAAACAAAAATCATCTTTGTAGAACTTTATATTTTCAAAGAACCCAAGGGAAAAATAATAGCTCCAATCATTAACCATGCTATAAAATATAATGTGTTCTAGGCTAGATTTCTTAAGCCAGTGTTCTTTTTTGAACACTTAATCCTTTCCCTCCCTGCATGTCTAAGTAAATTTTACTCAATAAAAACTCTCTCATTTTAGTAATAAATAAATCATCTTTGATTCCAAAGAAACCAAGTTAACTTCTTTGACAAATGATGACAAACCAATGCCCATTCAACTTCATGAGTTTACTTTTTATTACTTTATTCAAACATTGTAGTTATAAGGATGTCTGTATATAGTTGGGTTTTTAAAAAAATGTTCATAATTTGAGTTTCAGTCATGCACCTTTCTTGCCACCAATATCCCCAGTTCTCTTCCCCCTTCCTCCTGCCCTCTCCCATGCCTCTCTCAGGGAAAGACATTTTTCTTTTCTTCCTCTGTCTTTCCCCTTTTCCTTTTATACACTATCATTTCCAATACTGTTACTGTAGGGGTATTATGCATATCACTTTATCTACTTTCAGCACCCAGTTCTTGTCCGGAGAGATTATTGCCAACTATCTGCACTAGTTCCTTCTGTGCACTAACTGTACTCCCCTACATTTGTGCTATTTGTGGCAAGCTTCCTAACATGGATTATTAGGTCCAAGTGGTCATACTGGCCCTTGTTTCTATTATCTAGATATTATTATCACACTTTTTTTTTAATATCCCACCAATAAGTGAGGCTATCCTTCTCTAATTCATTTCCCTCAGCATAATACTCTCCATATCCATCCATGTATAAGCACATTTCATGATTTCATTTTTCCTAATAGTTGCATAATATCGGGGTCCTCAATCTATGCCCTGCAACCATATGCAGCCTGCCAAGAACATTTATCTGGCCCATAGGACGTTTTTGCTGCCATTGCCTATCCTGCTTAGCAGCCAACTTGTCTGGAGCCTGCAGTACACATGTGGGATGTATGCCACATTCTCCAACTCCTCTCCTTCGCTGTTTCTTGATTCCTCATCTCAGTCTCAGACAGTGGTCCACAAACTATGCCCCCCCCCCCCCAAAGCAGGCCCATAGTTCCCATTAAAATACTAATAAGTTTACTGATTTTAACTTTACTTGTTCTTTATTTTAAATATTGTATTTGACCCCCCCCACCTTTTTTTTTTTTTTTTTGTTTTTTGGGCCACACCCAGCATTGCTCAGGGGTTACTCCTGGCTGTCTGCTCAGAAATGGCTCCTGGCAGGCACGGGAGACCATATGGGACACCGGGATTAGAACCAACCACCTTTGGTCCTGGATCAGCTGCTTGCAAGGCAAACGCCGCTGTGCTATCTCTCCGGGCCCCGACCCCCCATCTTTTTATACTTCAAATAAGACATGTGCAGTGTATAAAAGAATTTGTTCAGTTTTTTTTTTTTTTTTTTGGTTTTTGGGCCACACCCAGCGTTGCTCAGGGGTTACTCCTGGGAGGCACAGGGGACCATATGGGACACCGGGATTCGAACCAACCACCTTTGGTCCTGAATCGGCTGCTTGCAAGGCAAATGCCGCTGTGCTATGTCTCCGGGCCCTGTTCAGTTTTTTTTAAAACTGTAGTTCAGTACTCCAACAGTCTGAGGGGCAGATAACTGGCCTCGTTTAAAACGTTTGAGGACCCCTGCCTTAAGTGGTGCTGGGAGGGGGGTTCAAATGAGGGTTTGTGGCTGCTGCAGCTGCATATAAAATCAATGCCTTACCTACTTCTGTACCTTCTGTACTGTATCTTTGGGCCCTTAGTTAATACCCTTATTAGGTCCATTTTCTTCTATATAAGATGAAATTAAAATAGTATCGAAGTATTTTGTTATCCTAAGATCCCTGTACTTAATATTTAGTATCATTTTATGAATTTTACATGAAATGAGCAAATACAATCAATTTACAATTTAAATAACATAATTTGCTCTCAAATATAATCAATTATAACTAATTCCAGGGCATTATATTTTAAGCACTTTAGTAGTTAGTTCAATAGTTTGTCACTGCTTTATTCTCTATAGACATATTATTCTCCAATAAGATTAACTAGCTACTCAAGGAATGTAATTTGTCTCCTTTTCTGTAACCTACCCACTCATGCTCTAAGCAAATCTATTGGAGTATTATACAAATGTGATCTTGAGATAGTAATAGAATATGACTATAATATAATGTTTCTACAATCAGTACTTTGGCAAATGTTAAGTCACTGGTTTGCTTGCTTGCTTATTTATTTATTTATTTATTTATTTATTTATTTATTTGGTTTTTGGGTCATACCTGGCAGCCCTCAGGGGTTACTCCTGGCTTTGTGCTCAGAAATCGCTCCCGCAGGCACTGGGGACCATATGGGATGGCGGGATTTGAACCACCATCCTTCTGCATGCAAGGCAAACGCTCTACCTCCGTGCTATCTCTCCGGCCCCAATTCTTTATATACTTTTTTTACCAATATTTTCTTGATTTTTTTTTTTTACCACTCATATTTTCTTGATTTTTAATGACTGGTTAAAAACAGCATTTAAGCAAACACAGACAAGATATCAAAGATAGGTATTACATGGTAGAGTGTGAGGCCAAGTGTGATTTGCCAAGTGTAAGGCCATGGGTTCAATTCCCAGCACCATATGCCATTCTATCCCCTGCCTACCTTTACCACCACCAAGGTGGCCCCACAACAATAAACAAACTGCATTACTAAAACTGGACTCTTGTCTTGATAAATAAAAATTAAATACTTATAATGAGTATTTTCAATGTGCAAAGGGCTCTGTACCTGGGGTTTAGGAAACCTGAAAAACTTTGCCTCAGTTTGTATGCTCAGTGTCCTAAGGTATAAAGTACAAGGACACCTGAGAGAATAATAACAAATTCTCTGTAAATTCTCTGGAGTAGACTAGTCTCTTAACTTAATGAATGTTTTAATCCTAGTTTACTAGTTAAAAAAATTCTGAATGAGTTTATGAACATTACTTAAAACATGTAGCTAAAATCAATCTATTTGTCAAATCTGCTAACTCTTCTAGTCTATATATCACCACCTTTCTGGTTACTGAAGTTTAAAGCTCCTCAGTCAACATTTTCTAATCATTGCATTAGTTCTATAGAATCTATTTATATATTTACTTTTACAATCTACAACTTCTCTCATTTCTGAGCACCAGCTTTTTTCCCCGAATTATTTCAATAACCTCTTCTTCTATGTCTCTGACTCTTCACCTCAAAATATTTAGAACATAAGTCTAGCACTGCCAAACTTAACCAATGACGACATTAGAACTCTCAATCATACCATGTCTATACTTAGAATAACAAAACATGTATTTACTGTTGTTTGACTCAAATAAAGCCTGAGATATTTTTTGCTATTTTAGCAACCTCTTTGAACTAAACTAAACATATATGTCTCCACATGTATTTTGTGTCACACTGTAAACACTGTCCTTACTTGTTTCACATTCTTTCCATACTTCAATCTATTTCTTCAATTTGCAGTGTTCTTCTTTACAAACCAGTAGTCTCCTGGCTATGAAATTTGATTTACTGAAGCAAGCAAATAAATACTGGCTTCTATATTTTGTACAAAGCACTCAAAACCATCACTGACCAGTTTAAAAACTTACCTTTGAAATAAGCTGCTTGAATTCCATAACAGTTTGATTTAAGTAAGCACGAACAGTGACAGGAGCAGCTACAGATTCTGCCTTTAGATCAACAACATGCACTTTCACCATTACTTCTGTCGCATTTGAAAACCAAACAACAAAACTAAATGTTATTTTATAAAATGTCTTGTACACAAGCAACACAATCATTTTTAGATATAAATTAAAATGCTACTGAGAAGTATCACACTAAACACAATAGTACAACTAAGCATAGCTAGCTTAATGTTTTTTCTAATGAATTATATAACATTTCTTCCTAATTATCACAAAATAGATATGACACACATTATAGATATTAAAATTTTATTTCACAATTTTTAACCTTGTAAACATAAAAAAATGGAAATGTGGTTAACAATAAAGTTTTCTTAGATCTCTTTTGTTTGTTTTTTTTTGGGTCACACCCAGCGGTGCTCAGGGATTACTTCTGGCTCTGTGTTCAGAAATCGTTCCTGGCAGGCACGGGGTGGGGGGGGGGGTGGAATGTGGGAGGGAGGATGGGATGCCGGGGATCAAACCACCAGCTTTCCTGGATGGGCTGCGCGCAAGGCAAAAGCCCTACTGCTGTGCTATCTCACTGGCACCAATTTTCTTAGATCTCTTTAAAAAATAACAAAAATCAAAGTAAGATTTTTAAATCATGGTATTTTATAATATTATTTTGTAAAATATAATGCCCTCAGAGGCATGGCTCAACAGTTGACATAAATTGCATACAGGAGTACTACCTGGCTCTATATGGTACACTGAGACTACCCATTATAGTAGACCTTGAGTGCAGAAAAGACAGTAACCTCAGAACACTGACAGGTGTGGCCTCCACATCAAAATAAAGACCACTGTCCAAATTTTCAAACACATTAAAATTATATCTCCAAAGCTCTAAAACACATACTGAAACCATAATAGTAACTAGAGAATTAAAAGCAAATACAACAGAGGACATAGAAGAGTTTCATGCTTTTAGACATATTTCACAAAACTATCAAGACACTTCAAATTAAAGAATACTCAGCTCAAAATAATATTCATATTCTGTGGAATATTTATAAAAATTGTCTTTGTTTACATGTTTGTATTCTATATATTATAATTAATCTCATATTTTTTGTTTACAGATTACACATAAATATCTAAACTTTTATAATTGCCAGAAAATAAATGATCTTCAAACACTAATCTCTTAATACTTAATCTCTAGTTGAATATTTTAATGTGAGTATATATAAATTCTTAACCTTTCTTTTTATCCTTTTCATCTAAATAAAATAAAATATTCTATTAGTCTTATTTGAACATCTATAATAAGTTGAATAAAGAGTGAATAAAAATCACCCTACCTACAAGTTTCATCACTTACCTTAAGTTTAGAGCTCTTAGTTTTAAAAAAAATGTGCTATAAAGATCCTTAAAAAATAAAGATACCATATAAACAAGTAATACCAGTACTAACTAGGCATTTATCCAAACAGTAATACTCTAATATTGAAAGATATATACATTATTATTCATAATAATTAAGATATGGAATCAACCTAAGTGCCCACTGAGGGATATTTTTTAAAACATAGTAAATATAATCAATGAAATGAATACTACTCAGTTAACAAAGAGGGAAAGTTATTCCATTTATGACAATATGGATGGAAACTGAAGTGACTAAGCTAAAATAAAAGTAAAGATGTAAAAAACATTTGCCAAATGTTTTCACTCAATTGTGGAATACATATATGTTAAGCAAACAAACTGTCAAAACACAATAAATATAACTAAGTCTTAGAAAAAAATATAGTTACCAAAAGGAAGGGAAGGACAGTGAAGAAATGGGCAGAGGGTGTCACACTTACAGTAAAATGACAATGGACTTTGGTAGTTGATGCCTGATGAACAGTATATAACAAAATATAAGAACCATATACCCAAAATTTTACAGTATTGTAAACAGTAAAATGGGGCTGGAGAGATAGCATGGAGGTAAGGTTTTGCCTTGCATGCACAAGGACGGTGGTTCGAATCCCGGCATCCCATATGGTCCCCTAGCCTGCCAGGAGCAATTTCTGAACAGGAGCGACTTCAGGAGTAAATCCTGAGAGCTGGCGGGTGTGACCCCAAAACAAAAAAACAAACAAAAAATAGTATTGTAAACAGTAAATTATCATTTAAAATTTTGTTTATTGCTAGTAATTCAAACAAAATTTTTGCTATTTTATGTTCAAAATTAATTTGCAAGGAAATGGTCCAAAGGTATTCTATATACAGGAGTCTGATTGAGGAAGACACAGATAAAAATATTGAACTGTTTAAAATACAGGTGTATAAAATCCATAGGAGAAAATGGAAATAGACAAAAAAGATTTTACACATTCAACTTTTAGTGATGAAAGCAAAGAATATAGATCTAAATTCTGGTTAGTAAGTAAAGCAAAGAAGTTGAAAGACAAGAATGTTTTCATATAATTTAAGTAATTTTATATTTCTCTGTATTTTACTTTACATGTAGAAAACTTTGGACAATGAGAAATACCGTCTTTAGGGAATACACTGGGTAAAGCTAGAGGCATAATATTTTGTTGTCAGATCAAACTCAATAGAAAAAAAGCAATGCAACATATTCAATGGGGACAGAAAAAGGTAATATTTTGGGACTTCTACAACTAAGAGGGAAAAAAATTTAGCAGTGATGTGGTTATGAAGCCACATCTTTTCCATGAGCAGAGGAAGGAGATGGGGAGAGAGGAGGAAGAGCAAGACAATTTGGTATTAGAGGAAAATCAGTGTCATTAAAAACTACAACTAAAAGCTTTGTTGCTTGTTTATAAAAATGTGTTGGCCCTTTGAAAATAATGTAGAACAGTAAGTTCTCAGCCAGGGACCATATCGCTATGGCATGTGACAAGTGGACCACAGAAAGAAATTAGAAGTTTACTAACCAAGAAAAGAAAATGGGTATATGGAAAAGATTGAGAAACACTGATGTAGAATATACTCCAATTATGCTGTTACTTCCCAATCTGTCCAAATTATTATTCTATACTTTGGAGCACATGAAAAAGTTTTTCGTTCATTTCTTCTTTCCCTTTTTTTTTTTTTTGGATTTTGAGCCACACTCAGTGGTGCTCAGAAATTATTCCTGGAAGGCTTAGGGAACCATATGGGATATGAGTGATCAAACCTGGGTCAGCTGCGTACAAGGCTAATGCCTACACACTGTGCTACTGCTCTCACTCCTTAGTTCATATCTATAGAAAAAAAAATTAGTGATAAAAAATTCAAAACCATTATTATTCAAAATACTTTAAAATTTCTTACCTCCAGGTTTATAAGATTGGAAAACTTGTTCAGGTTTTCTTGTCTCCAATAGCAGATCAAACATGTATGTTGACTTGACTCCACCTAGTAGAAGTCCCATTGGTGTATCTTCTTCTCCTTCATATGATCGTTCTAGATAATCATGAAACTCATCATATTTAACAAGACGACAGCAATCCATGGGTAATACCTCTTCTAAATCCATCATCTAAGAAAAAATAATGACCCATCCAGAAAAGGAAAATATATATAGTATTTTAGTCTAGATGTGTATTAATAAGTTACACTAACCCCTCCCCAGGTATTTCCAAATTAAAAATTTATATTTGAAATTTGTTTATTACTTACATTTAGAAGTAATACTTAGATTACATTTAGGTAAATACTTACATTATTTATATTATTTACACTTAGAATTTGCACCAAAGCGTAAAGAACTACTTGGATGTCATATGTAACACAGTGATACCAGCACATATTATCAGTGGCTCATATTTGGCTGTCTTAATACATGACATTGCCTTTGTCAACACGTTAAAAACCGTATTTCACTATCTATTAAATCAAACTATCTAAGAACTAATATTTTTTGTTTGTTTTGTATTTTGGCCACACCTCATGGTGCTCAGCGGTTACTCCTGGCTCTGCACTCAGGAATTAGTTCTGATGGTATCAGGGAACCATATGGATGTTGGGGATTGGAACTGGGTCAGCTACATGCAAGGCAAATGCCCTACCTACTGTACTGCTCCTGCTCCAAGCACTAATATTTTAAAGAAAGATTTCTTGGATTTGATAAAAGCTGAAGACTTCTGTTCAATTCAAAGATAATCTAACAAAGGTATTGCTCAGTAAACTAGACATGTAAAGGTGAAAGAATTCAGTAGAGCATGTATATTTTGATTTCTTAATTCAATAAAGAAAACTAGTCACTCATGTATTAGTATACCTCACAAAAACCACCAAAAAGGCTGTAGCTTCTATGTCTCTCACCTTTCCTGTCTAGAGTGTTTCCTTCAACAGACATTTCCAGAGAGCCTACATACAACTTAAGGCATTTCTCTCTAGTCCATGTCAACTGTAAAGACGTCACATGCTGGACAGTGTATAGTGTGTAGTGTCACAGATTGAACTCAGTCTCATACATGTCAACGCATATACTAAGACTACTATACTAAGCCTCCAGATACCTGAAATTTCTCTCTAGTCTATGCCAACTGTAAAGACGTCACACACTGGACAGTATAACTTAAGTGGAATATATTTTATTTTACTGATAAAGTAGAAGCTGCTCTTATTGTTAGCACAAATTGATCTTACTATGTGAAATTAATTTGGTATTATTTTTTGTAAAGATGATGCAAATAGGGTCCAGGAAGGTGGCGCTAGAGGTAAGGTATCTGCCTTGCAAGCACTAGCGTAGGACGGACCGTGGTTCAATCCCCCGGAGTCCCATATGGTCCCCCAAGTCAGGAGCGACTTCTGAGCTCATAGCCAGGAGTAACCCCTGAGCGTCAAATGGGTGTGGCCCCCCAAAAAACAAACAAAAAAAGATGATGCAAATAGATAACCAATATGTTCATTTTTCTTATTTGTTGTTTGTTTTGGGATGACATCTGGTAATTCTTAGGGGACAATGCAGTATGGGGGATCAACTCTGGTCTTCTTTCTTGCAAAGCAAAAGCTGTCATGATTAATATGCTGATGCTAGAACTACAACTGGTGATTATTCAAGTATGAGTTATTGGTACATGTCAACATCAATGTATGAAAAATATTTTAATTCAATGACATGAATCCAGAGCCATTTATTTCACATTTTCATTCACATACTTATTTAACTCACATTTATGGGCATTGGAAAACCATTACTCTACTCTTGTAAATGTTAAGAGTTTAGTGAGGTCAGGGATACTGAGTAAAATTATTACATAAATATAAAATTTCAATACCAGTAAATAGTATTTCATTATTATTATTATTATTATATATTGTCATACCAGTAGTGCTCAGGGAAACATCAGGTGCTGGGGTTCAAAGCTAAGGCTCCCGCATGCAAAACACATGCTTAAATACTTAAATGGAGTCTCTGGGCTTCGATACTAGTGAGTTTTATGAAGGGACAAAAGTGGCTCTCAAACATTTTTAGGGCAACACTAGTTTTTCTGAAGGCTACTCTTGATTCTGTTCAGGAATTGTTCCCAGAGGTGATTAGGGGAATTGAGTGTGTAGTGTCACAGATTGAACTCAGTCCATACATGTCAACGCATATACTAAGACTATTGTACTAAGCCCCCAGGTACCTGAAATTTCACTATATCTACAACCTACCCGAGGTTCTTGCTTAAGAAAAATTCATATTTATTCATGTTAGATTACACCGTGTTTTACCCAAAAGAAAGATCATCTCTGGTTTCTTTGCATGTTTGCCTACAACTTGGTTTTATCCCAAAACAAAGATTATCTTATAAGTAAACCTGGATGGGAATGGCTCAGGATAGCCTGAGATATCTGTCCTTACTCCCCCACCCAGGGGTGGTCTCTATACTTAATAAAAATGTCAGTTCTGGCAGGCAGCTCGCTCTCCATACAAAGTAGAAGACTGCCAGACTACACCGAGAGTTTCAACCTTGACCTGGTTTGGACTCTTTCATACACAACCTTGCACAATCAGATCCATTTCACTTGAGGTTGAAATTATGGCATGTGAGGTCATTTTACAATTTATAGGAACCTTTTATTCTTTAAAAAAATAAACTTACAATGCATATAAATTTTCAAGGTAGAGGCTGGAGCGATGGCGCAGGGCGTAGCCTAGGACGGACTGAAGTTTGATCCCCTGGCATCCCATATGGTCCCCCAAGCCAGGGGCAATTTCTGAGTGTACAACCAGGAGTAACCCCTGAGTGTCACTGGGTATGGCCCAAAACCTCCCCCCCCCCCCAATTCAAGTTAATGATTTACATTTTTGGGGTAACTGTTGAGAAGTAGAATTTGAGTTATATAGAAGCTTATCTTAAATTTTGTGAGAAGTCTCCCCATTGTTTTCATAGAGACTAAACTAGACAACCTTCCCACCAACAGTAAATGAATGTTCTTTTTCCATATCCTCACTGATAACTTATGAAGAAGAGTGGTTCAGCATAGTAAGCCTGAAAGTTAAATGTTGGGTTCAGCAGGCTAGAGATCAGCAAGGCTACAAAAGCAAGGCTTAGGGGCCATTAAGTTCACAGTGCTGGGGATGGAGGCTGGCCACACAGTGCAAAGGCTCAAGCTCAGGGCCAAACACATATTAATACATGCTCTACCACTTCAACTATCTCTCTGATGCCCTTAATGAGTTTCTGGATAGATTTCTTCTCATGATTTAGAATAATCTCAGTATATAATTTACTTTATAGCATCAAAAGCAATGTTTCTAAAAGTGGGTAATATTGGCCACCAGGGAACACTGTAACAATGTAGGAGAATTGGTCTGTGGTAGCAAAAAGGAATGTTTTCTGTTTATATGCTTAAAGATAGATTTGTAGCTGTGCAATACAGCTCCTGAGAATATAATCTAGGGGCCCCAAAACAATGCAGAAAAGGCATCTATTTCCTATGTTCATTGCAGCACTAGTCTCAATAGCCAGATTCTGGATACATCCGAAGTGCCTGAGAAAGTACGAGTGGATAAAGAAACCCTGGTACACCTATACAATGGAATACTATGCAGTATATATATATATATATACTGATATATGATAAATATATATCATATTAAAAAATATAAAATTTGCTTACATATGGATAGACACCGAAAATATCATGATGAGTAAAATGAGTCAAAGGGAGAGGGACAAACACAGGATAATTGCAGTCACTTGTGGGATACACACCACACATATACAAGCACACATAAACAGTATAGTAATACTTTCACAGACTGTGGAATTATGGAATTTATCTATTCAATCAACACCCACGTGGTTTCACATTAGATGTTATTCTATGAAAGCGGCACCTCCAATTGGTAGTGAAACTGGATGGTTCTGTGAAACTGGATGGTTCTACCTTCTAGGTATGACGTTTTTCCATAGATAAAAGGCTAGGAGGTGTGGCATTCATAGATTAATATCCAATAAGAAACCATGTGGGTGTTGATTGACAGTGACAGACAAATCTAGTAATCCCACATCTTCCCTCTATTTTACATTAGAGAAAAAGTGATAAATAAGAGGTACAATAGACAAGAGCCAGGAGGACTAGTCCATGGTAAAAAGCTTGACACCAGGGGATGTGGTGTGGGTTGGGATGGGAGGACAATTAGGACAGAAAAGAGACCACTATGACAATAGTTCAATGAACCTGACAGAAGGTAAAGTGATATGAATGTAACAGTATTGCAACCTACAGTGCTTAAAAGAAAAAAGGGAGAGAGGAAAAAAAAAAGAAGAAGAAATGTGCCTACCACAATAGGCAGAACCTGGAAACAATCCAAGTTACAATGAACAGATAAGCTGGATATGAAGAGTATTATGCTGAGTGAAATGAGCCAGATGATGAGGGACAGATAGAACAATCACACTCATTTGTACAATATTAAAAAAAAAAAGCAGTATGGTAATAATACACAAAGACAATAAGATGAAGGCCAAAAGGTCTTTGGTAGGCTTGCCACAAAGAGGGAGGGAGCACAGTTATGGCAGAGTTACTGTGACAATGATAGCTGGAAATGATCACTTTGGATAAGAACTGAGTGCTGAGAATAGTGCTAAGCATAACACCCCATAATATTGTTACAATACTGTAATAATATTATATATAATAGTGCCTAAAAGGGGGGGGGGAGGGGGGGAGAGAGAGACAGACAGACAGACAGACAGAGAGAGAGAGACAGAGAGACAGACAGAGAGAGAATGTCTGCCATAGAGGCAGGCTGAGGGAGGGGAAGGAGGGGAACTGGGGACAATTGTGGTGGATAGAAAATGTACAATGGTGAAGGGATGGTTGTTGGAATACTGTATCCTGGGTGTTGGTACACTAAGATTGAAAACCATGAACAACTTTGTAACTGTCTCTCATGGTGATTCAATTTTACAATTATGAAATAGTATCAGCTAAACAATAAATATTTTTAGGGGCTAGATGAATAGGACAGTGTTAAGGTACTTGCTTCACATGTAACTAACCCTGGTTTAATACTTACCACCACAAAAGGTCTCTAAAGACTAGGAGTGAGTCCTAAATAGAAGCTCCTCCTCAACACCAAAACAAAAGTCCTGTACACTGTCACGTGTAACCCAAAACAAATAAACAAAACCAATTTTTTTAAATTCTAATTCAGCTTGAATTCTAGAAAGCTTAGCTGACTTTCAGACCTTGAAAGTCCTCAAAATTCATCTTCCTTCCCAAAAAAGGAATATATTTCTTTGACAGGTAAATAATTAAAATGAACATTAAAGTTACTATTATGATAGTGACTATCATAAAACCTTTGAAAAACACTTTAATAGTGTTATCCAAAATACTTCTAACTAAACACCAACAGTGTGATTAAACATACCTTATAAGCAATTTCAACTGCTTCCTTTAATGTCTTATCCTTATGAACTTCCAATTTATTTTCCATCATTACTTGTTTCACAGGATGCAAGCAGAATAATTTTATCTTGAAAATATAAAATGTCATATCAGCTTAGTGAAGTATAGTAATTCTCCTAACTTTTCCCCTATTAGTCAAAATACTGAAATTTTAAAAACCATAACTGGAATCATTCTTATTCCTTTTTTTTTCTCATTTAATAAGTTATAGTGATTATTAGTCTCACTCATTTATGGGTTTTAAGAAAAATAAAAGACATTATTGTCATAATGCTGAGACAATAGAGATGAGGGCTGGAAGGGCCGGCTCACCACAAAGAGTGGTGAGTGCAGTTAGAGAAATAACTACACTGACAACTAGCATAACAGTGTTAATGGGTGAAAGAAGAATGTCTGTTTCGAATACAGGCGGTGGGGGAGGGAGATGAGAGGCATTGCTGATGGCAATGTTGTACTGGTGAAGGGGGAGTGTTCCTTATATAACTGAAACCCAACTACAATCATGTCTGTAATCAACGTACTTAAATAAAAATACAGTATATTTAAAAAAAATAAATATTAAAAAACATTAACTTTAATGAATGCATATTTCTTTATAAACATAAAGTCATACTTTTGTTACTCCTAAATATTAAGTTCATTTCCATTTTGTGATGGAAAAATTGTGATGAATGTACTTGTAGTGAAAATATTTACAGAATGGTAAGTAATATTTCTTCAGAGAATTATAAGGTAATATAAATTTACTTGTTTTTGATAAATTCTACTCAATTTCTATGCAGAAAGGCTCCACCAATTTATCATTCCTATATCAGAATTATGACAGTGTATGTACCAATGGTATCTCACTAAGCCTGAATATTATGGTACACTTTTATTTATCCATTTCTCTTTTGTTCATACCCTGCAGTACTCAAGGGATCATATGGGATGCCAGAGAATGAATCTGGGTAGGCCATGTTCAAGACAAGCTGTACTATTGCTCCGAACCCTCCACTTTTCATTTTTATCACAATAAAATTATTCTTTGTGCCAATGTATTCTTTATGCTGGCTAAACTGCTTAATAAACATAAATAACATAACATTTACTATAGAGTCAACCCAATTATCAGTCAAGAGAATTGCAACTGGATTTAATAGGCTTTCAATTAAAAGCAAAATTATAAAATCTAACCTTGCATGTATTGCGTTCAATTTCTCGCTGTCTCTTTTCTTGTTCTTCCAATTCTCTTTCCTTCTGCACCAAATTTTTTATATGATCTGGATATTCATCTACTTCCAGAAATTCTATGAATAGTAAAAATAGGGATATTAGTAGCGACCTTGTGCTTCATTTGTTCAGTATTACTACGATAGTTTTATAGTTTTCACCAAAACATTATTTCCATTTATCAATCTCTCAATTTCAAACATGATTTTCTTCCAGATGAAGATGATGAGACAATCGTTCATGGCACAAGGCAGATCTGATATTTTAAAACACACAAAAGGTAGTATACATGTCTGGTAAGTCTGAGGAAGGGAGAGGAAGAGGGAGTAGGGAGAAAGTGGCAGAATGCTCTATATGGGTGAGCCATGTAGGTCCAAAACTGGCATTACCATACAAAAAAGGTCATATTTCTATGCAACAGCTCTCAACTAGAAGACAACTTTGTTAAGTAAACTAAAAATTTTAGTATAAGAAATTCTAAAACTTGAAAATAAAATAATTTCTAAGTTCAAATAATGCTATCACCATCAAATTGTCTGATCTTTCTTGGCCAAGTTTACTTTTTCAGCCTTAGAATTCTTTTAGCTTATTAAGGGCACCTAATCCTTACCTGGGATATAATAAAAATGCTGCTACTCTTAAAAATGCTGATCATTCACTAATAAAACTTTTTTTTTTGCTCTCAAAGTAGTCTTTTAGTTATCTTATGAAAAAGCTTCATGTTAATTCAAAGTATCAAAAGATTAATATGTGGTTTGGAAAGATAGCACAGGTTATAAGACACCTGCCTTGCAGTCAGCTGATCTGGGTTTTGATCTCCAGCATCCCAAATGGTCCTGCAAACCTGAGTGATACTGGGTATGAACTCCCCAGATTAAAAAATATTTTTAAATGCATGACACTGTTTAATAATATCAATATTGAACATTAAACAAAGAAAACTATATAAATAAAATCATTCTTCTATGAAAAGGAAAATTCCACTCTTTTGTTTTTGGGGGCGACACCTGGCAGTGCAAAGGGGTTACTCCTGGCAGGCTCAGGGGACCATATGGGATGCCGGGATTGAAACTGGGCCTGTCTCGGTCAGCAGCATGCAAGGCAAACACACCCTACTACTGTGCGATCGCTCCGGCCGGGAATTCCACTATTTTAGAAAATAGTTCAAAGTTAAAAAAAAAAAAATCTCATATAGTACCTTCTGTTACTTCACCACAAAATGAGTCAAAGAAGGTATTAAAGGAAAGCTAATAAGTCAGTGAACTATTGAATATATCTGGAAGGCTGGGTACCACAATAAACATATTTAAAAATCCAATGCGATAATACAGTATGGAAAGCCTTGAACATATCCGACCCGGATTCATCCTCAGCATTCCTTGTGGTACCCTGAAATAAATAGACTAATTACTTTGGGAGGTATATTATCTTTTTCTATAGGAAAAGAGTGATCATTTCTATTCTTAAATCCATGTTCTAAAATGAATTGTTATAATTTGTAATTTTTAAAAATCCATTTCACACTAATTTACTGAAGTGTTCACTATATGATAAACTATACATCATTAGTAAAAGTAAGAAGCCTTAATCACTTGGATCCCAATATAATGGTAGTTAAAAATATATATAAAGTATTACATTGCTGAAAACATTCAGTTTAGTAGTATTTAACAAAGGAAATATGTTGCTGCCGAGGGAACAGTATCTTAATTATAAAAAAGAATGTGAGCAAACCCATAAATATAAATCTATGCACAGAATTCTTCTACCTATTTGCAATACTGCTTATCAGAGTCAGCAAACAAATAAAACTAAACAAATCAAACAAAAAATCAGAGAGTGTAATTTTAAAAAATGACATGGGAAGAAAGGACAAATACTCATGCTTATATATAGGATCATTCTGAATATTCTTAACAAAATTAAAATAAAGAACACAAACTAGACTTAAAAAATTAACTTCTTGATGTGGATATCACACCCAGCAGAGCTTGGGGGTTACTCCTTATTCTTTGCTGGTGGGGCAGGGGAGTGCTCATTCCTTGATATCTGTGGCATTTGAAAGCAAGCCTGGTGATATATCAGTCATATATAATAACTATATAAAATGGCATAAAATATTCTTTATAAACATTCAATTCACTCTAAAGTTGTTGGGTTTTATTTGGGAAGAGGGGATATACCTGGCAGTGCTTAGGGGTCATTCCTGGCTCTTCATTCAATAATCACTCCTGACAGTTATTGGGAGACCATATGAGATGCCAGGTATCAAACCCAGGTCTGCCACATGCAAGGCAAATGCCTTACCTGCTGTACTTTCTCTGGCCTCTAAAGTTATTCTTGAGTATGTGTGGTATATCAGAGATCAAACCCAGACCTTCACATAGACAAGGTCCAGTCCATACTGACTAGATTTTTTTGTTTTGTTCTCAGGCCACATGTGGCATTGCTTAGGGTTTACCCCTGACTCTGTGTTCAGGGGCCACTGGTAGGACTCAGGTGGTATCCAAGATCCAATAAGAGTCGGCTATGTAGAAGGCAAGTGCCTTATCTGGTGTACTATTTCTTCAGATCCTTTTGTTTGCTTGACTTTTTGCTTCTTTTTTTGCCTTTGGCCACATGCGGTATACTTGGGGGCTACTCCCTGCTGTATGCTTGGGCATCTCACTCACTCCCAGGAGTGCTTGAACATTGCTGTGAAGGCATTTTGCTTCCAAGGCATAAACTGAACCCACTGAGCTCCCTTTCCATCCCTAAAGTAAATTCAGGTTGGTATTTTTACCAATTGTTATCATAACAACTTTTATAATTAATGTATAAAAACGCTAAGAAATTACCTAGGATTATAAAATTTGCAAAGTAAATATTAAGAGAGAAAAATCAAACAAAAACTATGTTATGTTAACGTACTTGCATTTCTTGCTGGATCCTTCAGTCTGTAAATCAGCATATATGCATTTGTAGAGCTAGTAAAGTCAAACAAAAAAAGACACATAAAGTATATTATAGATTCCATTTCTTGGCATCAAACATTTAATTAAAATAACATTTTTGTTGTCGGTTCAACCAATTAAAAAATTGTGTTGCAGGGCCGGAGTGATAACATGCAGGTAGGGTGTTTGTTTCGCATGTGCCGACCTGGGTTTGAACACGGGCATCTCATATAGTCCCCCAAGCTTTCCAGGTGCAATTTCTGAGCGCAAAGCCAGGAGTAACTCCTAAGTGCCATCAGAACCAACAACAACAACACAACAACAACAATAACAAAAAAGTGTCTTTCTACTGCTGGGTAAGTTTAAATTAAATACATTCAAAAGAAAGAAAAATAAAATTTACTTTGATTATAATAAAAAAAATTAAAAAGATTTCATAGCTCCTCTTGGCAACATAGTAAGTCAGGGGTCAATAAATATTTTCTGGAAAAGATACTAGTAAAAACCATATGATCTGTGGAACACATGGTTTGTGTTACAATCTCTTAATCTGGGGCTAGAGAGATAGCACAGCAGTAAGGCATTTGCCTTACATGCAGTGGTTCGAATCCTGACAATTTCCAAGCGTAGAGCCAGGAGTAACCCCTGAGTGCTGCCGGGCATGACCCAAAAACAAACAAAACCAAAACAAAACAACAATTCCTTAACTTGTTGTTCTAGTTAAGAACAAATAGCAATACATAACAACTAAACAAATGAATAAAGTTGTGTTTCAATAACATTTCATTCCCAAAGACTGGAAGCAGATTGGATTTAAAGGACAGGTTATAGTTTGCTAATTCCATTCCTGGATTAGAACACGTCAGTGGTTTAAGCAAAATATTGAGAACTTTTTATAGTATTTATAAACAAAATAACAGAGGTCAATTTACCTTGCAAAAGCACTGGAATAATATCCTCTGCTTCCAGAAGATCCACCATGTGTTTTCTTAATGTCTTCTTGCGTTATCTGTAAGTAATTATATTACCTTTTGTAAACTATATCTTTTATCAATATGTAAACCAATTTTTAAATTAACTTAAATTATACAGATATCAATCACAAAAATGAGTAATAAGTAGTGGCTACTATGTAGGCTAATATTGAGACCAATCAGTTCTAGTATTCCTGAACAGTCAGCCCAGACTAAGGAAAAATGGGAACATTTAACGAGTCCCAATTGAAAAAGAGAGAACAAAAATAAACAACGCAGAAAATTTACAGAAAACACATACAATTGAGCTGGCTTAGATCTGAAAATACTTCTTTGAATAACTTAAGTAGTTCATTTTTCATAAGCTATTTTTCCCATTCCTATTATTTCATAAAATTACTAAAAGTGCTTTAAAAGCATTGTTACTGCAACATAAATTGGAAAACATTTCTGCTGCTAGATTTCTGCTGAATTGATATTCTAAAACAAAAAATGCTGTTCGTATATACAGATGTTGATTTATAATGAATACCTAAAATTTACAAATGATGCACTGTTATCTCTACAGAAATGTTGGTTTGTGAAAATGCTCAGGGGTTACTCATGGTTCTACACTAAGAAATTTCTCCTAGTGGTGCTTGGGTTACCACATTAAAAACCACATGAGATGTCCAATTCTGGGTTTGCAGTGTGCAAGGCAAGTGCTCTACCAGAAGTAATCTTACTTCAGCCACAGAAATATTTTTAAATTTAAAAACTCTTCCTTACCCTGCTAACATGTTGGTCATTGAAGCTGTACCATTGTTCATCACTGAATGATTTTATACAGGCATAATAATGGCCACCAGCAGCACTCCCTGAATGAACCATAACGGAGAAGAGCTCATAGATCAAGGAATTCTAAGGGGAAAAAAATTAAAACAATTCAGAGAAAACTTAAAAGCCTTACCTGCATAGTTCCTATTCTCTATTAATATACACAGTGAAAACATATTTGGTGCTCTATATTTCTGTCAGGATAAACTTTGCTCTAAGATAATTAATATGAAAATTCAACATTTTATGTATCATAAATTACTTTGTAAAATGACTCTTCATTACTTAGAACAAGAGACTATTTTAATCAAATGTCAAATATTTTTAAAGAAAATAAAAAAGAAAGCAATGATTTATAGAAAAAAAACCAGATGATTTAAAAGTTATTTTATGGGGCCGGGAAGGTGGTGCTAGAGGTAAGGTGTCTGCCTTGCAAGCACTAGCGTAGGACGGACCAGTTCGATCCCCGGCATCCCATATGGTCTCCCCAAGCCAGGGGTGATTTCTGAGCGCATAGCCAGGAGTAACCCCTAAGCATCAAACGGGTGTGGCCCAAAAAACAAAAACAACAAGTTATTTTATGTTTAAGATTTTTTAAATTATTTTTTATCTATCAGAAGTTCAGGCATATTCCTGAGACAGTCTTTAGTTACTAAATTTCTTATAGACCAAAATAACATCATGAATAGGACTGAGAAAAAGACTAAAACAAACAGTTAAGGCTAAAAAGGCAGTTTAACATAAAAAGACTTCAGTTTGTAAAAAACAAGTTTTTTAAATTTACATTTCTACAAAAATCAGTATCTCTTCATTATCCCAGTTCTAAAAAGGTATCTTAGCAGTACTTTCCTATGACTCTACATTCTAGTTTATCCAGAAAATCATTTTCAGTTATTACAATTACTAAGCCTTTAAAGAATTCCGAGAATATCAGAAAACTACCATATCATTGATATTTTCATTCTTAAAATTAAAAATTGCTAGGTTAATTGATAGGAAGTTTTAGAATTTATGTTTAGATCAGTAAGCAATTTGGTATTGGTCTTCAGGTCTTCAAGTTAAAATGCTCTGGCTTTAAGTATATAATTTATTCTTACAGACTAGTCATTTATCAAATCTTAAAAAAAAAATCACTTCAATAAGCATAAATAGGTTATAAGATCCCAATCTTTATATGACTAACATAAATACCTATGGGAGGAAATCTTCCCCTTTAAAAGAAAAAAAAAAAAAAGAAAGCCAGAGAAAGCCTGCCAATAAACAGCTATATTTTAAAAGTTTTACCATAATTAATATTACCAAAAGAAAATATTTTTCCTGAAAAATTATAATACTCTGCAGGGACTGGAGTGATAGCGCAGCAGTAGGGTATTTGCCTTGCAAGCGGCTAACCCAGGACGGACCTCGGTTTGGATACCTAGTTTACCATATGGTCCCCCAAGCCAGTAGCGATTTCTGGGTGCAGAACCAGGAGTAACCCCTGAGTGTCATGGGATGTGGCCCCCCAAAAAAGCAAACAAACAAAAAATACACACTCTGCAGACCATAACTTGTAAAAAAAGACGAAATAACCTCACAATAAAAAAGCAAAATAAAATCTACTTGAAGGAACAAGGTTTTCATTCAAAAGCAATTAATTTTGGTTTCAAATTAAAAATCCATAGCTGGGGCTGGAGCAGTAGCGCAAGTGGTAGGGCATTTGCCTTGCACGCCCTTACTAAGGACAGACTGCAGTTCGATCCCCCAGCGTCCTATTTGGTCCCCCAAACCAGGAGCACATAGCCAGGAATAACCCGAGTGTCACCGGATGTGGCCCAGAAAGCAAAATAAATAAATAAATAATAAATCCATTGCTAAGAGATAAAAGTGACCTCATCCACCCTGATTTATAAATAAAATCAAATAAATGTAAGCATTCTTTTCTTTTACTTTGAGTAATAAAGTAAGATATTAATTAATTAAATGGGTATAATTCTACAAATTAAGAATGAAAAAGATTTATTTTCAGTTTTCAAAAAAATAAAGCAATTTTGTACAGCTACAAAGAAAATGCTTAGTCCAAGGTGACACCATAATATTAGAATTCATTTTATTTATTTATTTAGATTTCATTTTATTTTTGGTTTTTGGGTCACACTAGGCGACACTCAGGGATTAATCCTGGCTCTGTGCTCAGAAATCACCATATAGGATGTCCGAATTCGAACCACTGTCTATCCTGGATAAGCTGCGTGGAAGGCAAACACTCTACCGCTGTGCTATCTCTCCAGCCCCTAGAATTCATTTTTTATGGGTCATATGGTCATTATCACAATTACTCTGATATAGTATAACTACTACAGAGTATTATATATATATGTCTAAGTAATTCTTTTTTTTTTTTTTGGTCACACCTGGCAGTGCTCAGGGGTTACTCCTGGCTGTCTGCTCAGAAATAGCTCCTGGCAGGCACGGGGGACCATATGGGACACCGGGATTTGAACCAACCACCTTTGGTCCTGGATCGGCTGCTTGCAAGGCAAACGCCGCTGTGCTATCTCTCCGGGCCCTAAGTAATTCTTTAGTTCTTCTAGGCAGAACTAAATAACAGAAATGGAAGGTAGGATAAGTATACCAAAACACTTCCAAACATTGGCCTATCATATTTAAACTGCACAAAAATGAATAAATAGAAAAGTGTTAAAGAAATTATAATATGGGTAAAAACACATTACCTGAAGAGGAACTAAGCAAAGAATGATAATATTTTCAATAGAAACTCTGAAAACAAGGACACATTGCTATTACTAAAATAAAATGAATTACCCACTAGAAATATCCTTATCTGTCATGGAAGAAACATAATTGGAAAAGGCAAAGGGGTAGTAATGGCTTGCCCTCTCTCAAGCCCTTGCTATCTCTTCAGCATATATTCTTTCTCTTTTTCTCTCTCTTTACTTTTCTAAGTAAATTTCATTCAAAAGAAAAGCTATCTTGTTTGGGTTTATTTTGCACCCAGCAGTGCTCAGGGGTGACTCCTATAGGTTCTGTGCTCAGAAATCTGGGCAGGGGACCAGATGGGATGCTGGGATTTGAACCACAGTCCATCCTGAATAGGTTGAGTGCAAGGCAAATGCCCAACCACTGTGCTATCTCTCAGGCCCCAATAAAAGCTATCTGTGTCTCTTAAAAAAAAAAAAGAGTAGTGGTAATAGTGATGAGTAATGTGCTTGTTGAAAAATAAATCCATGCAAGTAAAAATTCTGATCTTAATTGAAATTAAAATAAAAAAGAAATTCTCCTGTCAATACAGCATATTTTAATGCATGTGAAAGAAATTTTTGACAAATCTTTATAAATCAATGACAAGTGACCAAAGAATCTAAACTACAGAAAAAAAATTTAATTTTCAAATCATAATACAATGCACTATAATTACTTTTTAAATTGCCTTAAAGAATGTCATGGAGGAGAGGAAAGAAGATTAATAGATTTGATTTCTCTTTATCTCAAAAGAATGGATCTTATTAACTGCTTCATAGAGGGAATGATGGTTATTTCCTTTTTTAAAATAAAATGATTTTGGGGCCGGAGAGATAGCATGGGGGTAGGGCCTTGCATGCAGAAGGATGGTGGTTCGAATCCCGGCATCCCATATGGTCCCTGAACCCACCAGGAAGATTTCTGAATGCGTAGCCAGGAGTAACCCCTGGGCACTACCAGGTATGGCACAAAAACCAAAAAAACCAAAAAAACAAAACAAAACATTTTGTGACCAGCGCTATAGTATAGCATGTAAGGGTTTGCCTTGCATGTGATTGACCTGGATTCATACCCTGGCATCCTATATGGTCTTTAGAGCCTGCCAGGAATGATTCCCGAGCAAAGATCAGGTATCACCTGATGTGGCCCCCCAAAAAAATTAAAAAAAAAAAAAGTGATGTATCATTGGTTTACAATACTACAGCTTCAAAAGTACAGTTTCACACCTTGACAAACTATTTGTAAATGATCCTTTTTAGTCTAATGCTTTCGTTTAGCTTTAACAAGGTGACAGCAAAGATTTGTTTCAACTTTCAGGTAGATGTATTATGTATTATCATGTATTATGACAACCTGGAACCTTTTCATATCAACATTCATTCAGCTTGCTTCCACAATTATAGGCCAGACTTCCAGAACTCTATAATCTGTATGTATTTTTTTTCTGAAGTCTGATTATGATCACATATTCAGAGCTGGGGAAGACAATTTGCAGGCCATTATTCGTCCACAAAATATATCAAGTAATATACTGGCTTTGATACAGAACAGGATAAGCAGGTGTGCTTCTTTTATGGGCCAATATTGGATTGTCCACAAATAATGCAATAAACATACAAACAAACCTTGGCAAAAATAATAAAATTCTCTAACCTTAGCACATATGCATAAAAATCTTTTAAAAGTCTTCTTTCAAAACATATCAAAGGAATAACAAATAGCCAAAGTAATGGAAACTAGAGATTTTTGTCTCCAGAACAAAGTTTTCATGAAGGTGGAGGCCCTTGGGAAACTGGTGGAGAGAAGTAAGCTCTCTCTGGTAATGGGTGTGGCACTAGAATGATGTATGAATAAAAAATGTTATATATTGAAACACAAAATAAAAATGTAACAGTATTGACAATTCCAGTAACTTGATAAAATAGTATTTAAAAAAAATATATCATCTCTCAGGAGCTTTGGAGATGACTCTAATGGCTGATATGATAATGGCAAAGTCCCAGGCCCCAGGTTTGATTTTTTTAAAGTTTATGCCCTCTGAGCACTGTTCAAAGGAAGGCCTCCAAATCAGTTAGCTTTGAAAATAATTCTATCAGTCATAAAATATACAAAATGATGTAGCAGTCCAGAGATTACTTAGACCTCTTAACTAAAAATTACAGAATATAAAAGGTACCTTTTCCAATCCAGGTTTTGAAATCTTTTCAGTTCCACTATTGTTTTCCAGGCAGATTCCTTCATCAACACCATCATCATTAGAAAAATCATTGCTCATTTGATCACTGTGACAACTGCCTTCATTTTCTGCTCCACTATCAGTGCAACTTTCAGTCTGAGGAGATTTCTTAATAAAACAATTATTTCATAATTATAAATTAGATTACTAATTAAACTTTATAATTATAAATTAAAGTTAAAAATATATAGCACTTTTAAATTTATATATTGCTAACTTTATGTTTTATGGTTTTAGGAATACCTAGCTATGCTCAGAGCTTATTCCTTGCTCTGTGCTCAGGGATCACTCCTGACAAGACTCAGACACTATATGGAGCGCTGGGAATTATGCCTGGGAGGCCACCTGCCAGGAAAGCATCCCACCCACCATATCTCTCCAACCCCTGTATAGCTAGTTTTTTTACATAATTTAAAAATACTACCAAAAAATATTACTTGTATTATCATGTTGTCTATCTTTTAAAGCAGGATATTAAAAATAAAATTTAACAATAAAAATTTTTACAAGCCTTTCTATTAGTAACCTAAACTTTCTGGGGTAGAATTGATAGTAAATTGGGTAGAGTACTTGTCTTGCACATGGTTGGCCTGGGTATGATCCCTGAACTCGACCAGGAATGATCCCTCAGAGCAGAGACAGGAGTAAGCCCTGAGCACTGCTGGGTGTGGTCCCCCACAAAAAATATCAAAGAAAAGAATTCGAATACAGGTACTAAAGAGATGGTACAGTGGGTAAGAAGCTTGTGCTGCATATAGGTGATCTGGATTCATCTCCAGTACCACATCAGGAGTGATCCCTGAGCACAGCATGTGTGGCCAAAACAAAAGAATCAACAAAAAGAATCAAACAAAAATTTTAATGCAACAGGGTCAATGAGATAATACACAGAGTTTATGGTCATACCTACATGTGCTCAATCTTGTCTGATTTCAGAAGTTAGCCTTTGAGTAGGTCCCAAACTATCAAACACCAGTGGGTGTGGCCCTAAAACCACCTGCTCCTTTCTTAACCTTTATATTCTAGTATACCAAATCAGAGAATCACAATTCCATTAACTCTCATTTGCTTATAATTATAATCTAACATACATTATATATTTTTTTCATCAAAATTCATATAAGCAGAGAACTTAAGTTTCTGAAAGGAGCTTTCTTTGTTCTCAAATTTCAAATGAGTGTTGTCTTTTTCCATAACAAAAAGTTCACTTAAATCTATTACTGTGCTAGGTAACATAAACATATACAAAGAAAAACAATGAACATATTTCAATCCTCAACAATATATGTAGGGGCTGGGAAGAAAGTTCAAGTGGTAGATCACAAGCCTTGAATGAATAAGACTAAGTTCAATTTCTAACACTGAAAAGCCTCTCCTCCTCCAACTGAGGGCGACGCTGGTAACCCAAAGAACCAAGCACTGAATAGCAAAGACTAAGCTCTGCTGAAATGGGATTTATTTTAAAAAATATTAAAAAGAAAAAATTTTTTTGAGTATTATGGTCTCATACATAGTAGGTGGATAAGTAATAGCAATCACATTTTCTACGCCTTTATGACTGTTAAATTCTGCTCAAGAATATTCAATTTGAAGATTTCTAATTCTCTAAAATTTCCAAATGACTTTCTCCCTTTTCCTTTCACACTAGATATTCAAACCCAAGAATGCTAATTAAATCAAATGATAATTTTTCTTTAAGAAAAGATGAGAGGCAACTATGCACAAGACCATAAATGTTAACACTTTACAAATAGATTGCCTTAATTATAACAAAAAATTTCAAAAAAAAATTTTAATGTAGGCTTTAAAATGCTTGAGATTGCATAGCTCTTTAATTAATCAAGCACCAACATTTTTTCCAAGAACTTTTCTGCAAGGGTTAAATCTAACAGTCTTCATCCCTCAGTTTGATTGAAGGATAAATAAATAAAGGTGAAACAACTTTAAAATCCTACACTTAAAAAAACAAAAAACAAAACAAAAAAAAAAAACCCCCAAGAACTGTCAGAAAGAAGACAGCTTCTTAAAAATCTTTCCACTAGCAACCACCTCTTTTTTTGTCCAAAAAATGCAACACAAAAGCAAGCACAACCAAAAACATCTCAGATTCACTGCATGCTTGATTTTTAAATAGACTTTTGGTTGTCCAACATTCAGAAACATTTCACTGTTATGAATTTTTCACACCCCACATACTCAGTTGAGCAACCTCATATGGAATAGTGACACTTTAAATTTAAGAAATCAGGACCTAAATGATATCAGTGTTAAATAGCTCTTTTAAACACAGACTGACCAAAGTGGAATAATAAAAAATACCTTATAACATAAAAATATAACATTTACCTCATCTTCAACATCAATAAATGTACTCATATCTAGCTCCTCAGGAAATGTCATTCTATCATTCAATTTAATCCTGTGCATGGTTGTATAATCAAAATCAAACCTTTTCAATTGTAAGGTCAGCAGATAAGGGAAATGTAAAAATCGAAGACCCTAAAAGGAAAAGAATAACTTAAATACTGAATGTTATCATGGATACTTAAGTATGAATTTTAACATAGCATTTACCTTTCGTGCATCACATTTCTTTTTACAACGTTCACAAAAATATTGATTTGGGCCATCCAGGATCTCTGGCTGAATAAATGCATGTAATGCTTCTTCCTAATTAAAAATAAAAAAAAATTACTTAGAAATACTACATATTAATGACAAAGCTCTTTTTTGCGATTGCCATTGCCAAAATACTTATAAGTAATATGGCTACAAATACAAAGTACAGGAACTGAATAGAAACAAAAATATTACTTTAAAAACTAATATAAGTAATTATTTTACTTTGCACCAGATACCTTTCCCAGTATTACTAATTGTAGCATTTGGTTAAATAATCTAATAAAAATTCTGCTTTAGATTTTAAAGTAATTTCAAATTTCTTAGAAAAGCAGTTATGTGTATTTAATCTTATTGTTAGATGAAACATTTATGAATAACACAGAATTCTGAGAAATTCATAGTATACCCATACATTTGCAAGTCAAACAATCATTTTTAATAACTATATTTAAGATTAATCAATACTATATCATACTACTGGTTATAAAGATTGAAAAGTACTGTGCAACTTTTTCTTTGCATGTCTGATATTGCTTAATTGGAAAATGTATAAAAGAAATCCTGGATTATTCACCTAGTAGAAGCATATGGCTTTTTCTCCAAATTGTCAGAGGATAGAAATAAGATACTTAATATGAGCACTTCTGAATAATCAGCGGGCATAAATTTATTTCAACTTTTAATCGTTGTTACATACATAAAAATTAAAAATTAAATCATTATGATAAAATACCTTCGAATATCTTTATTTTATTAATGTAAAAAATTATTCCATGGAAGACCAAGGAGCTTGACTTGCAGAACAGATTTAGGCCATAAAAAAATGATCACGTTTGTTAAATTACTATTTCAGAAAGATAAAACAGTGAAGAGACTAACAATGTTTCTGACCATATTCATCTCTTAATCTGCTGTCAAAATAAAAGTAAACACCTTGGAGGTAAAGGATGAAAAGGAGTAAGCAGGATTTTTCCCACATAGCCAAGCATTTTACATGAATAAGAAATAACACATTTAAAAGTGGTATTTTTCTCTAAAGTATATTTTAAGAATGAAAAGACAACTTCTGGAAAAACAGATATGTTTTAAAAGAAATAATATGACACCACTAATAAATACAGATTTATAAACATAAATTTTAAACCAGTAAAACCCAATATCAAAGAAAAAAAAAAGAAAAAGGTCAGGGGCCAGAGCTATATAGCACAATATGGAGGGGGCATGCCTTGAACAAGGCTGACGAAGTTTGATCCCTGGTACCCTGTCTGGTCCCTAGAATTTCACCAGGAATGATCCCTGAGTATCACCAGTGCAGATCAGCCCCATCAAAAGGGTGGGGAGGAGGGAAGTAGACAGGTTATTCAAATACTATTTACTCAAGGAAGGCATATGTATAATGGTTTCTGTGTAAGTTTATAGTTAGGCTATGATTTTGTTTTTTAAATTCAGATAAAATCCACTAGACTGATTCATAAACTTTTTCAACATTTCACTACCTTTAACATATATACACTATCTGAATTTTTTGGAATCATTTGAGAGCAGGCCCACATATTAAATTTTTCTCCAAACATTCTAATTTGACTTTATATAAGGCTATTCTTTAACAGCAGTTATTAAATTCAGGCAAATTTAATACTAATAATTATTTATCAATCATTATTTCCATTCTACAATTATTTTCTATAATTCATTCTACAGAATGAATTCTACAATTCATTCTACAATTGTAGAATGAATAAAATTCCATTCTACAATTATATTTCATTGCACCATTATATACTATATATTACTATTATAATAGAACACATTATATACTAGTAATATTTTTATAGCATTTACCCCTATTCAGGACAGAATCAAATAAACGATCAAATTTCATCTTTTTTTTTAATCTGGGATGCTTCCAAATCCTCTTTATGACAACAATATTTTCTAATATATGTAATTCTGTTAAAGGTTTCTTTAGGCTTGTATGATGTTCCTTATTACTAATTTCACATTACACATTCCTTACTGTTAAGACTCCCCTTTCCTAAAAGGAGTCACAGTTAAAGCTGTTCTCAAATATTGTCTCCTGTCAGTAATACTGACAATTTTGCCAAAAGTATCTAGTTTCTCTATTAATCATTATTTCGCCCTCGAAGCTAATAAGAAAGCTAAAAGGAAATACCTAAAGTCTATGCAAAAATCTTCAATCTTAACGAAATTCCCTTCCTAGATATATTATCTTCTCTTAGAAATTTGCCAATACTAAAATCAAATTTTAGTGGCATGCTTATTTTATGAGACAATTTGAAAATCCTTTCCTCTCAATAGACAATTTAACCTCTATTTAACAATAGATAATGTAACCTCTTCACATTTAATGTGGAATATTTGTTCTATCTTAGCCACTATTGTATACTATAATTACTAAGTGCTAAATAAGTATTTACTGTGTTTCTTCCTCTATATGCAGTTTTCTCTGCAATTAAAAATGTTTTATAAGGGGAGGGTGGCACAGGCTCAGGGACTATATGGGATGCTGGGAATCGAATCAGGTTCATCTGTCCGGGTTGGCAGCATTCAAGGCAAATGCCCTACTGCTGTGCTATCGCTCTGGTCATCCCAAGGCTCCCACATTTAATACTGCTCATCCTAAAATTTGTTCTTATAGCTGATTCCAAGTACCAACTCCCAGTCTATACTCAATGTTCTGACAATAATATTTTTTGAATTTCTGTTTTTGAGGACAACTGCACATATAACCAAGTTCCTCAATCTTCTCTGTTTTATCAAATATCTAAAGTTTTCCACTGCATACTCTCTGCTGATGTAAATCTGCAGTGGAATGTCTATTGATGCCTAGTGATTATTTTGCTACTTAACAGGTTATTTTGAATTTAAATTTTTTGCTCATGGTGCTCTGTCTTCTAAATTATACCGTTTTCTTGAGTTTCAAGCACATTTCTTTCAGTGGAAGTCTTTTGGAGGAGGATATATGGAGATACGGAGAGTCAGTGTTTTTTGGATCTGACCCCAGAAATAAGTTAAAGCTTTATTAATGGGGGGGGGGGGGAACAATAGCACAGCGGTGAGGCATTTGCCTTGCATGTGGCCCACACAGGACAGAACCCGGTTTGAATCCCCAGCATCCCATAAGGTCCCTCTGCCTGCCTGGAGCGACTTCTTTTTTTTTTTTTTTTTTTTTTTTGGTTTTTGGGCCACACCCGTTTGACGCTCAGGGGTTACTCCTGGCTATGTGCTCAGAAATCACCCCTGGCTTGGGGGGACCATATGGGACACCAGGGGATCGAACTGCTGTCGGTTCCTTGGCTAGCGCTTGTAAGGCAGACACCTTACCTCTAGCGCCACCTTCCCGGCCCCCCTGGAGCGACTTCTAAGCACAGAGCAAGGAGTGATTCCTGAGCATTGCTGGGTGTGCCCCAAAACACAAAACAAAACAAAACAAAAAAAAAAAAACCTTTATTAATAGGGACTGAAGAGCTAGTACAGGGGGTAAAGTGCTTGCTTTGCATTTGGTCCACATGGGTTTGATCCCTGGCACTTTATATAGTCTCCCGAGTTTCATTCAGTATACCTCGCCAAAAAACTTTTAATTTTATATAGTTTCTTTTGTTTGTTTTTGTTTTTTGTTTTGTTTTTGGGTCACACCCAGCAGTGCTCAGGGGTTACTCCTGGCTCCATGCTCAGAAATTGCTCCTGGCAGGCACGGGGGACCATATGAGACCGGGATTCGAACCGATGACCTCCTGCATGAAAGGCAAACGCCTTACCTCCATGCTATCTCTCTGGCCCCTCTTTACTATAGCTTTTTAACAAGTTCTCACCAAAATAACTTTAAACAAGATTCGTCAGGTTGGATATAACTTAACATCTGAGCAATTGCTCGATTTTATGTGTGAGGTCCTGGGTTTGATACCTGGCAAAATAAGAGCCAGAGAAATAACTCAAAAGGCCGGAATGCATGCTTTACATGAGACAGCTGTGGATGCAATACGTGGTACTATATCTGGGTTCAATCCTGGTTTAATATTGCTGGGATTGACCTATGTGCATCTCATCAGAAGATGCCCTGAGTACTATCTGCCAAGAACAAAATCAAAAACTAAATTCAATTCAGCCCATACACATGTGGACAACAGATTATATAAATACATAGTTATCATTACTTAATGTGAAGTGTAACTAAAAAGCATGCAAAACCTAATTTTAGATACTAAAAGTCACTAAACCAAATGAAAGAACATAAAATTTCCCCCAAATTAAAAATGTTACTGATAATAAGTTGAATAAATTACTTACCACTAATATACATCAAATAATTGTATTGTTATGATAATGATAAAAAATCCTTCCAAACTAGTTTTGGTTTGTCTAATATTTTTCTCTCATTCCAAAGTAATGATAAAATCATATCTTCTAAAGTTTACTTAGGGCTCACTCACATGGTAACAGTATGTTATTATGCATATTTTTAAAACCAAATTTTTCAAAGTTCAGAACAGAACAGAGAATGTTTATATCTTTAATTCTCTAAATAAAAATGGCTATCACTTCTATTGTTAAAGCAGAAAATATAATCAGTGTATTCCACATATAAACAAGGAATAGCATATATCCCCAGAACAGAAAAACTTGCATCCAAAAGGATCAATGCATACTGCTTTTATCGCAGCACTCACAGTCAGCAAAATCAAGAATAAAATCATGAGATCCAAGCATTAACAAAACTTAAAAAAAAAGATAAAACAGGTCTGTTATGATAGCAGGCTTCAGTAGAACAGGGCATAGTGGGATGGACTCTGGGAAAATTGGAGAAGGGGGATTGACACTGGTGGTGGGATTAGTGTTTAATTGTATGTTTAAACAATTATATGTTTAAAACTCAACTATGAATAACTTTGTAAATCACAATGCTTTAAATAAAAATTTTAATTGTGCTGTCATTTTTTGGTTTAGGCATTCTATAGGTAGAATGATATCTTCATTGTTATTGAATTTACATTTTCCTAGTGATGTAGATCATAATCTCCTACATCTGACATTCATTTATCTTTAATAAACTGTTTTTTGTTTTTTTTTGGTTTTTGGGTCACACCAGGCAGTGCTCAGGGGACCATATGGGATGCCGGGATTTGAACCACCATCCTTCTGCATGAAAGGCAAACGCTCTACCTCCATGCTATCTCTCCGGCCCCGCTTTTTGTCATTTCTGTCAACTAAGTAGGTTGGTTTTACTATGACGTTTTGAGATTTTTTGATATATTCAAGATGTTAAATCTTCAGTCAGATATATAGTTGAGGCACACAGAAGCTTTCCCAGTCTGTTGCTTCACTTTTTATCTGCTTGATATAGGCTCCAAAGAGAAAATGTTTGTCATTTTCTTATTACATCCAATGGGACTATCTCTTTCTTTGCAGTATAAACTTTCAGTTATAAAATTAAGTATGCTATGTCTAACTGAAAATTTTCTTCTCCAGAATTTTTTTTAACTTCATGTCTATTTATTGTTTTTATTGTTTTGGGGTTACACCTAGAAATGCTCACAGGTTGCTCCCAGTAGTATATAAAGGGACCTGTCAGGGATGTCTGTGATCAAAGTATATTCTCAAAGCCCCATGAGCTTTGGGAATTCTGAGCTAATTTGTATAGAGATGCAGGGCTTATGAAGATTAATTTTTGTGCATATGTCCAATTTTCCCTAAAACCAATTATTGACAATTCTACCTTCCATTCACTGAATCACTATTTTGTCTTTTTAAAACATTTGTTAAGAGGCCGGAGAGATAGCATGGAGGTAAGCAAACAATGCAGAAGGTCATTGGTTCGAATCCGGCATCTATTATGGCCTCCGGGCCTGCCAGGAGCGATTTCTGAGCATAGAGCCAGGAGTAACTGGAATGCTGCCAGGTGTGACCCAAAAAACAAAAACAAAAACAAATTTGTTAAGATACATTCATGTAGGGGCCAGAGAGATAGCACAGTGGAGTTTGCCTTGCAAGCAGCCGATTCAGGACCTAAGGTGGTTGGTCGGAATCCTGGCGTCCATATGCCCCCCCACTCCCATGCCTGCCAGGAGCTATTTCTGAGCAGATAGCCAGGAATAACCCCTGAGCACCACCAGGTGTGGCCCAAAAACTAACTAACTAACTAACTAACTAACTAACTAACTAAATAAATAAATAAATAAAAACAAACAAAAAAAGATACATTCATGTTGATATATTTCTGGGTTTTCTATTCTGCTCCTCCACTGATATACTTCTCCACCAATATCAGAGTTTATCTTCTAATCAAGTAAACTGACTTCTCCTTTTCCTTAAAAATATCGTGCAACTGCTGTAGTTATTCTAAGTTCTTCTTCCTTCTAAGTAAATTTTAGAATGAACTTGTATACATTGTCAAAAATCTATTACTAGACAATAAAAACTATGTAATTTTTAATGAAATATAACTACTAAACTGAATCTTCTAATCAAAGGAGGCTGTGTGTCCCCATTTACCTAAATCTTCCTTTAACAGTTTGTAATTTCGAGTATATAAACGAGTACAAATTTTGTTGAACTTAGGAGTTCTTTGTAAATAGCACTGCATTTTAAATTTCACTTTCCATGTCTTTACTTTCATTATTTTAAAATATAATCACTAATACATAATATTACCTTGCTAAACATAATTATTAATTCTAAGATATTTAGATGGTATGTAAGATTTGGGGGATAAAGATTTTCTATACAGAAATTATATTTTTTAAAAGTTTTTATTATCTAAAAACTATTGATTAATATAGACTACATACAATAACCAATGTTATTTATTCCTTTAATTAGTATGCTTTTAATTTTCTCTTATGGTTTTGCAGCATTGGCTAGGACCTTGGTAGGCATAGATCCCAGTTCTGCTATGTGCAAGACAAATACCCTACCAGGGGTCTCAAATTCAATTTACCTGCGGGCCGCAGTAGACCAAGCTGGGGTGATCTTTGAGTGCAAAGTCAGTAGTAAGCCTTGAACATTGGGGGGTGTGACCCAAACAACTAAAACAAACAAACAAACAAAAAAAAAACAAGAAAAGATTCCTCTAGGGCAGGGCCACAAGATGTTGTACAGAGGGCTGTTTGCAGCCCGCGAGTTTGAGACCCCTGCACTCATTGAACTTTTTCGATCATTCTTGATACTAGTACACCAATATTACAGGTCTTTCCAAATACTGCTTTGTTGGTTTTTCTCTACTTTTCCATTTTAATTTTCACTGATTTCTGCTCTGCTCTTTATTGTACTTCTTTATGTTTCTTTTGTGCTTCTTTTTCTCTTCTAGTATGAGTGATGAGAACTGATAACCTTGCTTAGATATTACTGATATTCTAGGAGAAAAAAAATCAGGTTTTTCACCATGAAAAGATGTTAGCTCTAGCTCTAGGTTTTTAAAAGTAGGTTCTTTAACAACTTGGAAGAATGTCCTTCCTCTATTCCTTGCTTTATTGAATATATAAGCTTTTGCTTTTTCTAGTTCTACTCATATGATCATGTAGTTTCTTCTTTGTGTGTAAGTATGAGCATGCACATGGCTTTTCTTTTGTTGCCTGTTAATATAATCATGATAAGTTATTAGTAGTTCATTTAATATTGTTAGCCTTAAATATCTAGAATAAAGTCTACTTGGTTATCACAGAAAATTATTTCTACTGTTTGTTTACTTCTGTTTGCTAACAGAAAAATTTCCTTCGATATAATTAATTTTGTTTGTTTTGAGCCACAACTAGCAGTGCTCATAGGTTAACTGTACTCAGGAATCACTCCCAGCAGTACAGTGCTCAGGGGACCATATAGGATGTCAGAATTCGAACCTGGATCAGCTGTGTGCAAGGCAAACATCTAATCTGCTGTACTATAGCTCTAGCCTAGCTCTCCTTTAATATAATTTATAAGAATTATAAGTTTGCCTTTTAATAATCTATAGTTGGCATAAAAAACTGACAATAATTCCTCCATTTCTAATTTTTAAAGGGGATTATGTAGAATTGCATTAATATTTTTTCTTTTTTATATACCATAACCAAACAGAATTTGCTCCTAAGATGTAATAATCATTAAAAATTCAAAGCAGGTGCCAGAGTGGTGGCGCAAGTGGTAGGGCATTTGCCTTGCACGAACCAACTTAGGATAGACCATGATTAGATCCCCCGGCATTGCCATATGATCCCCCAAGCCAGAAGCAATTTCTGAGTGTATAGACAGGAGTAACCCCAGAGTGTCACCAGGTGTGACCCAAAAACCAAAAACCAAACCAAACCAAACCAAACCAAAATAAAACAAAAACACTTTAAGCAATCAATTGATAAAGTATAGGATAAAATCATAATATCTGTGTTTGAAGTAATAGCATACAGTGCCTTGTATTTATGGATATTAGCCCCTTATCTGATGGGTATTGGGTGAATAATTTCTCCCATTCAGTGGGTGGCTCTTGTATCCTAGGCACTATTTCCTTTGATGTGCAGAAGTTTCTCAGCTTAATATAGTCCCATCTGTTTATCTCTGCTTCCACTAGTTTGGAGAGTGCTGTTTCCTCCTTGAAGATGCCTTTAGTCTCAATGTCATGGAGTGTTTTACTTATGTGCTCTATATTCCTTATGTTTTCAGGTCTGATATCAAGGAATTTAATCCATTTGGATTTTACCTTTGTACATGGTGTTAGCTAGGGGTCTGAGTTTGCCTTTTAGCAAGTGGCTAACCAGTTGTGCCAATACCACTTGTTGAAGAGGCTTTCCTTGCCCCATTTAAAATTTCTTGCCCATTTATCAAAAATTAAGTAATTGCATGTCTGGGAAAGATTCTCTGAGTACTCAAGCCTATTCTACTGATCTGAGGATCTGTCTTTATTCCAATACCATGCTGTTTTGATAACTATTGCATTCTAATGCATTTTAAAATTGAGGAAAATAATGCCTCCCATATTATTTTCCTTTAAGTACTGTTAGCTGAGTTTCAGAAAATATGCGATAAAAATTTTATTTTCATCAGTTTCTGTTTTCTTCAGTGGAAAGGGAACTCAATTCAGCAATATTCAGGGATCACTTCCAACAGTACTTGGTGGGCCATGTGAAACCAAAATATACAGTAGCCCTAAAAAGGGGTTTCTCTAGCTCCAATATAAACTATTTCACCCAGACATTACATTATTTAGTTTCCGAGTATTTGATAATTTTTCTGTTATCTTTCTGCTATTTTCAATCTGACTTAATATTGTTAGAAACCATTTAACTTTATTCTTTTTAATCAGTTGAAATTTGTTATGGCCCAAAGTAAGGTCTATCCCAGTATACAGTACACAAATACTTGAATCAATGTGCACTATGATGTTGGTGTTTCTAACAGTTATCTTAGAAATGCCTTTTATTTTACCAAATTAATGGTATTTTTCAGTTCTGTTCATTAATTGTCTATCCAGAGCTTCTCCTATCAACTGTTGAGAGTAGTATTTAAGCCTATAATATGAGGGAAGGTAGCTTTTCTTACATGCTTTCAAGATATGTTCTTTGTCTTTAGTTTCCAGAAGACTGACTATATTCATGAGTCAAATAGGTTGACAGAAGCCATACATATTGAGAGTTTCAATAAGTTATATTGTAGAGACTAAATAGGTAGACTTTATACTATGTAAGTTCATACTTACACTATCATAGATGCACAGCAATAAAATAGACTAACAACATTTCCCAAAATATATCACACCATTAACATGTGATTATAACTAGAACGAATATAGAATTCCTTTGGTTTATCATTTTCAGGTCTTTGCCTCTTGGGTCTGTAGGCTTGTGTTTCTTGGCTACATTAGGGGCATATATATATATATATATATATATATATATATATTTTTTTTTTTTTTGCCTTTTCTTCATTGAGTATTTTTTCTAGGTTTGCCTTGTTTTCCCTCTTCCAAAATTCCAAAGACAAAAATATTCTTTTTTTTTCGTTTGTTTGTTTTTCTTTTTCGGGCCACACCCGTTTGATGCTCAGGGGTTACTTCTGGCTAACCACTCAGAAATTGCCCCTGGCTTGGGGGGACCATATGGGATTCCAGGGGATCGAACCGAGGTCCTGATCCTTGGCTAGCGCTTGCAAGGCAGACACCTTACCTCTAGCGCCACCTCGCCGGCCCCAAGACAAAACTATTCTATCTTTTGTTTATCTTATAGTTCTTTGGAAACTTTATTATCTAAGAGAGTCGATTTTCTCTTCGCTGTTTCCAATGTTCTACATATATTTTTGGGGGAGAGGCACACTCAGTGGTACTTTTTAATTTGGGGGAGAACCACATCCAGTTGCCAGCTGTGATCAAGGCTTTCCTCCTGGGTATATGCTTAAAGATTACACAGCAGATGCTGTGCTGAGGAGGTTAAATTTGGGTAAGCCACATGCAAAGCAAGCAAGCATCTTACCTACTGTATGAACTCTCTGACTATAATATTCGTTGTACTGTCTCCATTATTCTGATATTGAATCTATTCACTGGGTTTTTTATTTTGGTTATTGTATTTTTCAGTTCTAGATTTCCAATTCTGTTTTCCCTTCCAGGCTTTCTATTTTCTCATCTGTTTCAGGCATATTTGAATTCTTTTACTGAATATTCCTATAATGTTGCCTTAATCAATCAAGTAATTCTGACATGCCATTTCAGCATTTCAATCTTTTTTAAATCAAAATCTGAATATGTAAGGGAAATTTTAAGCTTTGGAACCTTACTTAAATCTGATTCAGTAAGCTAACTTTAACACTGCTCCTGCTGGAAAGGTTCTATATAATTATTGCCTGATTTGGGTTGAAGTTTCTCACTTGAACTTTGTTGAGAACTCAAGTGGCCTGAGATTCTTCATTACTACTAGGTAAGGAGAGGGACTCTTGCTGTATTGTAGTCATCTACCGATAGCACTTTGGCAATGAGAATCAGAGGTATCTTAATACCATTTCTATTGTGTTCATTAATACCACAGCAAGAGGTGGTGAAAATACTGACTCCACCAATTTTCCTGTGACATCACTCTGATAGAAAGAAAAAAGAGACCACTACACTAACAGGTGGTAATGGGAAGCCAGGCTCCCCAATCCACATGGTCTCTAATAATAACAAACCAGGGTAACAAGGGAAGGATGATGGAGAGGTTGTACCTGCACAGCAGGGATTAAACTACTAGCTTCCTATTCATCCTCCTGTTAAACCACTCTGGTGGGATTAGAGAGTCAAGTAGGTTGGAAAGTCTTATTATATCATCATGAGAGTGGCAGTCTAGGCTCCTCACTCAGCTCCATTTGTCAGTGGGTTTAGGGTGGGTTGCATTCTTCCTATGGTGTCTGGCTAGAGCCATGTTTTGGCTAGTGCAATCTGAAAGTTTTTCACTTCACTAAGTTGTTCCTGTCTGGTCTTTGGGTTAGAGACAGCAGGCATTTTAAGTCTGTACCTGTTGTTGTTTCCAGGCTGCCAGCTTCTTCAATGCCAAAGTAAGGGACATATTAGTCAAAAAGAAAACCCAGGGAACTCACCCCATATCATTTCTTGAGTCCTGAGATCCCTAGTCTTTATGCCTTTCTCCACCTTTCAGAGTCTTCTTATGTTTATATTATATATGATATTCATGATTTTCAGTTGTTTTACGGAAGAAATAGGGCAATGTACATCTACTCCATCTTCCTGAAAGCAGAAGTCCCCACTTTTTTAACTGGTTCCTACTAAGTCCAACCACACAAATTCCTAGAAAAATGAGGGCAGATTCTGTGGAAGAGATTTTTCTTTATGTGATGCTTACATAATTGGACAAATATGGGCCATTCTGGCATCCAAATAAGTTACTGGCTAAATCAGCCATGTTAAAATAATGTTCAAATCACCTATTAAATCAAGGTAAGTCTAATATAAATTTGTGCATACATGAAATTTATGACTTTATAAGTATGTGAATTTAACAATTTCTATTCAAAAATTTAAAATAATCATTAAACTATGTTAATTTAGGGAAGTCTTTTGTAATCTTTCCAAAGACTACATCAAATTACTTAGCTAAATCTAATCATACCTTTGATCTCATTTTTCTAATTAAAATATTTAAATGCACTTACACAGTAACATAAAAAAATACTAACAGAAAAGAACATAGCTATCACCTGTCATAAAACAGGCAATTTGGTAAATAGTGAGTAAAAACAGATAGTGTCTAAACTTTTACTGATAAATAGAACAGTACATCCCAGATTAATGTCAAGCATAAGGCTGTACCATTTTTTAACTGTGAGGTATGTATGCAAAACAATAACATAAATTGTATTTCCAATTTCTATGTATCATTCGAAAATTTAAGACTATTTACTTATAACATTATGCCATTATAAGTTATAACATGCCATTCCCAATGTATCAGGCAATTAGCAAGTTCAGTATTTGTTTTGGTTCTGAAACAGATTCATACATATAGTTCTAATCAGCAAAATAAATCTAAAATAAAATATTCTAATTACCTAACCATTAGAAATGATGTATTTAAAAAATCTAGTTAATACTAATTTTTCAGGATTAATAACAATGTGAATGAACCAAGGTATAAATGTTAAGCAAGTTAAACTATTCTCTAAAAATTTTAGTCTACTGCAACTCTTCTCCAAATATGTTCCTTTGAAACCAAGAGTACATTAACATATCTCACAGAAAAAGAACATCTAGGTTTAAAAAAGTTGAACAATTTTCTCTAAATCCTCAAATTCAGAAATATTTAGGAGCACTTAAAATAGAACACATAATGTAAGTTTACAAAGAGATTAGTTATATTGTTTCCCAATATTTTTAACTCAAAGAAACCTCCAAAACACCTATCCAATTCCACTGAAAATCAGTGCTGAATGAGCATTCCATCTGAGAGAAAGGAAAAAGCCTATAAATAAATGCTGAGTTCATATTTGCCCATGAAAAAACTGCCCATGGTAGTGTTAGTCTATAGCTAAAATGACAGTTTTAGTCTGTATCTAATATCACAAATAAAACATTTTATGAGTATTATAAACAATAAATATAATAAAAAGATCTAAGCTACAAGCAATTTTAGCCCTCATTATAAGTCTGCTTATTAATTATAAAAAACAGTAAAAATTCACTATAGGTGTTCTAAAGATAAATTAGCTATAGGGTAATTTTATTCATATTTCAATCTTAAATATTCTCAAGTCAATTTGTCAACATTGGGCACAACAACTCTAAAAATTGGACATTTCAGATGAAGCCTTTAAAAAGCCTATACCTTCTGGGGATGTAGCTCAATAGTAGAACACAAACTTTGCTTGTAATGAGGCCTTGCTTTGGGTTCAATCCTTAGCACTGTCAGCCCCCTCACCCCCACAGTAAGAAAAACTTTCATAACAGAATCCTATATTCAATAACTGAAACTAAAGATTAAGATATATTATAGGCACAAATCCATAGTTGCTCACTGAACAGAACTTACAATAAAAATATAATATCAATAATATGTCTATACGTATATTTACGTGTGCTTGGGTGTGTCTATGTATCCAATAAGACAAATATACTTAATAATAATAGAAAATTCTGAAAAGAACCAATAAAAGAACTAATGCAAAGAACTAATACAAACTAAAAGTTTGTATTCAAATTAAATACAATATAGTCTCAATTATATTTTAAAATATTTACTATAAAAACCTTTTAAATACATATAGAATTAACAAAATACACAATGGCAAGCTGTAATGCCAAACTAATTTTAGAAGGTATACACTTTTTTTTTAGGTATATACTTTCTATGAATTAAAAATGGTAGATTATAATTCAGAAAGTAACAGTACATCACTTACCTCTAACTAAAGTTCTGTGAAGGTAGTATCCTCCTTAGAACCCCTTTCTTGGGTCATTTCACCTGCTGTAAATTCTCTCAAGAGATTCCAGTGAAGTATAGGAAGTTTTAATTCCCTTCTGCAAGCCCTAGTAGTGCATGTATGTTATAAAGTTGCTCATACACTATTACATAGCTGTTACCTCCAAACCCTAATGAATCAACACCACCATGTACCACTATCATCATTTAAGTACACTAAAAGAGAATATACAGCTTTGGAGAATTCCATTTGAAAATCAGATACTTTTCAAAGCTTTCATTATTAAAAGTAGAAAAAAGTAGTTTATATTTATATCACTTGGTACTACTACATACTTCCATAGTATATTTTGTTAAAAGACATAACAATACTTTGGGGCCGGAGTGGTGGCACAGGAAGTAGGGTGTGTTTGCCTTGTATGTGGCTAACCTAGGACTGACCATGGTTTGATCCCCCGGCATCCCATATGATTCCCTGTGCCTGCCAGGAGTATTTCTAAGCACATAACCAGGAGTAACACTTGAGTGTCACTGGGTGTGGCCCCAAAACCAACCCCCCCCCAAAGAAAAATCAATAATTTAAAATGGGTCTGATTGGGGCCAGAATGATGGCACAGTGGGTAGGGTGTTTGCCTTGCATGTGGCTGACCTGGGTTCAATCCCTGGCATCCCATATGGTCCCCAAGCCTGCCAGGAGTAATTTCTAAGTGCAGACCCAGGAGTACCCTTAAGCACTGCCGGGTGTGGCCCCAAAACAAAACAAAACAAAATTAAAAAAAAAAAAAGGTGTCAGGAGGGGTCAGAGCAGTGGCACAAGTGGTAGAGGGTTTGCCTTGCATGCACTAGCCTAGGACGGACCGTGGTTTGATTCCCCAGGGTCGCAAGAGAATTTTCTGAGCACATAGTAAGGAGTAACCCCTGAGCGTCACCGGTGTGCCCTCCCAAAAGTGTCAGGAAATAAAGACACTGCAATTTAAGCTGCTCTCCCACCCCACCCACAAAATTAAGTAAAATAAATATAAAAACCAAAACTAGTCATTGAAACAGGCCAATTTTCATATTTTAGAATAACTGTGTTTACAAAAGTACTATTGTCCCTTAATATTATCATTTAAAAGTTTTCAAATTTAAGTAAGAAGCAGACTGAAAAATAGTGGAAGTGGAAGAAAGGAGACTTGATCTTCCACAATTCATCAAAGGTGTTTTTTGTGGATTTCACCTACTGATTTCTTAACTTTTTTCCTGAATTATTAACCTTATAACCATATCAAAGTATGAAAACAAAGGAGAGGAAAACAAATGTCCTAGGAGTTAGAGGACTAAAACATACTTAAAAACTACTTTAGGCAATAAGATATATTCGCTTTTAAAACAATGATTTTTAGCTACAACTCATTATGAGTTTGATAATAACATATGGTTACACATCCAAATATCTTAGTTAGCTTTAAAAGTTTCCCCTGAACACAATAACTGTTCTAAAACACTCTATCGTAATTTGTTATTTTAAATAAAATTTTAATATAGGGATCTTCCTTTTAAAAATATGACCTGTCATAATAACCAGAGAAGGCTCTTATTCTAATGTTATATATGTCTGAAACAAGATAAAGCCCCCAAAACACAATTTACTTTCCATTGGAAAAAAAATAAAATAAAATAAACAAAAATAGAACTTAAAAAAGTTAAAAAAAATAAAAATATAAAAATGAAATGATCTACATATGTACCCAAACAAAACACTAACTGAATGATGAGGAAGTATGTCTGAATTCACTTTTTATTTCATACATGCACTATTAGGACTTATGGAAGGTCAAAAATCCATTATCATGTTAGTTTAAATGCAGGAATGACTAACAACCCAAGAAGGTGTATCTAGGATGACATATATCTTATAATATTATATACCACTGTGCTATTATATATTCTGTGTATAGAAACACAAGCAGTCAGCTGAAAAGTACACACCACACTAGCAAATGCTTGGCTGGAACCATAAGGTCGGATGACCAATGGAATATCAAGGTATGTGTCGATTCTCCAGCCTTCATAACCACATTCCAGACATCTCACATAGTCCTTCAATTTGCCTTGATAGAGCTCATTTATGAGATCAGCCTAGAAACAAGAACATTTACATCTTAAAAATATAATTTTTAAATATGTGAAAATACTAATTTCTATTGTATAGAAAGATTCAAAATGTACTAAATCATACCGAAGTTTTGAAAAACATTACACTTCAAATAAATTATGTAAAAACAAAAAGCTCAAAGTTGAACAAAAATAAAGTAAAAATAGACTGAAATCCAACTACAAACATGTTTGTAACCATGGTGCTTAATCAAGATATTAAAAATAATACATATTTTAATAAAGTATATAAATTTAAATATATAAAATAATTTTCATTACAGCTCTTACTGCATCTATGCAAAATAACAGCAACTTTGAGATTAATACTAAATCAAGAATGTGCAAAAATTATTTTAAATCTTGTATCAAAATCCCCAAAATTACTCGTCATGCTCATATTATCATTTAAATAAGATAACCACATCTGAATCATAATGAACATGTTCATTAATCAGTTAAATAATTGGCATTTAAATGAACAGTTTTACACATGCAATTCATTATTTTCACACTGATATATTATGATTATTAAAATCAGATCTTCTAGATTAAACTGTAAATAAAATTTTCAGACATACATAAAAATGTTTTTAAAAAACAAGTAATTTGGGGGGGCTGGAGAGATAGCATGGAGGTAAGGCGTTTGCCCTGCATATAGAAGGATGGTGGTTCAAATCCTGGCATCCCATATGGTCCCCCATGCCTGCCAGGAGTGATTTCTGAGCATAGAGCCAGGACTAACCCCTGAGCACTGCTGGGTGTGACCCAAAAACAAAACAAAACAAAAAAAAGGTCATTTTTAAAAACAGATTTTTTTTTAATGTTAAAATCCATCTCCCTCAATATCTCTTATCTACTTCTCAAATGTGGCCAAGTGGGGCACTTCTGGTTGGGAAAAAGGCAGGTAAATCCCTAAGACCCTCTATGCAAACTTCTTGCCTCAAGATTCATGTACCACACCACAGAAATTCAGCAGAAATATCCCAGCTGATTTTACTGGGAGTGTTGACCCATAAAAGAGGTATGTAATAAGAAACGGTAACTTCAAAACTGTAAAGAAGGGGCTGGCGAGGTGGCGCTAGAGGTAAGGTGTCTGCCTTGCAAGCGCTAGCCAAGAAAGGACCACGGTTCGATCCCCGGCATCCCATATGGTCCCCCCAAGCCAGGGGCAATTTCTGAGCACTTAGCCAGGAGTAACCCCTGAGCATCAAATGGGTGTGGCCCGAGAAAAAAAAAACAAAAACGAAAAAACTACTATAAAGAAACAAATCTACAATCCAGTGGTCCTCAAACTATGGCCCGGGGGCCACATATTGTTATTTGTTCCCATTTTGTTTCTTCACTTCAAAATAAGATACATGCAGTGTGCAAAGGAATTTGTTTGTAATTTTTGTTTTTACTATAGTCCAGCCTCCAAGGACAGTGAACTGGCCCTCTGTTTAAAAAGTTTGAGACCAGTGACATAGTCACTAAAATGCAATCTCTCAGAACTGTGTAAATAGTCACTAAATGAATTTACAAATTTTCAATGTCCTTTAAGAATACAGATAAGAAAAGCATAGTGGTCTGCTTCCTTCATCAATATACATCTCTTCTCAGCCATCATCGTCTATTCTACTAGTTACTCAATTCGTTATTTCATTCATCTGCCCTGTAATATTTTATTATTTCTCTTCTATATGCAAAGGGCACTTCTATGTGGTTCAACCCAAAATTTTTCATTTTGATAGAAGCCCACAATACGAAAATAATTTACATCACAACCAAATACATAAATAACAAAAGTAATTTCATAAATTACCCTTACATAAAAATGTTGTTTCTTCTCTATTCTTTTTTAATTTTTAAAATGCTAATATACATTCATGAAGCTGATTAGTATGCCACAAATAAATTGCAATCTAAAAGTTTGAAAAGTCTGGTCCACACTACATTAACTATTCCAACCATACAGCAAAACTTTCTGGTGACCTCAGAAACACTTTTCCTTTATCCATCCACTTCTATGGTCCTCTATTATCGTCAGTATAAATACCATTTTATACTGTGTTTTAAAGCCCATTCAGTCAAGTCTTACTGCTTATCCCAAATGAGAGAAATCATTCCCCTAGTATAAAACCCAAAGTCATACAGCCCTCTGGGTAAAACAAGATTAAGATAAATTTGTGATAGCTAACTACTGAAGTCATCATAAGTGTCCCACTATGGCAGAACAGGGGGTTATACTTTAAAATTAACTGCTGAGTGCTCATCGCCATATGACCACAGCTTTATAAATTTTCTAGCCTCTACTATTATCATTTATGTTAAGTAAAAAAGACATTTTGTGATGGGAGCCAGAGGAAAGGTGATGTGGTTTTAAATAAGGAGGCCAGGCAGCCCTATTGCTTGCATAGTTAATGGATTTGACTAACTCGGATGGAGTTGAAGAAACAGGTTTGACTAGTTGAATGGTGAAAGGCTGGCTGCACCAATGATAGAGCTAATGTTCTCCCCACTTCAAAACAACTTCTCTTTCCACTGGATAAGAATAGGATTGGAATAATAAAGGGCCTAATGCCAAAGATATGACTATACTTTATTCAGAAAAATGAGGGTAACACTTGATGTATAGGTAAATGCTACAGGGTACATGATGTAATTTAAATATCTGATAAATATGGGTAACTATGTACATCTAAATAGTGTTTAAAGCTAGAGACAAGATCTGTAAGAGCTCAATTTCTTACTTTAAAGATAAATTACCTGTTCTGTTTGCTTCCACTTTTGTTCTAAAGCATCAAACATGACTCTGCACAGTTCTTGTACATCATGCTGCTGCCAAGCTATTTTAAATAAAATTTAATAGAGCAATAAATTTAGTGTAATGAAACATTTAATTCATCTTAAAACAAATTTTCAGAAAGATGAAAAGTGTATACACAGTAACAATAAATTTAAAGAGAATACAAAATGTAAGTCATGGAAGGAATAACAAGGAATCAATAGATCTTAGCATTTATACTTTCTGCCATGATATTTGTTATTTTTTAATTTTTTATCAGACTTTTATAATACATTTTAAAACATCCATGACAACTATGAATTTTTACTTTAAGTAGATTAAGAATATAAGCAAACTAATAATAAAATGATATTAATCATAAAGTCATCTTACCCCTTATGTTTTAAAGATTATTAAATCCCAACAAAAACATTTAAGGTAAAGTTAAATCTGCTATGTTGTTTATTATACTGTGTTCCAAAATTCCTTTAGTTACTATTACTAATATAAAAGAATTATTGCTATTATAAGAGAATTAGTACCCTCACTACTATCCCATCCAAAGCTCCTCGTAACATCTGTGGTTTCAATCGCTCTCTTTTTGCTTGTTTGTAACAAAACAAAAAGTCTTTGAAGTTGGTATGGGATACTTGTCACTGGATCTTCTTCAGATTCTTCAAATTCCCATCTATTGGAATAAAATGTTTAAAAATTATTTGTAAAATATCTTTATTTTTAAAATATAAATAATTATCAACATATGATCTTAACTCAGGGAGACCACACTGAAATAACTGAATCTATTAGTATCTAACAAATATCTGTCTTTCATTCCTAACATTACAAGAACTTTAACAAGAAAAGGCATAAGGGGACAAAAACAAGGCTCATTTTAAACTCATTTTCAAATTTAACTGATCAAGATGATTCAATTGCCAAAACTTCAGGGAATATAAGACAATATTAAAAGTACTAAAGCATTCAAACATAACCTAAACTTGGAAAACTACACAGCAAATTACATCTCTTTTCAACATATACATTTTCAAAGTTCACATAAAAGCTCAAGATGGAAAGATAAGGGCACTAAAAGTGAAGTAGATTGAATTGTTAATTACTGATAAAAAGTATAAGACAATCAGAGATATTAGCATTAACCTAGGTATAATTTATAGATGCTATGATTGGGGTATATGTGTTTACATACAAGTGAAGTAGAAAGTTACAGATAAAAGTGATGACTTGTTACTATTCAAAGCTAGATGATGTATACAAAAGTATACACTATTTCTCTATTTTTAATATGTTTGAAATTTTCCAAAATATTTTTTGAGAGTCACTCCTGGCAGTTTTCACACTTCTCAATCTTTTAGAATTCACCAAGGCTACATGCTGGAGTACTTAAGGGTACTAGGAGTTGAACATACATGTCATAAAAAGCATGTACTTTACCACTTAAGCCATATTTCTGGCCCCTCTATGTTTCCAAACTGGAGGAGAGCAAATAAAAGAATCTAGTTAAAGTTTTTGCCTTCACAAACTTTCTCTAGCTTCGGGGATCATGTTAATATCAAATTTCTAACTGAATAAACTTATTTGTCATGGTGGGGAAAAATAGTGGGAAAATAAAGTTGGATGTGTAATCACAAAAGTCCTTAAAGATTTTGTATTTTAATAAAATGAAGAAAACTATTTAATAAGGACACTAAGTTTTTCTATATCTTAAATTGGCGATAAGATTACTTTCTACTTTCTCACTAAAGGCTATTTAGTTTTAAAAGAAAGCTGAAATATTAATTTTCCTCTGCTACAGTTGATAAATGTATATGTCATGTACAAAAATGTATAAGCAAAATAAATGTTTATATTTTTGTGATAAGGTGTTCTGATGAAGTACTCTATTTTCTTATTTTATATTTTACTTTTCTTATTATAAAGCTTAGAAATTGCAGCATAGTGACTCTGCCTCTCTTTTAAGTGTCTATAGAGCTAAGGATTGAATACAGAAGAAGAGAGAAAATCATATGTCAGATAAAGAATAAAGATAATTACAGGGGTTAAAAAAAAGTGGTGTATTCTACTTGACATAGGAGACAAAAGTGAGTTATTCTTATTTTGTTAGCAGAAAGGATTTAAGTTGACATTATAGAATCTAAAATTCTCCCATTAGCTGTGAAAGAAAACTAAAGCGAAAACATTTAAACATTACTTTCTTTCATTGGAAATTTATCAGTGAAGAGGAATAGCTATTCCTGTCTTATAAAACTTAATTTTCAGGGCCAGGGAGAGACTTTAAGGGGCTAGAATGCATAGGTGTCATGCACAAGGCCCAGAGTTAAATCCTTGACACTGCATGCATGAGCACCTTTAATACCTGCTACAGCACCAGTGGATGCCTAATGTCTCCCAAGAACTTTAGGATGCCGCATGGTTGTCCTGAGCAGTGTTATGGTAACCCTTGATGTCCCCAATACAACTGTGCCCAAGTGAGCAGCAATGTAGCACTGGGCCTAAACATTGAATTATACAGTTCCAGAAATTCTCATCTGATCTTTTTTTCTGGTACAAATGACTTCAAAAGTTTTAAATCTCACACTCCAGAAATCTAAATTAGGAAACTTCTGTGCCATACTAAATGCCATACTCCTTTGCTACTAATTAAAATTTGCCATAAATCTTATCAATTTTCAACCTGCAATATTTTAACCATACTTACAATCCTCATCTTGACTTTAACCATTACTACCTGGTTTAATAACAGATCCTTCTCTGTTCCTCAACTTTCAAAATAATCCTACATGCTGAAATACATACTTTCCTTAAAAATGTACATATCACTTCCATGCCTCCAAATCTAAAGTGATATATTCTCTGTCGCCTATAATACAATGAATAAAAAAGAAATAGAACCTTATACGTTCTTGTAGTCTTAGCTTCTCTTAGTCCAGAGAAGTCCAGAATTTCTTAAGGAACCAACCCTTTCTTAGTTCTGTATAATGAAATATCACTTTCAAACTGTTTCTTCATCTGCACTAAACTTTACTCTTCAAGCAAAGGTTTTGGCCTTCCTCTCTAAATTTATGTCTCATCCTTACTTAGCTCCTATAACAATAACAAAAAAATTTTTTTGGTGTGCCAGGAATTAAACCCAGAGCCTCACACACATAAGACAAGTAACTAAGTTACTTGTAATTAAGTTACATCCCCAATTTACATTTAAAAAAAAGTTTGTGTGTGTTACACTCAGCTCAGCTTAATTCTGGCTCTGAGCATAGAAATCATTCCTGAAGGCTGTGGAGGACCCTGTGTAGATTAAATGATTTGGGCATATGCAAGACAAGTGCTTTACCCACTGTATTATCAAACTCCAAAACAGTGGAATTTTTTACTCCTCAAAGTTATTTGCATTTGCAGTTTCTTCTGCCTTGACTAGTATTTCCACAGATTTTCAATAGGACTGGTTCCTGTGAAACTTTTCACCAGATACTTCCAAAAACAGGTCCCTTCTAGCTACCATGCTACTTCCTGATGGTAACTCTTTCTTTCCATGTTGTACTGCTTAATTTTCTTCAGAATGTATAGGACTATGTGAAATAAGTTCAATTATAGGATCCTCTGTGGAATATCTAATAGAGAAATTTTACACTTTTACTGCCACTATAATCACTGTGTCTATTAAGTAGTTACTATACAGTAAATACTTAACGTAAGCTTGCTGAATGAATAACTAGGGCTATCCTTTCCGTTTTTGCCACAGTGTTAGGAATTTAAAGACTGTTAGCAGAATATCAAAATTCATAGGTAATGGGATCAGAGAAATATTACAGGAGGCTTATATAAAGCCAATCTTGTTCAATCCCTAGCACTGCATTTGGTCATCTGATCAATGTCAGGAATCTGCCCTGAGCACACTGAGTATGGCCCAAACTCCCACCTACCGTATTTTCCGGTGTATAAGACGACCGGGCATATATGATGATCCCCTAATTTTACAGTCTCAAACCATCTTTTCTGTTACTCCATATTGTCTTGCCGCAGCACAGCTATTGTGTTCCTTGGCAAAGTTTACAATGTTCCTGTGCTGCAACTGTACCACAGTGAGCCAATCAGAGCAAGCAAAGGTTCAAAGGTTACACTGTAATAGACTTCCTCTCTGACTCTGGCCAATATGAACATCTATTTACAGTGTAGACTCGGGTACAGAACATTGTCTAATTTGCATGCATAAAAAGCTTGCTTGGATTGGCTGAGTTAAGAGAGGTGGTCTGAGCAGCCTTGCAGTGATTGGTGCAGGATAGAGTTGGAAAATTCGTTTTGTGGCAATATCCATACGATTTTCTCAGGATATAATCTGCGTAAGACGACCCCCGATTTTCGGTTGACTTTTTCGTTTCAAAAGTTGTCTTATATGCCGGAAAAATATGGTACTTAAAAAAAAATATCCTCAAGGGCTGAAGAGATAGTATAGGAGTTAGGCATGTCTTTTTGTTTTGATGCCACAACCACTAGTGATCATGAGTTCCTTCTGGCTCTGAACTCAATAATTACTCCTGGAGATGTTCAGGGATACCAGGGAGTAAAACCCTGGGTTGGCAGCATATAAGGTAAACACACTACCCGCTGTTCCATTGCTTTGGACTCATTGGCACATATCTTATATGCAGTAAACCCTGGTTCAATTCCTAGTACCACATAGTAAACCAAGGAGGGCAAGGCCAGCCTTGTAGCTCCAAGCACTATGAGCTATGATCCTGGAAGTCCTTTAATGGTGCTGCAATGGCCTAAGTAGTTCCTAGAACCTCTATACCTAAGCAGCACTGTATCCCAAGCCCTGTGCTGAACAATTTGTTTGGGTAGACAAAAATGGCTAAATCCCAGGCCTTCAAAGCTCTGCTGAGGACTCTCAAATCACTCAGCCCCTGAAAAAAAATCTTATAGTTAATCAAACTCTTTCCCATATATATGAAGATGGTTTTAATAAAATAATTTATTCTAAATATAAATCATAAAATTTTTCCCTTTAAGCCTATTCTCTTTTAATTCTCTCCACAAATTTTTTTTGAGGTGAGGAGCTGTTTCAGCCATACCTGGCACTGCGTGCTCAGGAACTGCTCTTGGTTCTAAACACAAGGGTCACTCTAGGCAGTTGGCAGGACAATATACATTGGCAGTAGCAGAGAGTAAATTTGGGTCAACAGTAGCACAGCAAGTACTTTACCAGCTATAATATCTTTCTGGCCCCATCACCACAACTTTTAAATATACCATTTTTTTCATCATAAACTCTTTTTCAGATACACTATTGAACATACGTTCTATGAAATATAAAATTCCTACCAACTTTACAAAAAATTTCAAGAAGGTAAATCGGATTTCATTTGTTAAAACTATATATATTTTCCATTCCTAACTTAATTGTATTTAAAACTATTTTAAATACTCACTTATAGAGTGCATTCCTAAATTCTGGAGTCATAAAAAGTGTCTGCAAAAGGCTATTCAAATAGCAAGTCATTGCTTGATTTACTAATCCCACGTATCCTGTAAAAAGAAAATACAAATATACATAAAACAATACTTGAATTAAAAATCATAATCATACAACATAATCAAATTTTAATACAGTATAAATTTTAAGAAATTAAAGTCACATAATTGAAAACTATTTCTATCAACAATATATAACAAAGATCCTTTTCACCCTCATTCAATACTGGGGACAATGTTAACTGATACAGCCTTTTGGCAAACAGTATGGACGTTCATCAAAACAGCAGAACTTGAGAGGCCGGAGAGATAGCATGGAGGTAGGGTGTTTGACTTGCATGCAGAAGAATGGTTGTTTGAATCCTGACATTCCATATGGTCACCTGAGCTTGCCAGGAGCGATTTCTGAGCTTAGAGCAAGTAACCCCTGAGTGCTGCCAGGTGTGACCCAAAAACTAAAAACTAAAAAAAAAAAAAGAACTTGAGCTTCCACATGATGCAGGAATTCCACTCCTTGGAATATATCCTAAGGGCCAAGAACATAATGCAGAAGAGATCTCTGCACTTCTATGGGTCATTTAGCATTATTCCACAATAACTAAATCTGAAAACAACCCAAGTATCCAAAAACAAATGACTGGATAAGAAACTATGGTATATTCACTCAATGAAACACTCCTCAACTATAAGAAAAGATGAAGTTGTGCAATTTGTTGGTTGGTAGATGAATCTGGAAAGTATTATGCTAAATGGGATTAGTCAGAGGGAAAGGAATAAAGGAATAAATAAAATGATCTCTCATATATGTGGTATATATAATGAAACCTAGTAAAGAAATTAACAAATGCCCAAAGGCAATAGAAATGAAAAGCACAAAGAAATGAAAAGTCCACAGTAGGAAGCTTGCCAATGGGGTGGAGGTGGGGCAAAAGGGGTGGGAAATAGGTTAGAAAAGGGAACATTGACATATCAATGGTGGAGGGAAAAACTGCCTACCAGAGGCAAATTGGGATATGGGGAAAAACTGAAGGACACGGGCAATGGTATTGTTGGAATATTGTACACCTGAAATTCAATCATAACTGTAATTCATGGTTGACTTAAATATAAAGATCCTCTTTTAAATATATGCACTATACATAAACTGCTTCTCAGAAAGTCAAGATATATGTCCAGAGATATAAGGGAGACAGTATTTAGCAAAATTTGAAGAGGAACATGCTTAATATGGGATGCTTTACTGACATGAAGTAAATTTAATACCAAATCCGAGAAGCTATATAGACAATAGAAAAGTACAAACATGCTACAAGTATCATATATACCCAATGTAGAGAGCATACTAAACAGTCATTAGTCACCAAATGCTATAAACCAAACTTTTCATGCAGAATAACATGATAAATTCATTCATACAAAGAGTGAATTCCTTTATTTTAACAACCCTATAAAGAAATTAGGTTTTCATGATGAGAAAATATAAGCTATACAGTCAGATATGGCAATAAGAGAAAAGATGAAGAGGATAGAGAAAAGAAACCTACACAAACTTAAAAGTCAAATGATAGTTTAAAGTACTATATGAGGAAGATCTATAAAGATCTATTGCTGAACAATAAGATAAAGGCTCTGATATGGATGAGTGTATATATATATATATATATATATATATATATATACACACACACACACACACACACACAAATATATGCATACACGTATATATGTAATTGAATATGACCACCACTGTTGAAATTGTATACAGTCTACTTCAGGGTATTTAAATATTAGTATCTGGGGGGAAATTATTTCCTGGAACCTACAGTTAAACTGCCCCCCAAGTAATACTCAAATAAAAATGTAAAAAAAAACTATTATGTAATAAAAAACAATTTATCATCTCATCATCTGCAATAGAAAATGTTTCATTCTTTTTATTCTTGATAGTTTCATGCAACAAATTTTAGTGATGTAAGCAGTATAAAATACCAAACATAAATAGTAATCATGCTGTTTCAAAAAAACTATACCATTATGCCGGTATAAGTGATTATTCTTGATAGTTTCACACAACAAATTTTAGTGATATAAGCAGTATAAAATACCAAACATAAATAGTAATCATGCCATTTCAAAAAAATTATACCATTATGCCGGTATAAGTGATTAGAAGAAACTGTTCTAATCACAAACTATATTATTTTGTTTAAAACTTTATATATTGATTGATTGGTTTTTGGGTCACACCCAGCGATGCTCAGGGGTCACTCCTGCCCTGCACTCAGAAATTGCCCCTGGCAGACTGGGGGACCATTTGGGATGCTGGGAATAGAACTGGGTCGCATGCGAGGTAAATGCCCCACCACTGTGCTACATCTGTGGGCCCCACAAACTATATTAAATGGAAGACGCCAAAACACACTGAAACAAACTGTAATGTAACCTCTAGTTTTCTTTCTACAATACTTATTTTCATGTAGTGTTTAAAACAGTATCTGTAAAAGTTCTACAATAAAGATTCAAAAGTCATATCCATCACAAAATGCCAAACTGAAATCAAAGGATTCTCTAAAACCCAGTTTCCATTTCTTTTAACATGAAGTCTATCTAGTGCAAAGATTTGTTGTAAAATTAAATGACATAAAAATATCATGATTACAGGGCAGGAGGACAATGAATAGGGTATCTGACCAAACCCAATCCAGGTTTGACCTCTGATACTCCTTATTTTCCCCCTAGTCCCACCAGGAGTTAAGTCCTGAGTGCAGAGACAGGCAGAAACCTTGAACACTACCAATGTGGCCCAAAAATAAAATAAAAACCAAGATTATATTTTTGGTAATATTATGCATGCATGCATTAATCTTTGGTAAATGTAAAAAATAAAGCAATTACATCAGCCAAAAAAAAGTTGAACATTTTTAAATCAAAGTTTAATTATGCTCAGGAAAAATAATCACAATTTAAAAATTCTAATTCATTTCAAATGTATGATCAGACTAATAATACCACAAATTTAGTAAGACATGCCTACGTTATCTGCTTGAAAATAGAGCTATGCCTTGTATTCTCGTCTAATTAAAAGAGAATGAGACATTCCTTTCAAGAGGAAATCAACTTTTTATTTTTTGGTTTTTGGTTCTTGGGTCACACCCCGCAGCGCACAGGGGTCACTCCTGGCTCCACACTCAGAAATCGCTCCTGACAGGCATGGGGGAACATATGGGATGCCGGGATTTGAACCGTCTTTCTGCATGAAAGTCAAATGCCTTACCTCCATGCTATCCCTCCGGCCCCAGGAAATCAACTTTTTATCTTACTTTTTTGTTTGTTTTTTGTTTTGGGGCCACACCTGGTGATGCTTAGGGGTTACTCCTGGCTATAGGCTCAGAAATCGCTCCTGGCTTGGGGAACCATATGGGATGCCGGGATCAATCCGCGGTCCATCCTAGGCAAGCACGTGTAAGGCAGACATCCTACTGCTTGCTCTACAGCTCTGGCCCCAAATTTTTATCTTTTAAGGTTCAATTCAAACCAAATTACCAAACAGAACAACTTTCCTTCAAACATAATGGTGTTCATCACTGAACTGTGATAGAAATAACACTATAAATCCAATTACTTGAAGAAAAGCAGAGTTTTAACCCTGCTTCTGTTAAGTAGTGGTCTCATTTTAGATCTTAGTTTTCTAATTAGTCTTCCAAATTCTTACTCAAATTCAAATATGCCAATATTTAAAAATGTAGATTAACAATAGCAATATATCTTACCAGTTTCTGACTTGTTCAAAATAGATGAATAGGAGTAGCTTTGGCTGACATAATCACTGGTAGACCCCACAGAACCTTCTCTTGGAAGTGGACCTATAAATCTGTCTTGAACATTGTCATCCCCAGCACTGGAATCCTCCTAAAATGTAGCAGAATCAATATTTAGTGTGGAACATATACTATTAAAATAATAACAAAAGACTATAATTTTTGAGACAAATTAAAAAACATAAAGTAATACTATTAGAGTTGCAACTATGTCACCAATTGTCGGTAGAAGATTTGAAAGATGCCCAATATATTTGGTGACATTTTCAAAGTTCTTACTGTCTATATTTTCTTTAATTCTCCTTCAAATTTTTACTTAAAATATTCTGAGTACTAATAAAGAAAAACTACATTAGCAGTCTATCATTCATGTTTATATTTATTTATTTATTTTGGTTTTGGGGCCACACCCGGCATTGCTCAGGAGTTACTCCTGGCTGTCTGCTCAGAAATAGCTCCTGGCAGGCACGGAGGACCATATGGGACACCGGGATTCGAACCAACCACCTTTGGTCCTGGATCAGCTGCTTGCAAGGCAAACACCGCTGTGCTATCTCTCCGGGCCCTCATTCATGTTTTTAATCTCATTCCTGCCAAAGAGGTATTAACAGATTGAAATAATCATTAATAATTAAGTGGGCTGTATAGGTTTCTACTATTTTGAGTAAAAAACTACTTATAAAAGTGTGTCAAAAAGGATTAGGCGATAGACAATTATGATAATGCTGAAAAATAACTACTGTGTATTTTTACATGAACTCCTAAAATGTGAACCCATAATTCTCTAAATTAATATCTAATTTAGGTTTGATTAGTTTCCAATTAGCCAGAATTTTCTTATAATGTCATAAACAAATAAGTGATGAAATAAAGATCAGAAAGACATATTTTCAATAATATTGTGGCTAGAGTGATGGCATAGCGGTAGGGCATTTGCCTTGCATGAGACTGACCCAGGACTGACCCCGCAGTTCAATTCCCCAGCGTCCCATATGGTTCCCCAAGCCAGGAGCTATTTCTGAGCACATAGTCAGGAGCACATAGTCACTGGGTGTAGGCCCCTTCCCGCCCCCAAAAAAGAATATCTTATGTTTCTTATGTTTACTGCCCAATACCCTGGCACATTAAATCTCAACACACTTTTAAATGAAAAACACCAAATAAAAGAATTCTCTTTGAGAAAACATTTAAGAAGAAGATTATAAAAAGACCATACACCCTTCTCTTAGTTTCCTCAGGTTATGGATATTGAGATATCCCAGACAAATTTTCACTTATAAAACCCATGTTCTATATAATATATTCTCTTCTCCATAGTTTCCAATATTTATCAAAAATAATTTAAAGCATAGTTTTTAAACTTATACATTCATGTCTATCTCTTTAAAAGTAAGAAACTCTGACCATGAAATTTTAGTTACTAAACTAGATCTCTTAAAGTCACGGCAATAAATGCAAGTCTACTAACACATGAATTAGGCTAAAAACTGTGGAAAAAAGAAATATAACATTTAACCTATAAATTAAAGGACAAAAGAGCATAAAAATGTCTGAATAGTCTTTCTCTCTAAATACTGAAAATCCTGTGAAAAAACTGATAGAAAAAGCTTAGCCAAGGAAGAGCCAGTAAAATACAGCAGCAGTTCTTATTAATATCTGTATTCATCCTATGTGGAATCTCCTTTCCCCCAATGCCCTTACCTAAGCTTGTTTGAGATGTTAATCCCACCTGGAGAATAAGACCTGCCATGACCAGGACTGGGCAAGCTATTTTGAATAAAGAATAAAAAAGGGTGCCTGGGGGGAGGCGAGAGAGATAGCAGCAAGGAAGCATAGAGTAGCAGCAAGGGAGATAGACAGAGCTCCTGAGAGAAAGACATGAGTTTGGCAGACATGGTGCAGAGGCTCATGGTGGAGAAAAGATGAGGGAATAAAGCGAGCTGAGTCCAATGAAACTTTAACTGATTGCTTGTGAATTATGACTCCACAATTATCCTACATCTTCAGATCTGCCAGCCAAAGGGGCTAGAGGTGCAGTGCTGAGGGAGGCCGCACTCAACATGTGGACTCTATACTTTATCTTTTATATTTAATCAACAATCCTAGACTCATTGCTATTCTTATTGAAACAGTCTTGAGAGCAGCAACCTCTGTCCATAGTACAGCAACATATTATATATACAAGTAACAGTGCTAAGAATTTCCCAGTATATTAACATCTTTACTTACATATACATACATATCATAAAATAGAAAAATATCTTATTATATATAAACTACAAATATATTCCTTTCTCTAAAAAATTGCTTCCCAAGTGGGAGATGACAGTGCAAAAAATATGAATTTGGATTTTAAATAGTTTACCAGCAGTATCTGAGGCTGTTCACCATCTTTATCGGTCAAATGCAGAAAGTTCTTCTTTCCTGGCTCAAAATTAGCCTCAAGAAGAGACTTGTCACTGGTATGATCCAGTGTACCCTATAAATACAAAATATAATATCTCAGTTTATGAGAAACATTAATTATAACAGACATATATCTACATTTATTGAACTCAAATCACATTTTTTAAAAAAAACACTGGTAAATTCTATTAATCCAGACATGGAATTACCATCAATTTATTAACTGGAAAAGGCTTTATACTGTTATTTCAGATGTTCATAAATAAAAAAATGAAGGAAGGAAGGAAAGGCAAATATAAGGATATTGTTCAAGTAGGAAAAACAATAATACACAAGTAAAAGATTTGCTTACATGTGGCAATTAGGGTTCAATGCCAGGCACCCAATATGTCCCCTAAGCCCTGACCTGAACAGGTATAACAGCCACCATCACCACTACCCCCACCCCCGCAAAAGAAAAAAAGTTCATATGATAGAGCATGTATTGCATGTACATGTGGCCTTTGTTTGAACCCCGGGCCTGCCATCAACCCCACAACATTGGTAAGGTCCCTACAATTAAAAGGTAAAAGTTAATAAGATGAAAGTATTACACAAAAAAGAATTGTGAACATTTGTGTTTTTGTTTTCTAATAATACAAATGTATTACAAAAGGTTTTAAAGAACTTTTTAAAAATTAAATATATAACTGAAAGTGTGAAAACATGTTTTGAAACATGTCTGCAATGATACTTTCCAAATAAGCAGTGTATCAAGCATTCCAACCAAAGTAATTATAAAATATAACAAAACTAGAGTCATTAAGTAAACCCCTTAAAAAAATCTCTGGGAAATTGTACTCCAGTCCAATAAAGAACTGCATTCTAGTCCAAGGGAAATGTGATTACAGCTTTGAATATTAAACATTTAAGACATTTAAGATAGTCTTTGCCTCTTTGATTCCATAGAACACCCTTGACCCTAATTGTTATTCTTACATACTCTAGTAAGAAGATGAGATGAAATTCTGTACGTGCCAGACCCTACACACCACATGCTAGTCAATTGTGAAGAAAATTGAAAAATGGGATTATTCTTTTATTAAAAAAACTACTTTGCTACATTAAGAAATATGTTAATGATTTAAATACATAAGAAATACCTCTTTAAAGGACTTGCTTTATGACAATGCCTTTAATTATGGATATTAGGTATTAAAATTCAAATATCATGAACAAAAATTAATAAGCACATTCTTCCACTTGCTATTTGTATAATTTTATCAAGTCAATTTCCAGTGACTCAGCTTCAATAACCATAATAAAAGCTGTAATAGCCCTTACCTCATAAAAGTTTTAAATGAAAGGATTAAATAAGATTATGTTTGAAAAACCAAGTATTAGAATATTAGACACACAGAGTGCAGAATATTAAGTAAATAAAAAGTCTAGTTTATGAAAGCTATCTCTGAATTTTGACTTAGTAAGAAATCCAGGAGAAAAGTTAGACACAGAAAGACTGAAGCAGAAGATACACGAAAGGAGGAAAGATGCTGATTTATGGGACCAATTAAAAACTGGCCATATGAAATAATAAGACCATATGAAGAACCAGGAATACAGTTTTATTTCAATAAATAAATCTATTAAATTTTTGATAATCATACAAGCAACACTATGAGTCCCATAAAAAGAGTAGACTTAGAAATATACAATATGCACACATATACACAGATAAAAACTGAGTACATGAGAAGTTATAGCTATAGAAAAAAGAAAAATATATAATCTTCATACAGAAGTATTTTAAATTAGGTATTAATTTAGCATGTTTTGAAGCTTAATAGGGAGTATCTATGGTGACTACAAAACAGTATAATGAGACTCTAGTCATCACGATTTACATTCTATGTATTATCAATGTAAAAAAACATATAATAAAAAGAGATTAAGAGAATTGGCAGAAAAACTAAAGGAGGACAAAGGAAAAAAGATTAACTTTAGAACAGAATAAGGAAATATATGGTTTATTAAAAGTAAAATATAGATATGACTTGGGTAGGCAATATAAACTATTCTTTTAACTAAAAGAGAAAAAACTATAAATTATATATTATATTAACAGGAAGCATTAAAAACTTCAGGTTAAAGACTGCTTATCTTATAGGACTACCAATTTTATTGATCAATTCCAGAGAGGAAAAGTATATAATTTAAATAATTAAAATTAAAAATAATTTAATTTTATTTACTAGAAAAGAAATCTCCCAAGCAGCACTCCAAGATCCATAAGCCTCTCAGATGCTATTAGACAAACCAGGCTAAAAATGTTCAGTGCTTCAGCCCCAAAATCAATGCTACACAGGCTCAGAAGTACTGAAGGCCTCTAGGGCCACAACCCTAGTGAGTGGGTGCTTATCAATTGAAATGCCAGGCATTTGCTCCAGTTCTTTGAGCTTTCTTTCAAACCCCAATTAAGTTATTTGATCTGAAAGCAACAAGAATACTATTATTTATAGCATTATTATTATTTATTATAAGATCATTATTATATTATTATTTATTATAAGATCATTCTAATAGCAATATGCAAGGTGCAACCAAATTAGGGAAACATAAGAAAGAACAAAGATTATTTATTATGCTCTAATAATAAGAATTAGATCTAACTCAACAGTTTCCTTCAGCACTTTTTCATACAAAATCAATCAAGACTTCCTCTTGACTCATCAAGTGAAATTTTTGTTGTTTTGAGGTTTGGGATCAAACCTGGCAGTGCTCAGGGCTTACTCCTGGCCTTGTGCTCAGGCTATATAATTATTCTAGATAAAGCTTGAGGTTCCATATGGAATGTCAAAGATCGAACCCAAGACAGCTGCATGCAAGCCAAGTGCTCTTGCTACATCCTGTACTATCGTTCCAGTCCTAGCAAATTAAAATTTTTAAGGGAGGAAGGGAAAGATGGTGAGAGAGAGGGAGAGTATTCAGTGGTTAAGACACTTGCCCTGCATGTGCAAACCCAATTTCGATCCCCAGTACTGCATGCAGTTCACCCCAGAACTGGCTAGGAATGATCCCTGAGAAACACCATGTATAACCAACACCAAAAACAAATCCCTACTTAAAAATAGTACTTAAAAATATGTGATTGCGGGCCCGGAGAGATAGCACAGCGGCGTTTGCCTTACAAGCAGCCGATCCAGGACCAAAGGTGATTGGTTCGAATCCCGGTATCCCACATGGTCCCCCGTGCCTGCCAGGAGCTATTTCTGAGCAGACAGCCAGGAGTAACCCCTGAGCACCGCCGGGTGTGACCCAAAAACAAAAAAAAAAAAATATGTGATTGCAATTGCCTGATGATATACAGGTCTCTATAACTAGACCATGAGATCCTTGAAGTAGATGTCATGTTATTATAACCTTCTTAGTCAGAGCGTACCACTCTAGGACATAATAATCTGTTAACATACACGGGGTATATGACCTTCTACTCCTTTTCCTTCTATATTTTATTTATCCTTTAAAATAATTATTCCATATTAAATAAGTAACATTTCTAGTTAATACTAGAAATTTTTCTGTAGTTTATGCAGTCATGTAAATTAAAAACACTGAGGAAATTACATTATGAAAACTAAGATAAGCAAATATTGAATACCTTAGAATGGAGAAAAAGGGATGAAAATTAAAGGAATTGCTCATAACGTAGTTATTAAAGTAGTTGTGTTTAACGTAAACACAACGTAGTAGTGTTTCATGATAATAAAAACGGTAGAGAATTTTATAACTCTTTAGTAACAACAACAACATACTGACTATAGTGTTAACAGTTTAGGAGAAGATATTTATAAGTCTAGATTTTTTTTTTACCATATCAGCAGTATTGACTCCATTTCCCCACACCAAATCAAAGGTTCCATTTATGTAGCCTACTTTGTTGGCCACATCTTCAAAGAGCTTTCTGAGTGGAGTAGAAGCTGGTAAATTTAAAGTGATCCGTTCATTCAATGTTTTTGAATTTGTAGTATCTTGTATTATACATAAAACTCTAGGTTCTTCAGCAGCATTTTCTATCTGAAATTTAAAAAAAAAACCTTAAAGAAAATAACTGTAGTTAGCCATATTTTCTAATGATTAAATGTCAAATAAATGTGCTAGTATTACTGTCTTGTTATGTCTGAAAAAGTCATAAGTATGGCAAACATATACTTATACAGTTTGCTCTGGGTTTTTTTTTTTTTAAGAATCAGCATTCTGCTAGGTATTTCCTAATATCTGTTAAGATGCAAATTAATACCAGCAAGTCATATAGATGGCATACTTGAGCAACTATTAATTTAAACAAAATGTGATCCTTAAAAATGCCATTATCTGGGGCCGGGAAGGTGGCGCTAGAGGTAAGGTGTCTGCCTTGCAAGCACTAGCCAAGGAACGGACCGCGGGGCGTCCCATATGATCTCCCCAAGCCAGGGGCGGTTTCTGAGCGCATAGCCAGGAGTAACCCCTGAGCGTCAAACAGGTGTGGCCCAAAAACCAAAATAAAAAATGCCATTATCATGCTAGTACTGTCTATATTAAGCATTTCTGGTCTCTTGAAGAAACAAAAAGAATATATAGACATATAAGCAATAAGGATTGTCTAGAATAGCAAAAATTTATAACTATGGGACACGGGCAATAAGGCTTCCTAATATACCCAATTGATTAGATGTTCAAAATGTCTATCAACATGTTAGGAGCCGATAAAATTATTCAAACAGATGAATTAAAGAAAGAACAAAAAGCAACAACACTAACAACAAAATGATTCAATTACCAAGTAAGGAGGTAAGGGTTACAAATTTTGTTTTCCCATATAGTATACAATTCAGTAATTATCAAGACAAAAAAAATTGGGGGGGGGGCCACACTCGGTGACGCTCAGGGGTTCCTCCTAGCTATGTGCTCAGAAATTGCTCCTAGCTTGAGGGACCATATGGGACGCCAGGGGCTTGAACCGTGGTCCGTCCTAGACTAGTGAGCGCAAGGCAAATGCCTTACCGCTTGTGCCACTCCTCCGGCCCCAAGACAAGAATTTTTAAGGGAGATTTTTCTTTTTCTCTAAGAAGCGAGCCTTCAAGATATTAAGACATTACTTTCCTCTTCCATTCTCCATAGGGTAAGAAGACTTCAGCAAATACTTTAGCAGAAAGTTTCCTCCTTATCGTGTAATGCCTAACTCAATGTTCTATCATCTGATGGAAACAGAACTGAGGTTCTTTCTAATCTCTCTGCTCCCTCTTCCTCACATAGCCATCATATTTTAGCCTTTCTACCCTCTTCAAATATCTAGAATCCTCTTTTTGTTTTGTTTTGTTTTTGAGCCATATCAGGTGGTGCTCGGGGATTACTTCTGGCTCTGCACTCTGGAACATCTCCAGGCAGGTTCAGGGAACCACATGGCAATCTAGGGGATTGAATTCAGATCAACCACGGGCAAGGCAAGCACCCTACCTAATATACTACTGTTCTGGTCAGACACTTTTTGTGGTTGTTTTTTGGGGGTCCATGCCTTGCCATGCTGAGGGCTTACTCCTGGCTCTGTATTCAGGGAACATTTCTGGCAGGGCTTCAAGGGACATACCTGATCCAGAAATTGAACCTGGGTTGACTTCAAGTAAAGCAAGGACTCTGTCTACTGTACCATCTCTCTGGTTCCTAAATCAGGATCTTAAGTTTACTGACAATGTTAAATTCTTCCAGTATTCTTCTTCTTAAATCCAGAATAGTATCTTTCCCTCACTCCCCCATAATAGTTTGTTTTTTTTTTTTTTGGGTTTTTGGGCCACACCTGGTAACGCTCAGGGGTTACTTCTGGCTATGTGCTCAGAAGTTGCTCCTGGCTTGGGGGACCATATGGGACACCAGGGGATGGAACCGCGGTCTGTCCAAGGCTAGCGCAGGCAAGGCAGGCACCTTACCTTCAGCGCCACCGCCCGGCCCCCCCCATAATAGTTTAATAGAAAAACTTAATTGCATTTTTCATTCCCTCAAAATCAAGAGCAGCAGTCTTTTAACTGGAAGGCTTTCTCAATATCCTCAAACAGGCTTCACAGAATTAACATATTAAAACGTGTTATATACTGATTTTTATTTTTAAATAAACAGTATTATCAACCCCAACTTCTGGTTCCTTTCTTATTGTCTACTTTAAAATAATAATTATCACTAACAAGTAATAAAGATGGCTAAGTGAATTTGTTTTGCTTGATAAGGCAATATTACTGCTTATGCCGTGTATAATTTTAGGTTTTTTGAAGTTACTTAGATAAAAATTCATCCAATTATTTTAGAACAAAAATGAGTTGCTATAAGAAGTTTATTTTTAGGGGAGGGAAAGAAGGTATATTTTTAAATGGATTAGCTAACACTACAATTCAGACAGATCAAAATATTTAATTACTAACGATAATTCATATAAGATGAAAAGAATGCCAAAAATTAGTGACTAAAAAAAAATTTAGTGACTAAAGACTAAATAGAATTGATAGAACCAATGTAGTGACCTATTATTTAGCTAGTAAAATGATGAACTAAATAACTAAATTTGACAGGGAAAAATTAAATGATTTATTTGTAAGTAAAAAAAGAAATTACAGGACAACATGTATATCCTAATTTGATGTTTATTTTAAAAAGTTTCACATATATGTTTTGACAGAAAATATATTTGGAAGAATATTTCACACAATATCTTATTTTTAGGGGACAGAAAAAGAACAGGCAGGGACTTGACTTGAGTACAATTGGGTGTGGCCCCAAATATAGAATAATACAAGATAAACAAGATAAAAAGACCTTACCAGTTGTTAGCACATATTATGGATTATTTCTATATATTAATGCCAAACTGAGAAAAATACTGTTTTAGAATTCTGATTTATAATAAAATAATTAACACAAAATAAAAGTCAATTTTATACCAAATCTACTTTTACATATTATGTAGCAAATTTAAGAAGCAAACTAGTTTTCAGCTATAAAATACAATACGATTTTAATAATATGTAACAGAATCTCATTTGAAGCCTAAATGACCAAAGAAATAGTTAATCTTCAAGTGTGTCCTATCTTCAAGTGTGTCCTTTCTTTTTTTAAACAAGCTTTCTATTAATGTAAAAATTTTATTTTTTTAAATATAAAAAGTAAAAGAGGTAAAGAGAAATCAACTAGGGGCAAGAGCGATAGCAATAGGGTGGGTATTTGCCTTGCACGCAGCTGACACAGGACGGACTCAGTTCAATCCCCAGCATCCCATATAGTAGTCCCCCAAGCCAGGAGTGATTTCTGAGCGCATAGCCAGGATTAACCCCTGAGCATCACTGGTTGTGCCCCCACAAAAGAGAGAAATCGTCTCTGCATTATAGACAACACACATAAATATTAAAAATTTGGTGAAATATTCTTCCAAATATTTTCCCTGTAAAATACATGTCCCCCTTTTTAATGCAATGAAACTAGGATATGCATGTGGTCCTTTAGTTTGTTTCTTTACTTACAAAAAATTTATGTAATCTTTATCTATAAAATTTACTTAGCCCATCATTTTATTACCTGAATAATTATAGGTCACTACATTGGTTCTATCAATTCTATTTTATGTCCTTAGTAACAAAGCTTTGGCATAGACTGCTCCATAGCAAGACATAATTAAAAAAAGCACACATGCAAGTCCTAATTGAGAAGGATGTAATGATGTTGGTTCTGGATGTAAATAAGTATTACAACCAACATTAAATTAAAAAAATCTAAAGTTACAACATCATTTAGGAAAATAGGTATACTTTTTGAATCAGATTCTACAATGAATAAAAGAGTTTAATAAAGCTTAAAACTTGGGAGAACATTCAATATACATAACTTAAAATGTTATTAACTATTGAAAAAGGTGCACAAAGTTTCCTAAACTGAAAATCTAACATATTAGAGAAAAATCTATAAAGTACAAAAATCAATATGTACTTCATGGATAGCTCATGGCTATACTATACGTGAAAGCAGAAGTTAATATTAATGTGAGAAAAAAAATTTTAATTATTAAAAATATTTTAACTACAATGGACACCTTTATTTCTAAATTTACATAAACATATTTTTAAAGATTTCCTTCCTTGCAATGTTACTACAAAAGAATAACTCTTTCCTCCCTCACTCCTATTTATTATTACTCTTTGGGTATAATCATTCATGATTAACATAGGGACATAAATTGAAAAAAAAAGATGGATGATGGAAATATTTTTGCTGATTGACATTAAATTTATCAACTTCATTCAGACTGCATTTTTAGCGTAACAAGTGACAATTAGAATAGGATATCCTAACTTCCATTAATAATTATCTTATTTTTAAAATATTTCCCTTCTTCAAGCTACCCTATCCCCTGATATGATCCAAAGCAGTCTTTTGCTAAAGATCAGTTACAGGGAGATTAAAGAAACCCGGAGAGTGGGAGGACATAGAACCAAAGGGATAGGAGAAAAAAACAAAGGCTTAATAGCATGTTAAATAAATGTTAGAATGGGAACTTCACACAAAAGTTTAGCAAAATATTCAGGCTGTTGGTGAAGTAAGTTTTATTTATGACTTCAAATAAAATTTCTGGCTTTTGACTGGTATAACCTTAATATCAGTACTAGTAAAACTCCAGAAAATATATACATCTATAAAAAAAATTGTCATTAACCAAAGTCAAAGGTTTTCTATGAATTTTATGATGTAGTCTCCTCTTTATTAACTTGTTAAAAACAAAAGGTTGTCAGGAATGTTCACTTTAAATACATTTGTATCACTAAAATCAAATAAAAATAAATTAGCCAAACAAAAATAAAGCTTAAGACATGCCTTGTTATTAAATAAAAACACTAACATGCTGTTACTTGCTCTGCTGATTGTCACACTAAAGCAATTTTATATCAGCAGTCTACCTGTAAAAATTTCTTCTTCATTTCATCAAAGATATTCTGTCTGTACCTCCAAAACACATCCTATGATACATAAGAACAAGATAAATTACAAATCATATTTTTAAATAAAGGTATAAGACAGTAAAATGTGTACAATTTACCTAACAACATTTTGCTACAAATTTAGTGTTAAAAAAGTATTATTACACCATCTAGGATTTTATTCAGAAATTACACTTTTAACTTTTACCTTAGGTTTCAACTGCTTTTGTCTGAATAGGGAAACCTATGCTATTACCAAAACTTATCTGTCTTATAACTAGAACCTACTTAACTACTGTGCCCACCAATAAGTCCTGTTTCTGAATTCATTTGCCTCCCCCCACAAGATTACATAAGTGAGATCATTTGGTATTTGTTTTTCTAAATCTAGTGATAAATATCTTGAGACCATTAGGGAATTCTATAGAGAAACTAAAATCCCAAATTTTGCTCATTTGTAAAGTTGGATCTTTCATGACAGGTTTTCTTAAAGGCTAACATAACATAATACTTCAAGTATTTTATTTTAACATAATAGCCTTATTGTACAACTAATTTATTATAACAATTAATAAAAAAAGAGTTGGCATGTCTGCATTTGGCTAGCCCACAGACTCATTCTATTCTCAAAAGAAATGTATACCAAGCCAGAAAAAAAACATAGGTATGCTGGCAGCACAGCTAAAAACAGAAAACTCAGGTGCCAAAGGCACACCACTGGACTCACCATCCAATCACTGTTTCACCAATAGCCCAGAATAACTACTTAACCACTCATCTTTGCAGAAGAGAAACTGACCAAAACTCCAGGCTTGCTGATAGTGAATGTGCATTTTAAAATAAATGCCATTAGGGCCACCTCCTACTTCACTCCCACCACCTTCTCAAATTTCCAGAAGCCAAAATCACACTCCACATCAGTCTCAAAGCTTGGAATTCCTGCACCACACAGCCACATATATATCAGTGATAACTCCAATTTTTATTTCAAAATTTTAAAATTCAAAAACACTAACAGAGAGGCTGGAGAGATAGCATAAAGGTAGGGCATGCCTTGCACGCAGAAGGACGGTGGTTTGAATCTCAGCATCCCATATGGTCCCCCGAGCCTGCCAAGAGCGATTTCTGAGCACAGAGCCAGGAGTAAACAACCCCTGAGTGTGACCCAAACCCCCCAAAATAAATAAATAAATAAATAAACAAATAAATAAAAACACTAAAAGAAAATCAACTAGCAAAAAAATAACAGAAAATCTGACAATGACATAATGACCTCATTGCAATATATTAATTTTCACAAATTTTTGTATGGCTATACCTTAAAAATGATGACTTCATTATCCATTATCTATAAACAAATAATTAAAAACCTGCTAATATTGTGTCTCCCCCAAGAAGTAAGCTGGATGGGTGGGAATCTAGGGATATGATGGGGGGAATTTTACATTTGTAGTAGTTTTGAAACAGTAGTGGCAGAAACAAAATGTGGTATGAACAACTATGCAATACATGGTCATTACTTTATTACATTTGTACATGTAATAAGGAAATTTATAAATAAAAATAAATTAAAAATAAAATATCTAAAAGAAAATAAAGACAATCAATTATCAAAGATAATCTTTTAGAAAATCTTCACATTTATTACATATTTTTCTATAAACTGTGTCTTTCTCTACCACCATCAATAAACTTCACTATCTGACAAACTCATATTGGGACCTTCAATTTTTTTCTAAACCTTTGCTCATTTGTACAGTTTACTTTCTTTCCTAAAATATAATTTCCCAATAAATCACAACATAAAAGTTCATATTCAGGAGCCATAATGATAGTATACTGGGTAGGGCATTTGCCTTGCACAAGGCCAACCTGGGGTTCAATCCCAGGATCCCATATGGTCTCCTGAGCCTGCTAGGACTGATTCCTGAGTGCAGAGCTAAGAGTAATCCCTAACACGGTTGGGTGTGACACAATGACAAATAAACAAAAACGTATGTATTAATTTTTTAGGGTTTTTTTCAATACACAATGCAAAAAAAAAAAAAAAAACCTGATTTTCTCTTTCACAAGAAGAATTGAACTACAATTCTTTGTCAAACATTGTTCTAAATGCAGGGAAAATAAAGCAATGAACAAAGCCTTTGTCTTAAGATGCTGCTACTATACAGTGGAAACTCATCCATAAACAATTCTAAACCACCATGCATCCACCAAGGTCATTCTATGTCTGAAATGTTCTTTCCCCGAAAGACTCACATCCTTGACTCAAATATTAATTGTGGTGCCCTTAATATATGTCCACAATCCTTGACATGCCTCCTAACAAGCATAATAATCTAACCTATATAATTTCCTTTTATGTAGCCTTGTTTAGGGCCTTTCTGAGATAAACAATATGACTTCCCAAGGCTGGATTTAGAAAAAAGACATTAGCTTCCTGTCTCTCTCTGATTTTGCCCTTTGAACAAGGACACTAAACTGCAGGAGCCAAGGAGTCAAAGGGAAAGATCATATGTAAATGGTCTCGTCACAGACTACATAATATCCAGCTGGCAAAAATCACCAACCACCATACATATGACTAAGGAAAGATTCAGATGAAACCAGCCTACAGGCTTTCCGCTACCCTAACTGATGCCAGCGGGGCAAAAACAAGCCAGTCATACCAATTATGCCCAAACTGCATTATCTATGAGCAAAGACAATGAATGCTTTTGGAGGAAGACTGTTACACAGGAAAAGACAACTTTAATGTCAAATATTCCAATGTGGCTCTTCTATCAACATATTTTTGTTTTGTTTTTGGGCCACACCGGGTGACGCTCAGAGGCTACTCCTGGCTATGCGCTCAAAAATTGCTCCTGGCTTGGGGGACTATATGGGACGCCAGAGGATGGAACCTCAGACCGTGGCATGAGAGTTAGTACACTAGGGCATTAAGAGACATAACCATATAGTCAGAAATCCTAATATATATCCAGGAGAAGAAATAAAAGCAAAAAGTAGAAATTTCAAGAATGGGCTAAGACCAAGTCAAATTCAAGAAGTTCAACAAACCTCAAGTATAAATATTAAAAATCTTAAATGCGAAGAAAATCATTAATGTATCAAAAGAAACAATGACACTTTAAATTACTATAATGTAATGTCAAATTAAATGAAAATAAGATAAAAACATGCACACGCAGTACACAGACACATCACACACACACACAGAAAACTGGAACATATTTTCAATGCTTTCAAATATAAAATGTACTAACTTGCCTCAAAATACTTTATTCAGTGCTCGCTTCAGCAGCACATATACTAAAATTGGAATGATACAGAGAAGATTAGCATAGCCCCTACGCAAGGATAATAATAATTACTCATTAACAAAGTATTGTACTACTAGATTCTTTTTTTTTTTTTGGTTTTTGGTTTTTGGGTCACAGCCAGCGGAACTCAGGGATTACTCCTGGCTCTATGCTCTGAAGTCACTCAGACAGGCTAAGGGAACCATATGGGATGCCGGGATTAGAACCATCGTCCATTCTGGGCTGGCTGCCTGCAAGGCAAATGCCTTACCACTGTGTTATCGCTCCCATATACTACTAGATTCTTAAAAATACACTTAAAAAAAATAGGGCTGCAGCAATAGCATAGTGGGTAGGGAGGGCATTTATCTTGTTAGCTAGATTTGATCTTCAGCATCCCATATGGTTCCCTAAAACTGTAGAGCCAGGAGTAAGTGTAAACATCACCTGGGTTGCCCAAAAACAAACAAAAAAGTACAGCCTTTTAAAAACTCTTAAACTCACTGTTTTGTTTTGTTTTTTTTTGGCTTTTTTTGGCCACATCCCGTGACTCAGAAATTACTCCTAGCTATGCGCTCAGAAATCGCTCCTGGCTTAGAGGACCATATGGAATGCCGCGGGATCGAGCAGCGGTCCATTCTAGGTTACTGCATGCCCGACGGCTTCCACCACCACTCCGGCCCCTCTTAAACCCACTCTTAAATTAAACACTCAATTTTTTTTCTCTATGATGTTTTTCTGAAAGTTAAAATTTCTGTCAACCTCTGACTGTAATGGCATGGAAGGCTCCAACTGAGACTCCACTTGAAGCAGTTAATAGAACTGTTAAAGGCTTGCATCATGAAAATGTTACAAGTCTGAAGCACTTTTTGCACTTAGAATCACAATAAAAAAAAACAACAATGGTAGTATTTCCTCTTCTGTGATCCTGAAGATTTTTGTAATTACATCCCCAAATGAGTAAGATGGACAGATAAAGTTATATAGGAAAGGTGATCAATTTTCATCTACTTCTCCAGATGGCAATGGAAATAATACCTCATTTTCACTAAACAAAAAAGCACCATAATCATGTGGCACCACAATCGTATTACTATGACAATTTTCTGGAACAATTTCATATGCATATGATATCTAAACAATTAGCTAATGGAAGGAAGGAGGGAGGGAGGGAGGGAGGGAGGGAGGGAGGGAGGGAGGGAGGGAGGGAGGGAGGGAGGGAGGGAGGAAGGAAGGAAGGAAGGAAGGAAGGAAGGAAGGAAGGAAGGAAGGAAGGAAGGAAGGAAGGAAGGAAGGAAGGAAGGAAGGAAGGAAGGAAGGAAGGAAGGAAGGAAGAATAAAAACATGGGGCAGACTATTCATAGATTTTAGCACCACATAAAATTCCTAGCCAAAACCACTGCCACGTGTCCTATACTGTATACACAAAAACAAACACCCTACCACCACAATCAAGCATATATATATATGACTTCAGTCATGCAACAGCAAAGGGAAAGAAAGAGGGTGGGGAAATAATCAAATATAATTTTGAACTGAAGGAAAATTAAAAATAAACATGTATGTTACAAGAATAGACTCTTTTGCAAGAGAGAGCGTCCATGCAGCAGTGCTCAGGACTAGCTCCTAGAGCTCTTTATGCTCAGAGATCACTCCTGGCAATATTTGAGGACCTATGGGGTAAAAGGATTGAACATGGGTTGGACTCAAGTGCCTCAAGCACCCTGCCAGCTGAACTATGTCTCCTAATTGTTCCTGCCCCCAACAATAAACTCATTAGAAGGTAAGTGTTATCTTTAAAATCTTGGTACAGGGGGCCTGAGAGATAGCATGGAGGTGTAAGGCGTTTGCCTTTCATGCAGGAGGTTATTGGTTCGAATCCCAGTGTCCCATATGGTCCCCCGTGCCTGCCAGGAACAATTTCTGAGCCTGGAGCCAGGAATAACCCCTGAGCACTGCCGGGTGTGACCCAAAAACCACAAAAAAAAAAAAAAAATCTTGGTACAGAAAGAAAAAATTTGGACAAAAGAGGTAGTTTAATGGACTGAAGTATGTTTTGCTTGCACTTGGCACTGCACAATCTGAGTACTGCAAGAAATGGTCCTAACTCTGAGCCAAGAGTAGTTTCTGAACACAGTCAGAAGATGTCACCCAAAATTCAAAATCATTTTCATGTGTAAAAAAGAACACAAAGATGAAAGAAAAATATGGTAAAGAAAATTAAGGAATTCTTGATTAAAAAAATTAAGATAAAAACATTAAGCAACAAACTAGGGAAGGATATATACCCAAATTAAACAGAGAATTTATATCCCGGGTGAGTAAAGTATTTTCTAAACATATAATAAAGATATGCTTATATTAAAAATATCTGAGAGATAGATAGAATAAATTTAAAAGATAATAATTGGGTTGAAGGATAGCACAGCAGTAGGCCATTTGCTTTGCATGCAGATGACCCAGGACAGACCCAGGTTCAATCCCCGGCATCCCATATGGTCCCCCAAGCCTGCTAGGAGTGATATCTGATCACAGAGCCAGGAGTAACCCTAAGCACTCCCGGTGTGACCCAACCTCCCACAAATAAAACTAAAAATAAACGAAATAAAAGATAATAATTGGTTTCAGGGAGATAGTACAAGTGAGTAGAATGAGGGCTTTGTCTACAGAAGTACTGCAAGAACCCCCAAATAACACCAGAAGGAGCCCGATACCACCCCAAAAAGAATTAGCAGAGAGAAACGTTCTGACTGCACAATTTTGTTAAAAATTAAGACATACTTTAAATCAAGAACACCCATTGTTGGTAGGAATAAACTCTTATAAGCCTTTTGGTAAAAGATTGATGTTACCTATGAATCTGAAAATAAGTTTATTCTACAGGAACACTAATCTTACAAAGTTAGGGTACCTTATCAGCTTGCCTACCCAGTCAGCAGACTATCAATTCTTATCTCCTTTCCTTGCAAAACATCTATCCTAAGTAGCAGATGTACAAAAAAGTATGTGTTACTACACAAAACAGCATATTACTGTAAATGTCTCAAATATCTCCAATGGATAAACACAGAATAGAACTTAAGACTATATGACAGGGGCCAGGAAAGATAGCATGGAGGTAAGGCGTTTGCCTTTCATGCAGAAGGTCACTGGTTCAAATTCCAGCATCCCATATGGTCTCTGGAGCCTGCCAAGAGCGATTTCTGAGCGTGGAGCCAGGAGTAACCCCGAGTGTGACCCAAAAACCAAAAAAAAAAAAAAAAGACTATATGACAAAAATAAAAGAACTACCTTAATAGAGAGCAATACAGACATATCTCAAAAACATAAAAAGAGAAAGCCAAGTCACAAGGAAACAAATGCCACAATGATTACATGTACAGATAATACATTCGAATAGTACATGGTAAAATAGAAAAGCATGATTACCACATGAGTAAAACTAAAACTGAGGAAAGAATATTTCTGTGATGCAAGTGATGTTTTATATTCTGGTCAAAATACCAGAGTAATCATTTTGTTATTAATCTTAAATAGTACTTAACATAGTCTTTCACTCTTACAAACACAAGAACACCTTTACAAGAAAATAAAATCAGAATAAATCATGGATAGATATAGATAGATAGATAGATAGATAGATAGATAGATAGATAGATAGATAGATAGATAGATAGATAGATAGATAGATAGATGGATGGATGGATGGATGGATGGATGGATGGATGGATGGATGGATGGATGGATGGATGTGTGTAAAAATTAATTCACTAAGAATAACATCTTGGGGCCAGAGAGATAGCATAGAGGTAGGGCATTTGCTTTGCATGCAGAAGAACCGTGGTTTGAGTCCCGGCATCCCATATGGTCCCCTGAGCCTGCCAGGAGCGATTTCTGAGCGCAGAGCCAGGAATAACCCCTGAGCGCTGCTGGGTGTGACTCAAAACCAAAAACCAAAAAAGAGAGAGAGAGAGAGAGAGAGAGAGAGAGAGAGAGAGAGAGAGAGAGAGAGAGAGAGAGAGAGAGAGAGAGAGAGAGAATAACACTGATGGTATTAATTTATACAACAACAAATGCATTGACAGACTACCTTGATTTTAGTGATGCACCTCTGAACTTTTAACCACCCAGAACACTGATATGAAAAAAATGGCAAAATGTGCCTAGAGAATTAACTGAAGTTAATTACCTGAAGTCACAACTAAAATATTTTGTCAAAAGAGTATCTTTGGGAAATCAGAGAGATTGTATAGAGATTAAGGTGCTCAACTTGTACCTGGCAACTCTGGTTTGATCCCAAATATCATACATGGTCCCAAGTATACCACCAGTAATGTCCTGAGTATTACCAGGTATAGCATCAACAAAAATAATCCGTTTTTTTATTTTGTGTGTGTGTGTGTGTGTGTGCGTTGTGTGTTTGTTTTTTGTTTTTTTTAGTTTTTGGGTCACATCCAGTGACGCTGAGGGGTTATTCCTGGCTATGCGTTCAGAAATCGCTCCTGGCTTGGGGGACCATATGGGACGCTGGGGGATCGAATAGCAGTAGGTCCTAGGTTAGGTCCTAGGTTAGCGCATGCAAGGCAACCACCCTACCGCTGTGCTACTGCTCTGGCCCCATTTTTAATATTATTTAATAGAATCACCAGGAGATACAGTTATAAAGTGGTTTATGACAGAGTTTCAGTCATACAATGTCCAACACCCATTCCTTCACCAGTACACATTTCCCATCACCAATGTCCCTCTTCCTTTTACACTGTAGATTGCATGGCCCAGTTTTAATCAGCATTAGAAGTATTTAGCCAAGGGCTTGAAGAGATAGCACAGTGGCTTTTGCCTTGCAAGTAGCTGGTCCCATATGGTCCCCAGTGCTTGCCAGGAGCTATTTCTGAGCAGACAGCCAGGAGTAACCCCTGAGCAACACCGGGTGTGGCCCAAAAACCAAAAAAAAAGAAAAAAAAAGTATTTAGCCAAAACCAGAAAAAAAAAAGATAGCTTAAATATAAATACATCAATTAGTATCAACTTTCAAAGCTATCCCAACAAACAAAAACTAAAATTGCTTTAAATAATGTAATTAATGTTTTGATTGCTGGAAATAATACTTCTTTTTACAAAAATAAAATATGTGGTAATTCATATAAAATAAAATATATGATCACAGTCACCATATCTGAATTGGGCCAGTTCCTTGGACTCACTCTGTTCTCGAAAGAGATATAAACAAAGCCATGAAAAATCCTGGATACACCAGCTGTGCATCTATCTGAAAGTTGGCAATCTCAGGAGGAGAGGGCGGGCTAAGGCCCTGCTCTGCCAAAGCCATATCTGCTGCACTCATCATCCCCCATAACTGACACTTTGCCTATGACCCTTATTCACCACTCCTCTACAATTCTCTATAGAGATACCACTGTGACCAAACTCTAGGTATGCTGGTATTAGAGCTGGTTATCAATAGGACTATTTTAGAGTGAGTGAGGATACCCTTCCTCCGCCTTCTACTACTTCCAGCAGACCTGGCGACTAAGAATATGGCCCACCAAAGCCACGGTATCAGTAATGGTGCTTCGAATTCCTGAAATGCTCAGCCACATTTGCGCTGTGTGACAACTTCATTTGTGTGATGCTGTCATCCCCATAGGAATACCAGAATACCAAGTTAGAAGCGGAGGTGACTTAATTTTCAAAAACAAATGAAATAACAGAACGGTGAGCTACCAACAATAGCTCACTAAACCTATCAATGACTTAATGACCTAATTGGATATACAATAATTTTCACAAGTTTGCTTGCCACTGTACTTCTTTTTTTTCCTTCTTTCTTCTCTTCTCTTCCTTTTTCTTTCTTTCTTCTTTCTATTCTTTTTAAAATAACTTTGCTCTCACTTATCTGGAAATTAAATATATTATGGTCAATTATGCCAATGATGTGATGCATGTTCTTTAAATAAAGAATAAAATTTTAAAATAAGATATATAATAATTTATCAAAAAGATCATTTTTTGGTTTGGAGCCATACCTGGCAATACTCAAAGCTAACTCCCGGCTCTGTGTTCAAGGATCACTCCTGGCAGAGCTAAGGGGACCAGATGAGGTGTTGGAGATCAAACCCAGGTTGACTGTATACAAAGACAAGTGTCCAAGTATGTTGTACTATCACTCCAACTCTCTAAGTCTTTAAATTCCATGAGGTCAAGAGAAAGCTCAGGAGTCAGAGGTGCATTATCTTGCAGTCACAAGAAACCAAGATACATCAAGCATGGATATGGACTCCAATGACCACACCACCAATAGTCAATATATTGCAACATCAATTCTGATTGGCCAAGAACTGTCATGAATATACCTGGAGCACCCTGATCTTGGCAGCTCCACTTTAATAATGTAAACTATGATATCTCAATCGAAGTATTCCAGCATACAGCTAATGATGCAAACATAAATCTAAAAGGTTATTCATCAAAAATTATGTAACAGAAATACATTGAGTTAATTTAATAGCAAAAGCATATAATACTAAATCTTGTACTTCCAACAATACATATTTGGTAGAATAAGGACAGGACAGAATGGAGGAAGAAGCCTCTTCAAAGAAAATTTAAGACCCCTGAACCCTGGAAGGAGTGATTCTAGAATACAGAGCAGGGAGTAAGCCCTGACCGCTACCAAGAGTGGCCCAAAAACCAGAAAATTATAAAATAACTAATATTTTCATTTCTGAAATGAAAATGAGAACAAATGCACTTCTCCCTATTCCTCCTATTAAATACATTATCGCCATCACCACCAAAAACAACAAAAACTCTTGACAGGCCCAGTTTAACAACTCCTGAACTTCCCCACCCTCCCAGGTGAGATTAATTTCCAGGCTGACTTCTCTGGGACCTTCATGGAACCCAAGTAGAACCCATTCCCTTCCAGTTTTGTCCCAGATTTGACCTCCGTCATTTCAACAGGCCCAGCTCCATAATTCTTGAATCTCTGAATCTCTGCTTGTCTCCTCCATCCCTGTTCTCTCAGCAGAACAGCAAACCCAATGGGAAAACACTTAAAAGCCCACCAAATTCAAAAAATGAAAACAGTAATATGGATGGCTCAACCAGTACCAACCAATTCTTCAAATTCTCAAAAAATGACTTTAGTAACACCATGTTGAGAATGTTTAATAAGTGCAAAAAAACAATGGCAAAGAGTCAGCAGAGTATAACAAAGTATTAGAGCAGATATGAAAAAAATACCATCAGAAGTGACATAAAGGATGGTAGGTAATAAAAAGTCTGAAAATAAATAGATCCTTGCATGACAAGGCATATGCCCCTGACCAAGTATTTCCCCAGTCCCTCTAATTCTTTTTTTTTGGGCAGTCCCTCTAAGTCTTTAAAAAGTTAAAACTTCCTATATTGTACATTCTAAATTTCTAATAAATTACCTTTAAAAATCTAATAAACAAAAAAACTATATGTGTGTGTGTATATATATATATATATATATATATATATATATCAAAGATAAAATGATACTTAAAGTTGTAAAGGAAATAGACTGATTAGGACAGGATCCAAGGAAATGACTTGATGATTAATTTCCAAGACTTTTTGTTTTATGTATCTGGTCTAACTGGGCATAAACTAAAACTGCCACAACGAAAGACTATCTTCTCCAAAATTATCAGGAAAGGAACATTCTCACAAAACAGGAAACTTTTATAGACATTAATCACAATGCCTCAGCCACAGGAAAAATAAACAACTGCTAACTGGGTCTTCTCCAAACAGCAGAGACAAGAGAGTAACCTAGCTTTCTTCTCCCTTCCCCTAAATATAAGACCCTTCCTTCCCTCATACATAAAGTCAGAGAACACTGAGTAGGAATATTCATCACAGCCCAGTACTAAGAAGCGTCCATCACTTCAGTTGAAGCCAACAAGGGTAGAATACTGAAGTGCCTTACCTCAGAAGCAAGTTAGCAAAGAAACTTACGGCTACAGCTGCATAAACATCATTCACCCTTATACAACAATAGTAATGCACCACTCCCATCACTGGCTGTAAATAAAGGCAAACAAGGAACCTGGAATTTCAACTCCATCTCACAGTAACAAGTTGAGTCCACTTTCCCCTGTTGGCATAATTTACCTCAGAGAATGCCTATCAAAATAGAAGAGTTATATAGGATTCATAATTCCTTCATAATTCCCAAAATGCCCAAGATAAAATGAAATAAAAAAAATCGGGCACACCAAGAACCAGAAAAATCTCAACTTCACTGAGAAAATACAATTAACAGATGCCAAAATAAGACCAAAACAAGACAATATGATGTTGAAATAATCTGGCAAGGATTTCAGCAGTAGGTATGACAAAAATGTTTATCTAAAAAAATTATAAGAGGCCAGAGAGATAGCATGGAGGTAAAGCATTTGCCTTGCATGCAGAAGGTTGGTGGTTCGAATGCCGGCATTCCATATGGTTCTCCATGCCTGCCAGGAGTGATTTCTGAGCATAGAGCCAGGAGTAAGCCCTGAGCGCTGCCGGATATGACCCAAAAACAAAACAAAAACATAACAAAACAAAAAATTATGAACACACACTGAAGCAAAGGAAAAAAAAACTTTCAGCAAAGAAAAAACAAATAAAAACACATATATAAAATTAAACCTTGTTAAGAGGGTGCAAGAACAGAATGAAGATTACCCGGGAAAGAATCAATGACTTGGTTCTTGAGCAATAGAAACCTTTATCTGGAGAAGAAAAAGTAACTTAAAAATAAATCCGTCTCAAGCATCTGTAGAACTAACAAGTATCATAGATCTAACATATAAAACCTGGTAATATCTAACATGCTATCCAAGTACTAAAAGAAAAAGGGAAAAAGAGGCGGAAGACATATTAATTTGATTTAAAAGTTTTCCAAAACTTGACCTGCTATAAGTATTCAAGTTGTGTACTGATTAAACTATTTCTTTTCTGGATTTACAATAAAAAATAAAACCAGGAACTCAAATAAACATTTCCAAACTCATGTTTATTGAAGCATTATTCACAACAGCCAACAGAGAGGTCAGAGAGAGTGAAAGGAACTAGGAGTATTCTGCATGCAGGAGAGTTTGAAGCCCAATGCCACATAGTACCTCAAGAACCAGAGGACCCCTGAGCAGAGTCAGGTAGAGCTCCAAGTACTACCAGATATGGCCAAAAGCAAGGAAAAAAATAAAACATAATAACCAAATATAGTTGAAATAGCATTGGGCCTTTAAAAAGAAAAGCAGTTATATATGCCACAACATGGATAACTTTCTGGAAGTAAATTTGTCACAATAAGACAAACAAGATAGCTTAATTGAGGTTCTTGGAATAATCACATTTATAGAAACAAAATATAGTATGGCAAGTGATGGTAATGGAGTAGGTTAGTAAATAGTTATTAATGGGTACAATTTAGCAAGATCTCTGAATGGTGAAGCAGCATAAAAATGTAAATATGTGGAGCCAGAAAAATAATACAAAGAGGTTAAGGCTTGCCTCCCATGCAGCTGTGGCTGCACCCTTGATTCAAATCAAAGCACTACCATAACCATACCATGTATTGTTCTTGAGCACTACCAGTTCTGGCCTTTAACACCACTAATGTGGTCCAAAAACAAACGAACAAAAAAACAGAATGTGAATGCACTTAGTAACATAGAACTTAGAACTTCATGCTTAAAAATAGTCTGATTGTAAATTTTATGTTAGGTACTTTTAATATAAATAAAATTTTTTAGAGAATTTGTGACCATAAAGTAATACAAGCAACAAAAATATCAGCAGGCTGGGTTTCCAACGGTTATAAATAATATATATTAACACGAATTACAAAATGTATAAACACAAATTAGGAAAAGTTAAAAGCCTTCCATCTAAGATCAGGCACAAGGTAAGTTTGCCAACTCTCACCACTTCTTTTCAATATAGTTCTAGAAGTACTTGCCAGGAGCCCGCGAGGTGGCGCTAGAGGTAAGGTGTCTGCCTTGCAAGTGCTAGCCAAGGAAGGACCGCGGTTCGATCCCCCGGTGTCCCAAAAGGTCCCCTCAAGCCAGGGGCAATTTCTGAGCACTTAGCCAGGAGTAACCCCTGAGCATCAAACGGGTGTGACCCGAAAAACCAAAAATAATAAAAAATAGAAGTACTTGCCAAAGCAATTAGGCAAGAAAAACATATCAAGGACATCCAGATAAAGGAAGAAGTCTTGATCTCATTATTTGCAGATGACATCAATATTTAGAAAACTCTGAACACTACAAAAAAAGCTACTATAAACAATAGATTTTTATAGTAAAGTGTCAGCCTACAAAATTATCATGCAAAAATTCATGGCTTTCTTATATACAAATAATCAAAGAGAAGAGATATTTAAACAAACAATCCCATTCACAACTGTGTTTCAGAAAATCAAGTACCTCATAATCAATTTAAAGAGGTGAAAGACCTAAACAAAAAAAACTACAAATCACTACTTCAAGAAATATAGGAGAACACAAGGAAATGAAAAGATATCCCCTACTAATATATAGGGAGGTTAGTATCATTAAAATAATAAGAATACCCATGGCATTTTTTCAAAGAAATAGATCACTCTGATATTTATATGGAACAATAATCCACATCCCCCCAAATAGCTTAAGTAATCCTTGGGAAAAAGAAGGTGGCAGGTATTACTTTCCCTAACTTCAAACTGTACTACAAAGCTGTAGTGATTAAGATAACATAGTAATGAAATAGATTAATAAAATATGTCAGTTGAAAACCCTGAGTTAATCTTGGATGAAGGAGCAAAAAATATGAAGTGGAACACGGAAAACCTCTAACAAGTGGTACTGGGAAAACTGGTCAGCCTACGTGCAAAACAAACGAACAAAAAAACCCTTAAAGTGCTAACACCCACCAACCTGAAGAAGGTCAGGGGGTGTGATGGAAAGATGCCTGGAAACCCACACACTACAAGAAAAACCCAAAAGACAACGGGAAAACCTATACTCCCAACATAAACATAAAACCTGTATTTCACCTCCTCTTTACCTGCCTTTCCCCAAAAGTAAGGTAGTCTTTTGCACCTCTTTGGTCCTTTAAATACTCCGTTAATTCATTTTTTAAGTTTCTTGTCCACATATACATATGTGAGCACATACATTTTTAATCCTATTTGTTTCTAATCTTTTTTGGGTATGTGACCTGTTTTTGTTTTCCTCTCTGTCCACCCCCAAAGGCACCAACAATATAACATAACACCATTTCTCTCTGCAAAGGCACACTAAAAAAAGGGGAAAGCTTTCACATAAAAAAAAGAGCTTTTATCTACTAGAGTTAGAAACTCAGAGTTGTTTACAATACAGGGATAACTCCTACCTTGAAAATATGTCTTGTGGAATCAACTTAGACCTCAGGAGATTAGATCCCATCCATCCAACCTTGAACCTTGGATCCCAGTCACAGAAATGGCACAGTCCTTCACAATAGCTGCAGGTAACAAACCCCATCCGGAACAACCTTATTACTGCTGGAACACCAACGAGTGGACTGGCTGCTAGAACCATGACCAGACTGTATATATCTTGGGACCAATAAAAAAGCCCTAGCCTAGGGTTTGAGCTACGACCTGCACAACAGCCATGATCCCCAGTTCCAAAGGTCTGGCAGAGACAACTGTAACGGAATGGGGCTTCTGGAAACGCAAGGAAAGGCGCTATCCTAGGTGCCATCCCAGGGTTAGTGCCAAGACCAAGACCACCAACCACAGAAGATGGACTGGAGTGACACGGAGGGAACAGAACTTCTACAACCACAAAGACTGACTTCATCATAAGTCCCACCCCTGTAACTGTGCAGATACTGAGATCTCTAGATACAGAGGTCTCACTATAACACCCAGGACGGAGCAGAAGCCTCCCAAACTCCACAAATGCACCACCAGGAGAATAAAGGATCATGAACAGAGTCTATAGTTGATCCCATGACAATATACTCCAAGGGCGGAGAAACCCCATATCTCTTAGGCCATGTGAATCCCTTTTGGAATGACCCCAATATTTACTGTGCCTGGGCAGGAGGGAAAAAAAAAACAACAACACATTGTTTATTTTTCATATATCACTTTTTGATCTTCATGTACTACTATCATTATTTTTATTTATCTATTTATTTTTGGTCGATTTCTTTGTTTTAGTGTGGTTATTGAAGTTATTGTCCCCCACTTATCTTTTTTTCTCCCTTTTTCTTTTTTTTTTTTTTTCTCTTTCTTTTCCTATTTTCAGATTTCTGGATGGCACCCGGCAGTGCTCAGGGATTATGCCTGGATCCGGGCGCAGAGATTGCTCCTGGCGGGCATGAGGGACCATGTGGGGCGCAGAGATTCGAGCCGATGACCTCCTGCATGAAAGGCAGACGCCTTGCCCCCATGTAATCTCTTAGGCCCTTTCTATTCCCTCTTCATGGGCTATGCCATGATACCTTTCTCAAGACCACGACATTTTTTGTTTGTTTGTTATGTTCTGTTTTTGGGGTGCTTAGCGTTATTGTTGGAACCCTTAATAGATATTTGACACTTCATTTCGTAAGGGTGGACTGTTTCACCTTCTTTTTCTCTTTCGTCTCTCAAACCGAGGGCGAGAGCCTCTAGAAGAATTCTGCTTATTCCCGGCGTATTAGACTTTTACCCCAGTTTATTATTTTTCTCCTCTTCAAACAAAACCACATAACTTGAACTAGCTAGTCCTGCCCCCCAATTGGAGGGGGAAATAAAGGAGGCATCAGAACCAAACAGGTGTAAGACTACGAAGTAATAGGATAGGTACAGAGGGGACCACGTATTCTAGCAGCCCTGGGGGTGAGGGAAGAGGATATGGAAGGTAGGACAAAAACGGAGGAGTAGGGAAGACAAACCGGTGATGGGAATCCCCCCTGATTTTATGTAAATATGTACCTAAAATATTATTGTCAACAATATGTAAGACACTATAATCAAAATAAAAACTATGTTAAAAAAAAAGTGCTAACACCATGCACAAAAGTCAAATCAAAATGGATTAAAAATGGGCTGGAGCAATGGTGCAGCAGTAGGGCTTTGCCTTGCAAGAGCTGACCCAGGATGGACTGCAGTTCAATACCCCAGCATCCCATATGGTCCTCCAAGTCAGGAGTGATTTCTGAGTGCATAGCCAGAAGTGAGCATCACCGGGTGTGGCCCAAAAAAACAAAAAACAAACAGAAGGATTAAAGACAGTGATATCAGACCTAAACTAGGCAGAACTCTCCATGACATTGAAGCCAAAGAAATCTTCAAAGATGAAACACCACTTGACCAAGCAAGTGGAAGCAAAGATAAGTGGGACTACATTAAACTAAGAAGCTTCTGCATCTCAAAGGAAATGACCAGGATACAAAGACTGCCCAAAATTGGAAGCAGAGATTTTTAACTATAAGTTATCCGCCTGAACGCTGTGTTCCTAAATCAAATATTAAGTATTTGATAACCAAATATTAAAAGAGTGATCATGGGCCAGAACATTATTTTTTAATTATCTTTATTTAAACACCATGATTACAAATATGATTGTAGTTGTATGATTACAGTCATGTAAAGAACACCCCCCTTCACCAGTGCAAGATTCCCACCACCAATTTCCAGATTTCCCTCCTCCCCACCCCACCCACACCTGTACTCGAGACAGGCTTTCTATTCCCCTCATTCATTCACATTGTTATGATAGTTTTCAGTGTAGTTATTTCTCTAACTGCACTCATCACTCTATGTGGTGAGCTGCACCTACATGAGTAAATGGGGGGAAATAAGGGTTGGGATTGAAGCAGTAAAAGATTAGATATGAGCTTTGTAGGGCAGTATCAAGGTCACAATACAAGATGGATATTATGCATATATAAACTATATGCATATAATACTATCAACATATATTGTACGCGTGGGGGCACTAGCCCCCGCATGGTTTTTGGAATGGAGACCAAGGAGAATAAATTTCCAGTGACTGTCCCAACATAAACCAGTGCTAGAATGGCTCGCCCTCCTTCCAAAGCGCATACCCATTAGCGTAGAGAGAGGTAGGGGGATGGCTGGGGACCTGCCAAGCCTCCCAGCACTCACCAGGCTAGAGAGAAGACCTCCAGCATGGGGCCAACCCAAAATCCATACCTAGCGAAGAGCTGGCCTCCTGAATCAAAGGGAAAACTGGAAGCCAGATATCTGCCCTCCCTCCTCCTCATGTACCTGCCCCCTGGAGTACGGAGGAGGGGGGAAGCCTGAGGACCCCTAAGAGTTCACCTGAACCCACTTCTGGTCACCTGTGTTGGCACTCAGGGAAGGCCTGGAGTCAGGGGAGAAAGACGGGCATGGCTGGGGGCCTGCCAAGCTTCCCAGCACTCCCTAGGCTAGGGAGAAGGCCTCCAGCATGGGGCCTCCCCAAACCCCATACCGGTCCAGAGCATTATTACACTGATAGGACACTTGCCTTGTAAGCAGCAGACCTGGGTTTGATCCCCCAAACCATAGATAGTTCCCAGAGCCTAGCTGGAGTGATCCCTAGGTGCAGAGCCAAGATCATCAAGCCAGGAGTACCCTCTAAGCAAAGCCAAAAACTGGTTTTAAAAAATTAATATTTTAAAAATATAATCATTATTTGGTATATTTTACATCTGAACCTAGAAATCAAAGAGTATACAAACAAAAGAATTAAGAATAGAGATCAATTTAACATTATGATTTTATGATTAACATTATGGTTCATCTTTTTACATTCATCGTTTAAATACTTCCACATTTAAGTGGTTGAAAACTGAAAGTTAAAATACTTCATCAAAATATATCAATTACCCATTTTACTTTCATCTCTATGTAGCAATCATACATGACCACATTTTTTCCTTTCCTATTTAATGATGTCACAGGTATGAAATAAGACTGAGCCACAGGAGAAGCACAGCCCTTTGGACGCCCCTGTTATTTCTATAGCATTCACTAATATCTTTGAAGCACATTATGCTACCAAGAGTGTTTAAGAATGCACCATATTTTTCTAATAAAACATCTCTGTGAATCCATTATAGTAAAAACAGTAATATAAATTATATTTGAGTTGAAATAAATTTAGTTTAAAACTAACAAAAATTCATTATTTTCTTATATCTACTTTACCTTCAACTCCATTCCCACTAGTATTCACTCTCTCCTCCTAAATGGCTGGCCCCAATATTCTCCAATGTTTTTGCCAGTATCAGTTTATACTCAAAATATTTATTTTTAGGATCAAATATCTCAAAAAATAAATATCTAGAAGTTTTTAATCCTGACAATATTTAATCAGTGAAAATAAATGACAAGAAAGTACAAATCTGTAGTGTAACAAATAATATATTCATTCAGCAAAATAATTTCAATGCATAGCTTTTGCTTTTGAAAGCATAAAATTAAATTCATGAAAAATTTTGGGGGTCACACCTGGTTGTGCTTGGGGCTTGCTACTCCTGGCTTTGCATTCAAGAATACTCCAGGCAGTGTTTGGGGACCATATGGGGTACCTGAGATTGAACTTGTGCAAGACAAGCATGAGTGTACAATCTGTAGACTGTGCAATCTCTCCAGCCCCAAAATTGCCAAAAACGTTTTTGGGGAGATATTTTTATTTCTTTTTTGGGGGCCACACCCAGTGACTCTCTAGGGGTACTCCTGGCTATGCGTTCAGAAATCGCTCCTGGCTTGGGGGACCATATGGGATGCCAGGGGTGCAAAAGCTTCTCAGCTTAATATAGTTACATCTGTTTATCACTGCTTCCACTTGTTTATAGAGTGCTATTTCCTCTTCAAAGATGCCTTTAGTCTCAATGTCAAGGAGTGTTTTATCTATGTGTTGTTCTATATACTTTATGGTTCTGGGTCTGATATCAAGGTCTTTAATTCATTTGAATTTGACCTTTATGCATGGTGTTCAATAGAGGTCTGAGTTCACTTTTTTGCAAGTGGCTGACCAGTTGTGCTAATACCACTTGTTGAAGAGGCTTTCCTTGATCCATTTTGTGTTTATTGCCCCTTTATCAAAAATTAATTGATTGTATGTCTGGGGAACATTTTCTGAATACTCAAGTCTATCCCACTGATCTGAGGATTTGTCTTTATTTCAATACCAAGCTGTTTTACATAGCAATGACTATTGCTTTAAAGTTGGGAAAAGTGATGCTTCCCATATTTCTTTTCCCAAGGGTTGCTCTAGCTATTCACAGGTGTTTATTGTTTCAAATGAATTTCAGGAGTGTCTGATCCACTTCTTTGAAGAATGCCATGGGTATCTTTAGAGGGATTGCATTGTCTGTACAATGCTTTGGGGATTGTTGCTATTTTAATGATGTTAATCCTACCAATCCATGAACAGGATATGTGTCTCTTTTATTTCTTGAAGCTGAGTTTTATAGTTTTCTTTGTATAGGTCCTTCACCTCTTTAGTTGACTCCAAGATATTTGAGTTTGTGTGATACTAATGTGAATAGGATATTTTAAATGTCCATTTCTTCTCTATTATTATTGGTATACAAGAAGGCCATTGATTTTTTGCTTGTTAATTTTGTAGCCTGTCACTTTTGCTTTATGAATTTATTGTTTCTAGAAGCTTTTTGGTAGAAAAAGACAACTTTTAAATTCTGGGACTTTGGGGGGTTGGGTCACACCTGGCAGTGGCGCTCAGGGTTACTCCTGGCTCTGTGCTCAGAAATCACTCCTGGCAGGCACAGGGATATATGGGAAGCCAGGATTCGAACCACCCTCTTTCCTGGATCGGCTGCATGCACAGCAAATACCCTGCTGTGCTATCTCCCCAGCCTAAACTTTTAAATTTCTTACTTCATTTTGTACATTTGAAATCTTTTCAAACTAAACTTGAAATCTAAAATTCTGTTAGACAAAGGCTTTACAACTATATAAAGTTTAGTAGTAACTATTAATTACTTTACTTGCTTTCTAAATTCAAATCTTCACCTATAATTTGTCAAGAAAACTTAGTGCCTGTTCTAGAAATCTAGCCTAAAACAAAAGTATATGTATGTTCTACTTTTTTATTTTGATTAAATATAAAAATCACTAAAATAGTATAAACACTAAAGTACTAAAATATAATGTAACTTGGATATTGTATAATTCAAAAATAAGTTTTCATACCCATCTTTAAGTCCTCTATAATTAAAATGTCCCTCAGTTAGTGGCATCCCATTTTATTCTTAAGTACTCATAAAAGAAATTCCAAGCCCCATAATAAAAACTCTAAAATCTATACCATTATATGAAAATATATTTACATATCAATACATGAAAGTCTAAATCCCATGACTTATTTTTATTTGTAGAAAATTATTAAATCAAACTCAAATATTAGCAATTTATGAGACTGCTAATTAATAATTTAACGATGACAAACTATTTTAATTTGGTAGCCGAGATCAAGCAGATGACTAATCATGCATAACATCAAATTATTAAATCTGGAGCTTGAGGAATGTGGGGGGCTGAGTTGTCGTTTAAATGGCAGAATGAATGTCTTGCACATATAAAGCCCTATGTTTGATCCCTGACACTGCACAGCCACACTGAGTTTTGCCTCGGTGAACTCCACAACCAACAATAAAAAAACAATAAGGGCCAGACAGTACAATTGATAAGGAGTTTGCCTTGCACACTGCCAACCCAGCATCCCCAGCACATCTCGTACAGTCGTGACTGCCATCCACATGTACTCCCGAGTACAGAGCCAGAAGTAACCCCAGAGAACTGTTAGGTGCACCCCCATACTCCTACACCACACACAATTAATAATAAAACCAGTAAATCCTTGGAAATCAGAGCAATCTTATTTTACTTATGGATGAAAGAAAAGCAGTACAGAAGCCTAATGTGACTGGACTTACTTACATAAGGTCACATATAAATACAAATCTCCTAAGAAATAGATGTTTTAAATTTCATAATGTTAGCGTGAGAAATTATTATTACATTCTTTCCCTTTCTCTCCTATCCTAACACTCTCCCAATGTCTGCCTTTCTCCTTTTTTAACAGTTGTCCTACGAATGGTAATGGGTAACCCACTAATAATATATTGTAGGCTTTTAAATTTAGAAACTAAACAAACTGCTCTTAGGAGGGGAAATAATATGCTGTTTACTACTACTTTTATTTTTGATGGCAGTTTTTTTCTGTGAGATTATTGCTAACAGGCAATGACTCAGCTTATGATAACTACGGACTTGTTTACAGGACTTGAATGTTCTACTGTATCATTTCTAAATTGAAAAAGATGTATTATGCTGCTGTACTTTTAACATGAATAATAATTTTATGTAACATTACAATCCTAAAGTACTTTCAAGCTATTGAAAAATATTATTACGTAAAAGTATAAAAGTTTAAAAATTATTTTCCATTAAAGTAGCCTCTAATTGGGCCTCTAGTATTGCAGAGGCAACAGACCTACACTAGACTCTTTCATCAAAATGGCAACTTTTCTTTTAGCTGTGTGATCCTCTGCAAGTCAAATTAGCTCATGTTCTCAGGGTCTACCAAAGAGTTTTCCTAAAGATCCAAAGACAGGCTATGTTGAAAATACTCTATTTACATATAATTATTGTGTACATATAAATTACTTATATAATTGTATCACAATAGGTATTATAGAACTACTGATTATCCTTACAATAAAAATTCAGAAATATAGAATCTCAACTGTGAGTTTATCATTTTCAACATTTCAAAATATCTTTCAGAATAGGAATTTTATCAAGAAGAAAAATGTGGAAGTATCTTTTGTATTCCAATTGGGAAACTTTCTCACAAAGTTTTAAAACTTACTACTAATAGGGTTGGAGAGATAGTCAGTGGGCTACAGTGAATGCAATATACACAGGAGATAGAGTTCAAGCCCAGCACCACATACTTCATTTCAGTTGAAATATAAAAGAAAAGCCTAAAAAAGGTTAAACAATTGAAGTCAAATAATTGTTTCCTTAGCCCCAAATCACTGCTCCTCCCCAATCAGAATAGCTAGCTATTAAGTGAACTCCTCAAAGGCATTCCAAAATTATAACCACTGTCATTTAAGATAATTACCGGCGTTTTCCTAGATAAAGCAAACTCCTTTAGATCTGGTACTCTTTTGAGAACCTAGTAGCACAGTAGCTTTGAATACCTTCCTAACAAGCTTAAGGCTGAGTCTGACCACTCAGTACTGCTGCTATTACATAGGATAAGCAAGGCTTTACAGTTTGTGCCTACCAGTGCTATGGCTTGTGATACCTAACACAGTACTAAATAGCCATGTGTGGGGGAGCACTGCAATTAAAAGAAGTATAAACCCAGGGCCAGAGGCTAAGATAGCGGATATTATCCTTGCACACAGTCATCCTGGGTTCAATCTCCAGCATCCCATATGGTCTCACCAGCTGTGTAGAGCCAGGAGTAGAAAGTGAACATAAACAGGTGTGGCCCAAAAACAAACAAAAAGAGGGTTATAACCCCTGTAAGGTCTTCAGCTAAAAAAAGGCATTCAAGCACCATGCCAGGAAGAGTGACTCAAAGCAAGTACCATATATACTTGAGTATAAGCCGAACCCCCTAATTTTACCCTAAAAACTGAGAAAATTTAGTGACTCGAGTATAAGCCAAGGTGGAAAATGCAGCAGCCACTGGTAAATTTCAAAAATAAAAATATATACCCAAGGAGCCGGAGCTATAGCACAGTAGTAGGTGTTTGCCTAGCATGCTGCCCATCCAGGACCTCGACCTTGGTTCAATCCCAGGCATCCCATATGGTCCTCCAAGCCAGGAGCGATTTCTGAGTGCATAGCCAGAACCAACCCCTGAGAATCATAGGGTATGGCCTATGATCACAAGTAATTTCAAACATTTCAGTCATGTGTCATGAGTGTGTATATGTGAGTGTGAGTGTGAGTGTGTGTGTGTGTGTGTGTGTGTCTAATGATGCCAACAATAATGAAGGGTAAAGAAGGGAACAATATTTTGCTTTAGGGAAAAAAAGAGGTGGTGAGACAGGGGGAGATAAAAGTGACAGTACCATGTTTGCCTAGGATACAGATGACACAGATCTGATCCCTAGCAGACATATGTGTCCCTGAACACAAAACCAAGAGTAAGGCCTGAGTGTCACTGGGTGTGACCCCAAAATCAATAGTAAAAATAACAATAAATTTTAAAAAGAAGCAGGCACAGATAATTGACTGCAGCGTGGTGCACTTACTACTTTGCAAGTGTACAGAGAGTGTACAAATCCCCATACTTTACTAAGTCTGATCCTGCCAGCTCTGATGTCTGGGATCCCTAAAATTGCAAGTGATTTCTGGCCTTACCACCTCAACCAAGAATACAATCCCCAATGAACACATATGCAAGCCCTGCCAAAAAAGGTATGCAAACCTCTGTAAAAATCCTGGTTAAAAGTAAAAGCACCACAATCCTGTGATCTCTTGTGAGCACACCAGTTAATGGAATGGAGACCAAGGAGAATAAATTTCCAGTGATTGTCCCAACATAAATCAGTGCATAAACCATATGCAGCATCAGAGACATAGCATGTGTGCAACTCCTGGGCATCGCAATAAAAATAATGGGAAAGGGAAGAAAAAGAGGCAACAAGAAAAATATTTTAAGTAAAGACCATACCCAACAAAATTTAAATTATACAATGCCTGCATAAAGAATTATTTGAATAAAGATTAAAAGGACCTTGGGGCCGGAGCGGTGGCACAAGTCGTAAGGCATCTGCCTTGCACGTACTAGCCTAGGACAGACTGCAGTTTGATCCCCCGGAGTCCCATATGGTCCCCCAAGCCAGGAGTGATTTCTGAGCGCATAGCCAGTAATAACCCCTAAGCATCACCGGGTGTGGTCCAAAACACAAATAAACAAACAAAGAAAAGATTTAAAGGACCTCAAAGTCACATAAAAAGATAGTCTAAATCATTAGTCATTAGAGAAATATAAGTTAAAAGACAAAGATCACTACACACTTATTAGAATGATTAAAAAACTAATTGAACCCAAAAAACTGCCAAATATCAACAAGGATATAGGCAGTGGTCCTCAAACTATGGCCCGCGGGCCACATATTGTATTTGTATCTGTTTTGTTTCTTCATTGCAAAATAAGATATATGCAGTGTGCATAAGAATTCGTTCATAAGTTTTGTTTTTACTATAGTCAGACCCTCCAATGGTCTGAGGGACAGTGAACTGGCCCCCTGTTTAAAAAGTTTGAGGACCCCTAATATAGAGCAACTAGAATATTGTCATTGCTAACCAGAATGTAAAACAGTAAGTAAATCCCTTTCAGAAAAGAAACTGTTTCTTATAAAGTTAAATATACCAACACATATATCTACCAAAAAGCTAAAATATAAAATCTGCAGCAGTTTTATTCTTATTTCCCAAAACATGAAAAAAGCACAAAAGCCCATCGGTCAATGTATGAACTGACCATGCAATCAAACAGGTAAATCTTATTTTCATGTTAGACAAAAGAAGTGAGACTGAAGTGCTGTATGCTACAGGAATTTCCATTCGTATGTTATTCTGGATGGCAAATTCAGGATTAAAAACAGATCAGAGGTCAGAGGCATATGGATGTCAGGAAAGGGATTAACTTTAGAGTATGAGAAAACTATTTTAGGTGATGAAGCTAGCCAACTATCCTGATTTCTGTTTATAAGATTATTTGCCAATATAACTATATACCTTAAGAGAGTAATTTTTACTTTGTATTAATTACTTCAAAGCAAGCTTAAAGAGGCTTTTAACATTTTTCTACTGGAAAATCACTACTAACTGAATAGTATGTTATGCTAATATACCAAAGGCTGCAAATCTTCCTGTATGTAGTCAACTACACAGCAAAAATCTAAAGAACAATAAAATTGAAACTGTCATCCATCCAAATCAACTAGTTTGACTACAAGTTACAGAAAATCAAAATGATCAAAGTTCTCTCAGAAGCTTTTTAACATGATCACTGCTTTAAAGTAACATTTCTCAGTGAATTTTGACAAATATATCTCTATATACGCAGTTATTGCTCCAAGAACTCCAATAAACTTAAAGCCTTTTTATTAATACCTGTAACTTTGTTCCAAAATACAATTCTCCAGTAAAGCAATAATTAACAGGTCTTTTTTATGACATAGAAGAATTTGCCAGTCTCATAACACTTAAGACTTATGCTATGCATACTTAGATGCTAACAAAGTATATTTCAAATCACTAGCAAATTTAATAACTATAATTTGCTTAATTTTCATTTAATCAGAAACCATGTACTGGACAAAACTGAACAGTGCTCTGCAATGGTACCCAGGGATATATAAGATGTAGGTAGTAATAGTAATAAGGATAGTAACAGTAACAGCTAACATGTATGTTAGCTCATTTAAAATTCACTCATTTAATGTTCCTTATACTCTTAATCTAGGAGGTAGACACCAACATCCTCACTTAACAATGGTGTAAGGGCCAGAGCAACAGTATAGCAGGCAGGTTATTTGCCTTGAATACAGTGAACCCAGATAATCCATATGCTGTCCCAAAAAACCAAAACTGGTATTGAGAAATTAGGTTATCTACCCAAAGTTACAAAACTAATGTTTTAACCCAGATACCAATTTAGTGACCTGACTTTAAAGACCTTCTAATAATGATATTAATGCAATTAACAACTTTTAGAATTAAAAAAAAAAAATACAACCAGACTGAAGATGAACAGAGAAGGGATTTTTGGAGGGGTTGTTCTTGTTTTGTTTTGTTGTTTGTTCATTTGTTTTGCAGTACCAAGGACTGAAAATGCAAGGGATGCACTTTCATCTCTGAGCCACATGCCTGGCCCAGAAATGTCTCTTTAAAAAAAATTTCTAGTAAGAAGCTTCAAGAGAGAATGGATATAGGTAGTTGGATAGGATTTCAGAATGTTTTAAACTAAAAACATAATTCAAGACATATCTCAGTAATTTTCATTAAGAAGTGGGTTGTAGTCATTTTATATGAATGAAAATGTTCACAAGATTACTATAAACACACAGTTTATATTAGTGTCATTAAAAGAGAAAATTAGTGTTTCACAACACAAATAAATTATCAAGTGACAATCTGCTCACTTATACAACACATTTTCACCAATATATCAACAAGAAAAAATTAAGAAAATTATATGATTTTTACAGCTGCGATGGCGCAGCTGTAGGGTGTTTGCCTTGCATGTGGCTGATCCAAGACGAACCTTGGTTCGATCCCCCAGCATCCCATTTGGTCCCCCAAGCCAGGAGCTATTTCTGAACACATAGCCAGGAGTAACCCCTGAGCACTGTCAACAGGTGTGGCCTGAAATTCAAAACAAAGAAAACTATATGATTTTTAATAATCTTGATATGTGGAGGCCAAAGTGACAGAAGAGGGTAGGAGGATGCTTCTCTTGCAAGCAGCCAACACAGCACCCTAAATGGTGCCCTGAGCACCACCTGGAGTGAGCTCTGAGCACAAAGCCAGTAGTAAATCCTGATCATCACTAGGTATGGCCAAAAACACAAACATCATATATACGCACACATGTGTATAAATACTCATATATGTGTATAAATGTATATATTGCTCATCAATACAAACATGTATGAAAGATCACACATGTTTGCCAATCACAATCATTTAGCCAAAGACTTGATCCAGAAAAATGTTTGCATAAAATTATATCTTAAGCCAGCAGTGCCTGGCTTTATCACTTTAAAATTTACTAGTAGACCTCATAAAAGACTATATCCCTACTTATCATGAAACATAAACATGTTGCCTTAGTTGAAGGTGGTATTTAATACCAATGAATCAGTTTTAAAATTAGATGTCTCTTGGCAATAGAGATGAGGGCTGGAAGAACCAGCCCATGATATAAAGCTTACCACAGTGGTGAGTCCAGTTAGACAAATAACTACACTGACAACTATCATGGCAATGGTAAGGAGAGAAATAGAATGCCTGTCTGGAATACAGGCAAGGGGTGGGTGAGGAGGGAAATGGAGGGCATTGGTGGTAGGAATGTTGCATTGATGAAGGGGGGGGTATTCTTTTTTGTAACTAAAATCTACCCACAAACATGTTTGTAATCATGGTGCTTAAATAAAGATATTAAAACAATAAAAAATAATTAAAAAATTAAAGAAAATTAAAGTAGATGTCTTTTGGAACCTTAATTTAAAATAAGTGTTTAAATGTTTGAATGCTGTGTTTTATTAACCCATGTTTGATTCAATCATTTCTTACAACTTGGGTTTCCATGGTACTTCAGTTCTAGAAGTGTCATAATCTTCCCCTGAATTTCAGCAAAAAATTAGTCAACCAAAAGAAAATGTTTGTGACAAATTACAAAAAAAAGGGGAAATAAAAATGAGGTTAAGAATCCTATAAAAAAATTTTAAAATGAACTTGCATAGTAGTTTTCATAAAAAAAAAAATCAAACAAACATTTAAAATTCTTGGACCAAAAGTGATAGCACAGTGGTAGAGTTTGCCTTGCACATGGCTAAACCTGGACAGACCCCAGTTCGATTCCCAGCATCCCATATGGTCCCCCGAGTCTGCAAAAAGCAATTTCTGAGCACAGCGCCAGAAGTAACCCCTGAGCGCCACTATTTGTGACTCAAAAACAAATAAACAAACAAAAAAGCATTTAAAATTCTCTAAAATCATGATGATAATGCCAGAGAGATAGCACAAAGGCAAAGGCACTATGATTAAGGTAATGACCCTGATTAAAATCCCAGCCCCATATATACAGTTCCCCCCAAGCACTGCCAGGCATACCCTTTAAGCAGAGACAGATTTATCAACACACACCCCCCCACACACACACACACAAATAAAAACAAACAAAACATGAATGGTTTTTTAAATACTACTATTTACTAAGAGAAGGGAGGCAGAAGAGACACATCAAAGCTTATAACACATCTGTAAATATCAATACAGGGAGTAATTTTTTTAATATATATTTTATTTAAACACCTTGATTACATACATGATTGTGTTTGGGTTTCAGTCATGTAAAGAATACCCCCCTTCACCAGTGCAACATTCCCATCACCAATGTCCCAAATCTCCCTCCTCCCCACCCAACCCCCGCCTGTACTCTAGACAGGCTTTCTATAACCCTCATACATTCCCATTATTAGGATAGTTCAAAATGTAGTTATTTCTCTAACTAAAATCATCCCTGTTTGTGGTGAGCTTCATGAGGTGAGCTGTAACTTCTAGCCCTTCTTTTGTGTCTGAAAATTATTATTGCAAGAATGTCTCTCATTTTTCTTAAACCCATGAGTGAGACCATTCTGCGTTTTCTGACTTATTTCACTCAGCATAATAGATTCCATGTACATCTGTGCATAGGAAAATGTCATAACTTCATCTCTTCTGACAGCTGCATAATATTCCACTGTGTATATGTACCACAGTTTCTTTAGCCATTCGTCTGTTCAAGGGTATCTTGGCTGTTTCCAGAGTCTTGCTATGGTAAATAGTGCTGCAATGAATAGAGGTGTAAGAAAGGGATTTTTGTATTGTATTTTTGTGTTCCTAGGGTATATTCCTAGGAGTGGTATAGCTGGATCGTATGGGAGCTAGATTTCTAGTTTTTGGAGGAATCTCCGTATCGCTTTCCATAAAGGTTGAACTAGACGCATTCCCACCAGCAGTGGATAAGAGTTCCTTTCTCTCCACATCCCCGCCAACACTGCTTGATCTCATTCTTTGTGATGTGTGCCAATCTCTGTGGTGTGAGGTGGTACCTCATAGTTGTTTTGATTTGCATCTCCCTGATGATTAGTGATGTGGAGCATTTTTTCATGTGTCTTTTGGCCATTTGTATTTCTTCTTTGTCAAAGTGTCTGTTCATTTCATTTGGCAGGACTCTGGGGATCATATGGATTTGAGGTATGAACCCAGACTAGACTAATACATAGTAAACGTGTACCCACTGTACTATTTATTCAGCTCTATGTTTTTGTTTTCTTTTTATTCTCTTTATGTTTTCCACAGAATAATATAAAATACTTCTATGGATTCAACTTTTGTTTCTTTGATTTTTTTGGATCACAGCCGGCAGCACTCAGGTGTTCCTCCTGGCTCTATGCTCAGAAATCGCTCCTGGCAGGCTCGGGGCATATGTGATGCCAGGATTTGAACCACCATCCTCTGCATACAAGGCAAACACCCTACCTCCATGCTATCTCTAAGGTTCCTGGCTTCAACTTTTGATTGTAATTTACATAGTTATGTCTTAAGTCCTTGCCACTTGACTTGTAGATTGAAATTTTTGGTCTACTTAAGTTTTTATTTATTTAACTTTTTTTGGGGGGGGGGAGGGGTTCATACCCAGCAGTGCTCAGGGGTTACTCCTGGCTCTACATTCAGAAATCGCTCCTGGCAGGCTTGGGGGACCATATCGGATGCCGGGATTTGAACCATTGACCTTCTGCATTCAAGGCAGACCTTACTGCTATGCAATCTCTCTGGCCTTCTTATTTAACTTTTAAAAAATATTTATTAATTGAAGTTTGAATTTTTATTTAATGAGCACTTTGCCTGGCCATATTCAAGTATAACTCAAGTATAACTTTGAGAATATGCAAATATTGTTTTTGCTTACATTTGTCTAATTTTATTACCTATGAGTCTTTTCACAGTTGTATTTTTGTGATATTCCCATAAAAATAAATCTGCACTTATTAATTATGACTTTTGTGAAGAAGAGTTGTTAACATGATTGTTGAAGTTCAGTGGTAAAATGCCTACATTACAGTATAGCATTTATGTCTCTTTGATTTCTGACACCAAAAATGGGGAAATTGTTTCCTTATCTTTACTTATTTACTTATTTATATTGTAAAGCCCTGCATATATTTTGTACTCTTTAGATCATGTTTATATATTAAATATTTTTTATCATTTATTTATTATTTATTTATGTTAGGAAGCCATACCCAGTGATTCTCAGGGATTACTCCTGGTTCAGCACTCAGGAATTACAACTGTGGTGCATGTGCCATAAGCTAAATGTTTTTTACTTTATTCTAGAGTAATCCAGAATTCAAATTCTCCTATGTAATGGCCATCACCATTTGTTCTTCTTTTCAGCTTCTAAAAATTTATTTCTGTTTTTATTTTTTGCTGTTTTTTTTTTGTATTGTTATGGAACAAACCATGGGCCTCACATATATCTTATCCCAACTCTGTTTTCTTACTGACTTATTTTCTCTTCACAAAATGTATTCTCTCATATTTTTTTTAATTTTTTTGTTTTTGATTTTGGGCCACACCCGGTGACTCTCAGGGGTTACTCCTGGCTTTGTGCTCAGAAATCGCTCCTGGCTTGGGGGACCATATGGGATGCCTGAGGATCGAATCAAGGTCCATCCTAGGTCAGCCGCTTGCAAGGCAAACGCCCTACTGCTATGCCACTGCTCTGGCCCCAGTAGTCTCTGATATTTTACTGATAGTAAAGCACAGTGCCAGGAGTAAGTCCCCTGAGCATGACTGGGTGTGTCCCGAACAACACACACACACACACACACACACACACACACACACACACACACACACACACACACACACACACACACACGAGATCTATTAGCACAGTGCCAGGAGTAAGTCCCCTGAGCATGACTGGGTGTGTCCCAAACCACACACACACACACACACACACACGAGATCTACTAAGTAGTTCCATAGCCATAAGGTGAAATTTCAATCCCCCACATAATTTGTGATCAATTTTAAGGAAATGAAATAGCTCTTACCAGGATTTTTACCAGTTCAGTCCCCATAATGGGAACATAAGATTCCCATATCCCACCAGGAGTGATCCCTGAGCATAGAGAGCCAGGATTAAGCCCATTAACACACTGGGTATGACCCAAAAACCAAAAAGAAACAACCTACAATCTAAACCATCTAAATTTCTTAAATAAGTGCTCATCACTAAAGTTAAAAAAATTAATTCTAATACTGCAATAATTCAGATATCCCTAAACAATAACTAAAATTTTAGTGTCACACATCTAATATTTCTATGGATATTGTTCTTATATGGTTCATTTTCTATAGCAGAATCATATACTGAAATCATATACAATGCTTTCAGATTTTTTACTTTATTCATTTTTGATAGTACATGTACTAATGATTTTAATGAAACATTAATTTTTGTAGACTACTGTATTACTTAACATAAATATTTCCTACTTGTAAAGAAAAATCAATGCTGTAAATTTGGGGGCAAGGGGCTACACCAGGTGGCACAGAGGAGTTACTCCTGGCTCTGTGCTCAGAAATTACTCCTGGCAGGCTCGAGGAACAACACAGAATGCCAGGGATCAAAACCAGGTCAGCTAGTGCAAGGCAAACACCTTACCCACTCTGTCCCAACACCCCAAATTTAAGGGAAAATACTATGCAAATAAAAAATGATCACCTTAGCACATTTTAAAGATTTAAAGATTTAGTTAGAAGTAAAAAGAACATTTGAGGCCTGGAGAGATAGCATGTAGTATGAAGGTAGGATGTTTGCCTTGCATGCAAAAGGACAGTAGTTCGAATTCTGGCATCCCATATGGTTCCCCGAGCCTGCCAGGAGCGATTTCTGAGTGTACAGCCAGGAGTAACTCCTGAGTACTGCCGGGTGTGACCCAAAACATAAAATAAAATAAAATAAAATAAAATAAAATAAAATAAAATAAAATAAAATAAAAATAAAAATAAAAAGCTTAGCATAGAAGCCATGTGGAGAAATGCACATGGCAGGGGAAAAAAAAAAGAAGTAAAAAGAACATTTAACAAGTAAGTTCCATAATAAATACTGATAAATTGTATTGAAAATAAAAACAAAGAAAGGACAACAAAAAACAAAAACAAAAAAACAGGCACATGTGTTGCCTGGGTACATGGTGCCCAGATACATGTCACCTGTATCTTCCCTTCTGAGATATGTACTTTCATGCTTTCATATTTTCACTGTGGGATGTGTGCCTGGGCTCTCTCTGGAGCTCTCTCAGCCTTTAGAGAAGCCAGGGTTCTCTTCTCTAGAGGTTTACTCTTGTTACTTTTTCTCTTATTCTCTCCCTCCCCTTCCTCAGTACCTTAAATAAAACCTATTTTTAATTCAAAGCCAAACGACTCATTTTAAAAGCTTTTTTTTTTTTGGTTTTTGGGCCAAACCTGCTGACTCACAGGGATTACTCCTGGTTATGTACTCAGAAATTGCTCCTGGCTTGGGGGACCATTTGGGACAGCAGGGATCGAACCGAGGTCCGTCCTGGGTCAGCTGAGTGCAGGGCAAATGCCCTAGCGCTGTGCTATAACTTTGGCCCCTTAAAAGTATACTTTTTAATGTTTTGGGAGCTGTGATTACCAACAACTTTTATATAGTTGTAGAGCCACTAAAAATCAAATAATGATCACAAAGCACAAACAACAGTATAGAACTTATAATAAATGCTGAATAAATATTGGCTATTACTATCATCATAAGTTCAATACAATTGTTTTTGTAATAAAAATGAATAGAAGAAAAGGTCATGAGAAGTTTTTCTTTTTTCCTTTTTTTCATCTTTTCTACATTTATGTTGACTTTGGACACATATTGTTTTGTGTTGTTTTGTTTTTGTCATACATTTGTCATCATTGTCATACATTATATTTTATCTTGTTTTAGGGTCACACCCTATTGTGCTCAGGGCTTACTCCGGGTTGGCTCCAGGAACCATATACAGTACTGGGGATCGAACCTGGGTCAGCTCTATGTGTGACAAATACCTTATCCACTGTATCATCTCTCTAGCCCCTAAATATATAATTTTAAAGCATAACGAAGATGCCCTTTAGATTTAAGTGTAGCATAAAGTAATTGAAAAAATAGGATTTTATACTTCTAAATTTTCCCTATTGGTTACAGTAATCTGCATAGTGGGTGCTCTTTAAATATTAATGTCACAAATCCTTTATTTATAAAGAACTGAGCAAAAATGTCACTTATTCTCAGAAAAATCCTAAGCAAAATGGCAATCAGATCTCATCTCACACCAGCAAAAAGTAGTACATAGCAAGGACATGGGAAACACCAGTGCTAGTAAGGATGTGTGGTAAAAAGAGAAATCTCTTTCACTGCCAGTGGGAATGCTGTCTGGTTTAATCCCTATGGAAGACAATGTGATTTCTCAAACAACTAAGAATAGAGATTCCATGTGACCAAGTAATTTCATTTCTTGGTATCAACCTCCAAAGCATTAATTCAAAATGATATATACACACATTTGTTGATGGAAAAACAGTACAGTGGTCAGAATATGGAAACAACTGTAATGTCCAGCAACAGACAAATGGATAAAGCACCTATGGAATATATACATAATAGAATATTATACAGTCATAAGAAAAGAAGAAATGCAGTTCACTGAAACTTGGAAGAAACTGAAGGATATCACATTAAGTGAAGTTAAGTCAAGAGGGAAGACAAATATCAGATGTTCTCACTTACCTATGGTATACTGAGGGATGAGAAGGGAATAAAAAGTATCAAATGATACCTTCTACTGCAAACCTTTGACAAACCCTTGCTTCTGGATTACAGAAATGAGATGCCAAGAAAGAGAAGTAGTGGGAGATAAGAAGCTGGACTGGTGATAACACAGGGTATGAGTTGAAGGACAGACATTTCAGTGCTTTAGAGGTGAGGTAACTGTAAATAAAAACTGTAAAAGTCAACATTATTGTAAACATGTGACCAAATTATAATAAAAAAAATTGTAATGAATTTACTGAGTGGGGGAAGGGAGTGAATCCTGGGTTATGGGAGAAGGTTGCTGACAAAGGTAATGAGTTTAAAGCTTGAGCAGTAAATGCCTGGAACTGTTAGAAAAACTTTGTAAATCACAGTGCCTAAATGGAATAATTAAAAAATAAAACTAAAAAATTCGGGCTGAAGAGATAGCACAGCGGTAGGCATTTGCCTTGCACACAGGTGATCCAGGATGGATGGTGGTTCGAATCCCAGCATACCATATGAACCCCCATGCCTGCCAGGAGCGATTTCTGAGCACAGAGCCCGGAGTAACCCCTGAGCGCCACCAGGTGTGACCCAAAAACCAAAACATAAATAAATAAAACAAAACAGTTAAGCAACAAAAATCTCAATGATTTTGAAAGATTTGTTATCTATGACAATATACAATACTTTAAAGACTTACAGGGGGACCAGAGTAATTAATTAGGGCACTTGCCTCATGCTGCAGCAAAACCAAGATGGATCTCTGGCACTCCATATGGCACCAGGAGTAATCACTGATCACTGTCAGGTCTGACCCAAAATCCCAAAAGTAAAAATAAAAATAAAAAATAATAATAAAAAGGAAAAACACATTCAAAAGTGAAGTCAAAATTCTTGTTGGTAATTACAGTAGTCCTACCACATCTTTACTCTCCTCTGTATAACCATTTAAAAGAGCAAATAAAAAAAAAGAAGTTAAAGAGTTAAGGATTTGGAGACTGTAGAACAAACTGCGATGGTAGATCTTCTGTTGGTTTTCCCCATCTTTAATAACAAAACAAAACAAAACAAAACAAACAAAAAACATTATTCTGAGCCAGAGAGAGAGCACAACTGTTAAGGCACTTGCCTTGCATGTAGCCAATACAGTTGATATGGTCCCCTTAGCAAGCCAGAAGCTAACAAAGTATCCCACAAATGCCACAGGAAAGTAACATCATATCCTACTCCCCCACTAAAAAGATAAAAAGCTAGAAAAGAAGAAAATATGTTACTCTATGTAAAATGATTACAATTTTATCATAGTACAGAATCAACTACCAAAAGATGGCAGTTCCAGTCTACATCTGGTGGCATAGTGCAGAGAGCAGCTGCAGAGTTCAACTTCACTCAACTATAAAACTTAAAATGACATATCTGTTCCAAAATCTTTTTGGAGGTAAATCATGAAGGTAGGCTACCAATGACACTATGTGGAAAATATCCAAGCAATGAATAACTTGTTAGAATTCTTAAGTTTATTTTACAATCCTACTATGGCATCAACAAATACTACTGAATATCTGTTCCAGGAAGGATACAGCCCCATTCCCTAATACAACTAAAAAGCAATGAAAGCAAATAAAATAATCTCAGCAGCTAACAAGGAACTTAAATAATATGTTAGTTATTCTATTTACATACAAAGATCCTTGAAGGAGAAGAAATTTCCATGGCTAAAATGGTCAGAAAAAAATTCTCTTTAAATAAATGAAATTCTTATGGAAAAAATGTGTATGAAGATTCTAAACTGGGTACAGAAAAGTAGGAAAGAGGAGACAACACATATTGAAGAGAAAGCAAGTCAGAGAGAAACCTGTTTGGCTGCCTTAAAAACTTGTTTCATGAGAGAAGAGATAAGCTGAGAGGCAGGTTGTGGCCAGAATCAACTGTATTAGGCCTTGAATACCAAACTAAGCAGTTTCAAATTTATCTTGCATACTGGTCTGTAGCAACTACTCAACTCAGCCATAGACAATAGTAATTAAATGTGCATGGCTGGCTTCCAGTAAGACTTTATAAATACTTAAATTTGAATTTCAAATATTTTCACGTGTCACAAAATGGTATTTTTTTTTTATTTCAACAACCTGAAAATGTGAAAATAATTCTCTTTATTTTTTTAAAGTAATAAAATGGGTCTTATTTGGAAGTACTGGGATGGGGGGGAGAGGGAGAGAGAGAGAGAGAGAGAGAGAGAGAGAGAGAGAGAGAGAGAGAGAGAGAGAGAGCAGAGAGAGAGAAGGAAGAGGAAAGAAGAGGGGATGGTGGAGGGGAGGGGAGGGGAGGGATAAAGAGCCATGCTTTGGCACATGCCTCTCCATAAATGAAGAAAACCCAGTATACAACCCAGCATAAAAGTCCACACACCTCAAGAGTGGAGATGCATGTTAAGACGTGCTTGGACACCATGTACAAAGGCAACACACATGCACTGAAAATTCATTCTTTTTGGGTTTTTTTTTTTGTTTTGTTTTGGAGACACAACCAGCAGCGCTCAGAGTTTACTCCTGGCTCTGCAATCAGAAATCTTTCCTGGCAGGCTCAGAGACAATATGGGATGCCAGGAATAGAACCCGGGTTCATTCTAGGTCCACAGTATACAAGGCAAATGCCCTACCGGTGTGTTATCGCTCCAGTCCTTGAAAATCATTCTTAATTTGTGGACCATGTAAAAACAAGCTGCAGGGTGGATTTGACCCATGGGCCATAATTTGCTAACTTCTTATCCTCATTAAGCTGCCTTATTCAGTAGCCTTCTATGGCTGTGGTTTTCAACATTTTTACACCTGCAGTCCAGCATCAGTACACAAAATGATAGCTAAAAAACACTGTTAATCAACAATACCTTTTTCACAAAACAGCAGGAAATTGCAAAACTTTCTGTAAAACAGTGGTTGCAAACCATTGCTTTAAGTTATATTTTGAGTTTCAGTCACTGGAATTCATTCAGTGACAGCATATACATAAATGTACACTTTAACCAAGATCTATATGTAATAAGAGATCAAAGACTCTATATAATGGTGCTAAAAACAAACTAAAAAGGCCTCCATATTTTTAATCGTGCAATTTACTTTCACATAGCAAATGTGCTTACAAACTATTCCTACAGATTCTTTATGTTAAATGAAGGGATCTATAACATATGTATAGCCAAAGAAGAGCAACAGGGGGTGTCAGTTATAATCCTAACTCTGTCATTTACTCCTATGTGACATTAAAAACAAGTCACTTTTGGAACCAGAAAGATATTATAGGGGATAAGTTGTTTGCCTTGCACACAGTTAACCCTGGGCAATCCCCAGTACCTGTGGTCTGATGAGCATCATCAGGAATGATCCCTGAACACACATACAGGAGCCCTGAGCAGTCAGTCAAGTATGACCCAAAAAATAAAAAACAAGTCACTTTCAATCTTCTAGCCCTAACTTCATCTGTCAAATAAAGGGTTCTAAGTTACTAAATAACCACTCTACTATCCCCTCAGTTTTACTATAGTAAATTACATGAACTTATTTACTACAACATAAAAAGGCTAGTCAAAGGTGATAATTAGGAGCAGAAGAGAAAGGCACTAGGCAAGCAGTGAACAGGTGTGATGGGAGGGGACCAGAGATGAATTAAATCAGGGGTCTCAAACTCGCAGCCCTCCGTACAACATTTTGTGGCCCTGCCCTAGAGGAATCTTTTTTCTTTTGTTTTGTTTTAGTTGTTTGGGTCACACCCCCCAATGTCCAAGGCTTACTACTGACTTTGCACTCAAGGATCACCCTGACTTTGCCTCCTGCGGCCCCCAGGTAAATTGAGTTTGAGACCCCTGATTAAATGAAGAAAAAATTTTAAGTTCCAAGTGCAAAAAAATTTCAAGAAAAAGAATAATTCAAGAGAACTATGACCATCAAATATGAAGCAACAAGCTCGTTAGCTAAATAATAAACTCAGGAGTCAAGTATTTCAAGAAACAGTCCTAAGTTTTGAGAACATTCTGCAGCCTCCAGAAATGTAAGAAGCCTAGGAAAAAATCCTGACACCGAGTCTAGGCAATCAAGAATAAAGTAGTGAAAATAAAGTTTGATGGGCTTGAAGTCCCAGGTAATTTACTTTAAGAAGTTTTAGATCACTAAAACCCAAAAGAGAAAAACAATACTGCAGCATAAGTTTTCACACAACACATTCTTACAAAATAACATGCCTATATCAAGCTTTCTATGAAATTACTAAAAGTACATGTATAATATTTGTTTTATTTTTCATTTGTTGGGGGTCGTATCCACTCTGGTATTATTCATGGATCTGCACTAAAAAATTACTCTAGGTAGGGCTCATGGGCTGATATGGGGTGCCAGGAAGCAAACCTGGGTCATTTATGAGCACTATACTACCTCTCCATCCCTAATAATTGAGTTTTATTAAAAGAAAATTCCACCTACTTTTCCTACTTGCTACTTTCTAATGGCCCAAAAAAGTAAGTAATTTTTCTTTATCTAAACAGCACTAAGTAACTCTTAACATAATTCTGGATCTTATAGGAGCTATCACATAACATCCTTGCGAAAAGCAATCAGCTGAAGGAAAGAAGGCAGTACTATCTATTGTTGCTTCCTTGAAGTAGACAGCTCCCAAGGCAAAAAAAAAATTCTGATGAATTTGTTTATCAGCTTTGCACAAAGTTAGCCATGGCTTGATAAAATACTGACACATGATAAAGAGGTTTTAAAAGTGATCCCTACGAAACAACTCCCATCTGATAAAACTGAAAAAGATTTTTTATCATATACTCTTACTGCAGGGTCTACAGCTTGCCTAAATAGCAACAAATTGCTACAAAGCAACTAAAAAAGAAAAAAAAAAGTTGTTATCGAACCACTCAGAAACATCCAGAACACCACATAATAATCCTAGAAAGAATGTCTAGTCTTGCAGACTAGTCCCTCTATTTAAGGTATATGACAAATAAAAAAATAATCCAAAGCATAAGCCTGGTGACCAACTGGTTAAAAATACATGTTTGAATAAACTGGAGATATTTATAAAGAAGGCCACAGAGAGAGAGAGACACTATTAATATATTGAAATCCACTGGCTCAGACTGAACTCAGCCATTCATCCCATCTACTTCGACGCGGGATGGAAGCTAAGAAAGTCCAGGTATCTCCTATCATTTGCTTGTAAAGAAAGGAAGCAGCCACCAGACACCTTCCAAAAGAGCTGACAGCATCTCCGATCACCATATGTTTTGCACCCCACAGCTTTCCCTCACCTGGGCACCAAGAAACCTACACTCGCCAGGATCCCTGGAGCTCAGCAGGCCCCACGCAAGCAGGCAGGCAGGCAGGCCTACAAGAACCAGCAGCACCGAACAAGAGTTCCCCAGAAGTGCCAACAGTTAAGTGCACCCTCCCACGGACAGAGAGCAAGTTGCTTAAGACATTTCAAAGCCCCCCAAAACATACAGGCACCTCAAGTATCCCTCCTACCCCAGAAGAAGCACCGTCACCGTGGACGGAGTGCACCCCCATGAGCAACAGTTGCAGGAATTTTCCCTTTCTTTCTTTCTTTCTTTCTTTTTTCTTTCTCTATTTTATTTTGAAAATGTCTTTTCCCTTTCCTTTTTTTATTTTGCAAACCAGCTTGAGCTTTGCACCAACACGCTCTGAATTGAACCCCCATGAAAACCCCCTTCTCCTGATCTCCTTGCAGCCCGCTCCAGGATCTGTCTGTGTCCAGTCCCACTTACTAGCCAGGCAAGAGCTCTCCCTCTCGGTTCTCCCCCCCTCGAGCCCCCCAAAACCCAACGAGGGGGTCCCCCAACTGCTCGAGCGCCCACTCCACCCCCCGAAGCCCTGCCCCTTCCAACCGCGGCCCGCCCGCCCTCCGCAGGCCCGCCGGGAGGAAGGACTCGGGCCTAGCCGCCCGCACTCACCTCCTTCGGCACCAGCTGGTTCTCCTCGCCCGGCACCATCGTTCCCCAACTCCCGCAGGAGGAGAGGGAGGCGGGTGGCGGAGCTGATCGCTCAGGAGAGCAAGGCCGCGGCACGCATCCTCGCCTCTGCTCGGCTCCGCTCTCCTCTCCGCCGCCGCCGCCGCCGCGGAGGCCTCGCTCGGGGCCTCGGACACCAGCCGCGCAGACACCGACCCACCGCCGAGGCTCCGCGCCGTCGCCGTCGTCGTCGTCGTCGCCGCCGCCGTCGGCCCCGCCCCCGGCCCGCGGCGATCAATGGAAAAATGGCGGCGGCGCTCTCGCGAGAATTCGGGCCGTCGGGCTCCCAGGCTCCGCGCTAGACGTCAGGCTGGCTGTCAGGCTGGCTGTCTGGCTGTCTGGTTAGTTTCCCAAGGCTTCTCCGGGCCAGCGAGACGAAGCCGATGAATGAGTGGCTAGGCTCAAGGAGTGCTTACAGGGAAAAGGGATTTTGGATCTTCCTAATGGAGCGCCCTCTGCCGGCCGAGACGGAACCAGGCCTCTCTGCCCTCTGCCACTAACTCAGCAGGGCCCAACTAGGCCTCACGCACAGGCCTGCCCTGTTAGGAAATGCGGTTCTCTTAAGTGTTTTCAACCTCTCTTCGAATCTTCCTGGCCCTTTCGAGTGTTATTTCCAACCCCCCCGCCCCCCCCAGTTCCTCAGGGCCCCGACTCCAAGGCTTTCCGGGTCCCCCTTCCAAGTCCTTCTAGGGAAGAAAACTTGCAAACAAGCCTTGCTGCATCACAGGGGCAAGCTGGCATCCTCAGACTCACCCCCATAGGCAAGGGGACTTCCCACTCCAGTTTGGGTCACGTCTGGGAGGGAGATGGCTTGGAAATGGGGCTCACTTGGAGCCCCCCGATCCTCTTATTTGTTTGTTTTTGGTTTGGGGGGCACACCCGGCGGCGCTCAGGGGTTATTCCTGGCTCTCTGCTCAGAAATCACTCCTGGCAGGCTCGAAGGACCACGTGGGATGCCGGGATTCGAACCACCGTCCTTCTGCATGCAAGGCAAACACCCTACCTTCCTGCTGTCTCCAGCCTCCCCCCCCCCATCCTCTTTGTAAACGTTTTAAGGAGCATATTGCTCCTTCTCCGTCTTGTAAGCATGGTGCTGTTGTATCTGTGCTCAGCAGCACTTCAAGGATTATTTTTCGAGACCCTTACCCACTCCTCAAAGCTAAGACTTGCTGGGGGTGTTGGGGTGTCCTCGTTCCACAGTTAACGGTGATTTTTAAAACCTCAGAGAATATAACTATAATAACCCCGCCTTGTTTGTGCTCACCACCCACAGCACTCCTATAAGTGTGCCAAACAAGTTGTTTATTGTTTGGGGGTTGTAAGAGAAGGTCCTACACCAAAGGATCTTACAGAGGGCTCAGGGTTCAGAAATCATGCAGTGCCCGCTCAGGATCTAATCTCAGGGTCTGCCTCCTGCATGGCAAGCACCTTGATCTTTGTACTATTTCTAAATTTGACTAATTGTTTTTTGATTGAGCTCCCTTATCAACAAAACCAAAATGATGATGGTATATTATGGGTCTGAGGTAGACATCCTGCTGTGTATTTTATTCATTGCATTTTTTTTAAATAAAAGAATGAGATAAAATGAAACATTTAAGGGGCCAGAGCAACAGCACAGCAGCCAGTAAGGCACTTCCCCTGCATCACATATTGTCCCCTGCCCAAGTGTGGCCAGGAGCAATTATTGAGTGCAGAACCAGAAGTATCCCTGAGCATTAAGCAAGTACGGCCCCAAACCCCAAATAATAATGAAATATTTAAAATAATTGAGTCATTTTTATTAAGTACATAAATCCTTGTTTCCATTTCAAAAATACACAACTTCTTAGAGTAATATAATTAGTATTATTTAAAATAATAAATATAATTTTATTGGTGTTAAAATTATTGTTTTTTGATGCCAGGGATGGAGCCCAGGACTCATAAAGGAAAAATATGTGCTCTGCCACTGAATTCCATCCCTAAACCACCTCAAATCTTTAATTATTTGTGAAATAGGTATTATAATGTCTGGTTCAGCATTCAGGCTATTTCTGTACTTTGTTTTAATGACTGTCATAAACTGGAAAAGAATTCTCAGAGATATGAAGGTTTTAATGGAAGAAGTACTATATCTTTGGCTGTTTCTAATACAGTCTCCATTCTTTTTTTTTTTTTTTTGGTTTTTGGGCCACACCCGTTTGACGCTCAGGGGTTACTCCTGGCTATGCGCTCAGAAATCGCCCCTGGCTTGGGGGGACCATATGGGACGCCGGGGGATTGAACCGTGGTCCATCCTACGCTAGCGCTTGCAAGGCAGACACCTTACCTCTAGCGCCACCTTCCCGGCCCCCAGTCTCCATTCTTATCACTTCCATCTACCTACCATGAAAAAGGTTTTGTTGAATTTCCACCATAAACTTTGGGGCTGACTTGAAGTCAACCCAAAGATGATGCATATGTGTGTATGTATGTAACATATTTTTTTACAGATGGGCTCAAAGCTCTTTGGAATATATTACTTGAACTTTATAAATAGCTTTCAAAGTTTTGTCTTCAAGGTTTAGTGTACATGTGTAAGTCTGGTAGAGAAAAATTGAGGGCACACCTATGATACTCAGAAGTTGCTCCTGGCTCTTCACTCAGGAATTACTTCTGGAGGTGCTAGGAGGAGCATATATGCCAGAGATCAAGTCACTATCAAGCACATGCAAAGTAAGTGCCCTACCCACTATACTCTCTGTGGCTCAAAAGTACACTTTTCTTTACATTTTTGGTATTCTGTTCATTGTAAATTTTTTACTTACTTATTTGGCTTTTAGGCCACACCCAGAAGTGCTCAAGTGCTAACTCCTGGCTCACTCCAGGGATCACTCCTGGCAGGCTTGGGGACCATATGTGCTGCCAAAGATCTAACCCAGGTCAGCTTTATGCAAGGCAAGTTAACTATGTATATACTGTACTATGATTTGGCCCATTTCAATACCAATTTTTGCATTCACTTTTTGACTTTTAAAAATAGTCAGATGGATAATTATCTATCTCTTATTTCAGAGGTTGGCCTACCTCTGAAATTTTGTGTCTGAAGTAAATACTTTTCTGTAGTCACAGACTTGAATAGAACACATACATAATTTTTACATTAAAAATCACATAAAATAATTCCGAACATTCCACTTCAAAATGCCATCCCCATTGAATAAGATGGCATCTTGTAGAAGTCATGTTATCTTTGCCATAATTCTTTTTGCTTATGCTTCTATTATCTCCAACTCATTTTTATTTCCAGAAAAACAATTTTAGGGGCTGGAGCAATAGCATGACAGGGAGGGCATTTGTCTTGCACACAAGGTTTGATCCCCAGAACCCCATAGGTTCCCTTAGCCTACTTAGAGCAATTCCTGAGCACAAAGCCAGAAATAACCCCTGAGTACTACCAGGTGTGGCCCAAAAACAAAAAACAAAAATAAACTAAGCCACATTTAAGACTGGTTTAAATAAAATAATATGCTTGGCAATTTTAATTAACCTAACACATAAATTTGAATAATAGCAATAATATTGTGAAAAGGAAAGAAAATCAGACTTTTGAATTTTCTACATTGCATAGCTGATTACTGGTGAGTTACCAGTGTGAATCTATATACTAAATATTTGTAAATCTATTTTAAGTACAAATAAAATATTAATATTTTCTTCCCATAACCCATTGTCTCTATTTGCACATGCTTTATTTTAGAAGCTGGTGATCTGACAATAGCAGAGTCTAGTAGGCAGGTATTTGTAATAAATATTTAATTTTAGTAAATATTTATGGATAAATACATGAATGTCTGAATTGATTAGTATATAAATGAACCAATAGAGCTTAACTACTCCACTTTTAAATTAAATCACTGACATTATACTTATATTTGTTGGTTTATTGCGTAAATTGGATTCTATGACTCCATGGAAAAGCCACATTCTCCCAACAGCGCCAAGCTCAAATATTTACCTACTTTATCAATTACTCAGAACACCTCAAATTTAATTTCACCTAAACAGAACATTTAGTTTTCAAACCTACTGCACTGTATATTGTTAATTCCACTGCTGTACTGTGTACCTTTAATTCAATTTATTAGATCATCTTATATTCTACTAAGTACTGGTATTCTTCTTCTTAAATATATTCTAAAGTCATCCACTTTAAATCCATTACCAAGACCATTCCAGTTGTCTACTTAACTGAGCCCCTGGAATCAACTTTTTCCTCAAGGACTCAGACTCCACATAGCAGCATCTAGAGCAGTGTTGTTCAACATGGCAATACCATTTGCCCACCCATCCCCAGTGGAAATCTGGAATGATTCAGAAGGACAGTAGTAGCCTCCAGTGCACAGGATGCAGACTTGGAGAAATTTTTGTTTGTTCTCAAGAGGAATAAAGAGTGTTTTGTTTTTCTGAAAAGCAGCAGTAGGCTAAATAAGTTTGGGAATCTCTAATATAGGATCCTCTTTGAAAATTATACTTGGGGGACCAGAGAAATAGCACAATGTATAGGGCATATGCCTTGCATGTGTCTGACCTGGGTTCAATTCCCAGCATCTCATATGATCCCCTGAGCCTGCCAGAAGTAATTTCTGAGTGCAGAACCAGGAGTACCTAAGAGTGCCACAAGTGTGGCCCCAAAACCAAAAGAAAGAAAGAAAGAAAGAAAGAAAGAAAGAAAGAAAGAAAGAAAGAAAGAAAGAAAGAAAGAAAGAAAGAAGGAAGGAAGGAAGGAAGGAAGGAAGGAAGGAAGGAAGGAAGGAAGGAAGGAAGGAAGGAAGGAAGGAAGGAAGGAAGGAGGGAGGGAGGGAGGGAGGGTGGGAGGGAGGGAGGGAGGGAGGGAGGGAGGGAGGAAGAAAGGAAGGAAGGAAGGAAGGAAGGAAGGAAGGAAGGAAGGAAGGAAGGAAGAGAAAGAAAGAAAGAAAGAAAGAAAGAAAGAAAGAAAGAAAGAAAGAAAGAAAGAAAGAAAGAAAGAAAGAAAGAAAGAAAGAAAGAAAGAAAGAAGAAAGAGAAAGAAAGAAAGAAAGAAAGAAAGAAAGAAAGAAAGAAAGAAAGAAAGAAAGAAAGAAAGAAAGAAGAAAGAGAGAAAAGAAAGAAAGAAAGAGAGAGAAAGGAAAGAAAGAAAGAAAGAAAGAAAGAAAGAAAGAAAGAAAGAAAGAAAGAAAGAAGAAGGAAAGAAAGAAAGAAAGAAAGAAAGAAAGAAAGAAAGAAAGAAAGAAAGAAAGAAAGAAAAAGAAAGAAAGAAAGAAAGAAGAAAGAAGAAAGAAAGAAAGAAGAAAGAAAGAAAGAAGAAAGAAGAAAGAGAGAGAAAAAGAAAGAAAGAAAGAAGAAAGAAGAAAGAGAGAGAAAAAGAAAGAAAGAAAGAAAGAAGAGAGAGAAAAGAAAGAGAGAAAGGAAAGAAAGAAAGAAAGAAAGAAAGAAAGAAAGAAAGAAAGAAAGAAGAAAGAAAGAAAGAAGAGAGAGAAAGAAAGAGAGAAAGAAAGAAAGAAAGAAAGAAAGAAAGAAAGAAAGAAAGAAAGAAAGAAGAAAGAAAGAAAGAAAGAAAGAAAGAAAGAAAGAAAGAAAGAAGAAAGAAGAAAGAAAGAAAGAAAGAAAGAAAGAAAGAAAGAAAGAAAGAAAGAAAGAAAGAGAGAAAGAAAGAAAGAAAGAAAGAAAGAAAGAAAGAAAGAAAGAAAGAAAGAAAGAAAGAAAGAAAGAAAGAAAGAAAGAAAGAAAGAAAGAAAGAAAGAAAGAAGAAAGAGAAAGAAAGTTATATTTTGGTCAGGGAGGTATTTCAAAGGGCTTGAAGTCATGCTTTGCATGCAGTAATGCAGGTAATATCCCTGATACTGTAATGTCCCCAGAACAACCCAGGAGTAAAGAGTTCCCATACAACTTGTCATAAAGCTAATATTCCTTGCCATATCATATCAAACCCAGTATCTTTCTCTCTTGCTCCTTCCATGTGCCATTTTTTCTCTTATACCACTGACCCAACCACTCTACCTTGATTAAAGATTTTTAATACGTCAATTTTACAAGTTTTTGTCACATTTTTTGTTTTTATTTTTCTTAATATATTTCCCCCAAACTTTTGCTCTTACCTACTGTCATTACTATTATTTAAACCTCTTAAATATTACTTTCTAAGAGAACATTCATGATGGTTTCATCTAGTATTGCCTTAAGACTTAATACCTAGAACAGTGATTATACACATAATAGGTGCTTAGTAAGTTATGATTGTAACAACTATAAACAGGATTAGTCAAAGCAAAATTTTGAAGAGCAAAATTCAAGCTTTAGAGAAAACAAAGTGATAGATGACAAAGGAAGATGCCAGATGAAATGGTTTGAATAAAAATGTATTGACTTTAAGTAATTATAAATTATACATATAACTATATTAAACCTTTACACTTAAAATTGTGAACTAATAACCTGTTTTAAATAAAGTTTATGTAAAAAACTGAAAAAAAATAGTTTGGTAATAATAGTCAAAGGCAATAGAAATGAGGACTAGGAGGACTATTATACAATGTATTATATAATATAATTATCAATTATATTGATATATTAATTATATAATTATATATTGTTATATTATAACATAAATTATATTATATTTATTAGGAGCTATTTCTAAGTGAAGAGCCAGGAGTAAACCCTGAGTGCCACCAGGTGTGGCCAAACCTCTTTCCCCAAATGAAAGGAAGTTAGGGCAGAGAAGAGACCACTTTGACAATAATAGTTGGAAATGACCACTCTGGACAAGAACTGGGTGTGGAAAAGGAGGTAAAGTGATATGCATGATACTCCTTCAGCAACGGTATTGCTGTCTAAAAGGTAGAGTGAGTCATAAAGAAGAAAAATGTCTTCCATAGAGGCAGATATGGGATAGGGCAGGGAAAAGAAAGGGAGAGAAACTGGGACATGGGTGGTTAGAAATGTGCATTGGTAAAGATATGGATGTTGGACATTGTATGACAAACTCAATCATGAACAACTTCATAACTATCTCAGAGTGATTCAGTTAAATGTTTTATGGAATAAAAAAAACATGGAAAATAAATGTTAGGGTCTGAGAAATAGTACAGAGGCTCAAGCACTTGCCTTGCATATAGACAAACCCAATGCAATACTCAGCAACACATATAGTCAGCTGAACACCACCGGGTGGCCCCAAATAAATTGAAACACAAAATAAATTGAATAAAATAAAATCTAAGAAGGGTATGCACCAGAGGCTTCTTATTTTTCTTTGTAACTTTTTTGGGAGATAGGGAGTACCCGAGATCTAATCCAGGGCCTTAAACATATAAGTTCTACCAGTATCGTCCTGATACTGTGCTCAAGGAACCATGCTGCAACTTTTTTTTAATATAAGTTTTATTTTAATCATAGTGGACTACATATCATTGACAATAATATTTTAGGTACATATTAACATAAAATGAGGGGAATTCCCATCACCTAATTGTCCTCCCTCCACCTCCGTTCCTGTCCTACCTCCCATATCCGCCTCCCTCACCCCCGAGGCTGCCAGAATAAGTGGTCTCCTCTGTGCCTAGCTGACTACTTAGTGGTCCTACACCATTTTGGTCTTGGTACCTCCCTTATTTCCTGCTCTAGTTGGGAGGAGGGACTAGATAGTTCAAGTTATGTGGTTTCGTTTGAAGAAGAGAAAAGTAATAAACTGGGGAAAAAATCAAATATGCCGAAAAATGGGCGGAGTCATTCTGGAAGCTCTCATCCTAGTTTTGAGAGATGAAGGGGAAAAAGGAGGTGGTACACAACAACAGTACAAAAAGAAGTGTCAAATAAAACATCAGTGAACACTCCAACAATAAAGATAAGCACCACATAAAGGCCATGGTCTTGAGATAAAAAAAAAAACATGGCAGAGCACATAAAGGGAGAAAAGAAAGAAGAAAAAAAAAAAACCTAAATATGAACAGAGACAACAACTGCAATAACCACACCAAAACAAATAAATTGGCAAAAACTAGATTAAAAAAATTGTGCTTTTTGCCTTAGCATGCAACTTTTAGAACCCAACTTCTAGCATGCAAAACACACACACTAACCTTTTGGGGGCTCTCTCTGCTCCTAAACTAATTTTTATAAGTCATATACTAAAAGTCAAACAATTTAAGAGCTACAACCACTCTATTTATAATGCTAAATATATTTTGTAAATGGTTTCTGTTTGGGAAGCCACATCTGGTGGTAATCAGGGATTATTCTGTCTCTGCTCAGGAATCACTCCTGAGGCTTGAGGGACCATATGAGATGCCAGGGATTTAACCCAGGTTGGCCACGTGCAAGGCAAGCTTCCTACTCTCTGTACTATGGCTCAGGCCCCTGTAAATATTTTGAGATGAAATGATATAACCATTTTTATCTATTTTACTAGTTGAATAGTTTTATCTATTTTAATAGTTGAAAACATCTTTAGAAGATATATTACTTTAGATACAACTAACTTATTTTGAAATCTATGCTTTACCACTTTCTCCATGAAATCTCTCAGAACTTCCTTTGCTTCTGGAGATAAAACTCTTGACATTTATCATTTTATTTTTTGCAATTTTAAACAGAAAAGTTCATAATGTGCAGCATTCTTTAACTGCATGAATAGGGAAAATTCAATTTATATTTAGCATATAAGAGGCATGTTGTAGACTGGAAAAAACAAATTGAAAATTGGTTATGTGAATTGGAATCCCACCTTTGTCATTTAATGTATGGCATTGCTTGAATAGGTCTTTTAAATGAAAAAGATGTAGTTATCTTACAGATAATAATAATAATAATTGTTCCACTGTACTGGAGATATAGTGTAAGGCAAGGTGTACTTGCATGTGGCCAAGCTGGGTTTGATTCCCCTATACCACCTATGAGTACCCGAGTACTGCCAGGAATGAGCCCTGAACACAGAACCAGTAATAAGGTTCTAGAGCACTGTTGAGTATGGTTCAAAAACAGTGTCCCACCTTCTATCTTATATAATACAGTAAAGAAAATTATAATAATCTCAAAGCTAAAACAGTTCAAATTTGTTTTGTAAGACTGGCTAGGAATGTGACTGAACAAGGTCCTGAGGCCCTGGGGCCCTGGTTTCAGTCCTCTTACTGAAAAAAAAAAAAAAAAAGAGCAAACAAAACCCAAAAAGGAACATTCTTCCTGTTCTTGCAGGTTCAGGAATTGATATAAAGTTTTTGAAGGCTACCTAGGTTGCACTAAATATATTAAATCAATATACACTAATTATATTAAATCAGGTTACATATACAGCTCCTTGGAGACTACATAGCTCTAAGAATGCCTGGTACAAGTGTTATTTTGCTATTTGTTTGTTTTGGGGGCTACACCCAATGGCGCTCAGGGGTTACTCCTGGCTTTGTACTCAGAAATCACTCCTGATAGGCTTGGGGGACCATTTGGGATGCCTGGAATTAAACTTGGGTTGGCCTCATGGTGCTGATATTATCAATAAGAAAATGAAATATAATTTGGGAAATAATTTTAGTGAAACTATTCCATCACCAAAAAACAGAAGTTATTTATTGAGTATAACATGGTAAACTTTGAAAAGATGACTAATTTTTTGGTGTAAAAATAAGAACAGGAAATAGGATACTCAAGAAAATGTAATCCAAAAGAAACTTAGGAACATGTACAAATATTTTTATTAAGCAATAAAGATTTTAGTATACTTCTCAACCCACTTTGATCTCAAAGAAAGATTGATTTAAAGACCTGAAGTAGACTTTTTCTATTGACATACTGAAAAAAAAAAAAAAAACTATTGCCACAGAAGTACTGGTCATTTTCTGGGCTGAAGAAATTCAGTAAAAAAAGAAAATAAAAAGCATGCTGAAGTTAGTTAGATGCTTCAGTGGATTAAGGAAGGACATGCTTTGTGTGTAAGAAGCCCAGGTTTGTGCACCAGCACTACATGATCTTTGAGCACAACTGGGAAATAGAGCTTAAGCCCTGCCATATGCGGCTCAAAATCCAAAACAATGAGAACACAATTAAAATATCCCAAAAGTATAAAGGAAAAGATGGTAGTTTCTATATTTAGCAAAATGTGAACAAATAAAATCAAAAGATTTTATTTTATTTCTCAAGTAAAAAATATTTGCAACAAGTATGAAAATGGCTAACTTCTTTATTTAAAGGAGCTCTTATAAATCAACAAGGAAATGATGAACAACTTTATGAAAGAATGCTTAAAGAACATAAATTGGCATTTCATAAAAAATAAATACAAATTGATGATAAACATCTGAAGGAAGAGATGCACTGTTTATATTGGAGAACTACAAGTGAAAATAACAAAAATTGCATACTCACTCTCAGATTAGCAAGACATATGGGGAAATGAAAATACATTTGAATTATGTAGAATATGAATCAGTGCAAATTTCTCTGAAAGCAATAGGGCAAAATAAATACCAAAATTACATACAAAATACAGCCATCTTTTAACAGTGATTCTATTTCTATGATTATCTTTCAATATAAATGAACAAAGATATATACATAATGATACTCATTACAGTATTGCTTGTAGTAACAACAAAAACAGGAAAATTTATTGATAGAATTTTGTAAATTATGACACACATATGTTATATAATATTACGCAGTCATTAAAAACAGAGTGAGGAGACAAAGAAAAGGCAGATGTGAATAAACCAGAGAGATAGTACAGGCAGTTAGACACTTGTTTTGTAGCAAGTTACTCAGATTCAATCTCTGGCCCTATATGTGGGACTCTGAGGAACACCAAGAATGATGACTTAGTGCAGAACCAGGAATAAGCCCTGAACATAGCTGGGTTCCAAAATCAACCAAATAGGGGCCAGAGAGATAACATGGAGGTTAAGCGTTTGCCTTACATGCAAAAGGTCAGTGGTTCGAATCCTGGCATTCCATATGGTCCCCTGAGCCTGCCAGGAGCGATTTCTGAGCGTAGAGCCAGGAGGAACCCCTGAGCACTGCCGGGTATGACTCCCTCCCCCCAAAAAAAGAATTTTCATGAAACAACCCAATCCATCAAGAGCATATATATATGAAGAGTCACTGAGCTCAAACTGCTGTCACTCTGCAGAAGCAGTGTGTGCTGTTTGGAGGTTACAAAATGGTAGATGTGCCCCAGATTAAACAGTGGGGCTGGGCAGAGCTATGATATGAAAGGAGAACTTCTTTGCATGTGCTTTGAAAATGTTGAGAGTAATGCTGAACTAAAGGACTGGATGTAAATTCTTTAGTCACTGGCATATCCAGGTGAGCAAAGTCCTCAAGGTGTGTCACAGAATATACAGAGGTAATGGTTGGAATAACCCAGCCTTGAGCTCTCTTTGTCATGTGATGTTGATCCAGACAAAACAAAACAGATTAAGCCAGAAGAGAAGGTTTCACAGGAGAAAATGAAGAAGCAGGGGCCAGAGCGATAGTGCAGTAGTAGGGCGTTTGCCCTTCACAAGGCTGATCCATGACGGACCTCGGTTCAATCCCTGGCGTCCCATATGGTCCCCCAAGCCAGGAGCAATTTCTGAGCACATAGCCAGGAGTAACCCCTGAGCATCACCAGGTGTGACTCTAAGCCTGAGAAAGAGAGAGAGAGAGAGAGAGAGAGAGAGAGAGAGAGAGAGAGAGAGAGAGAGAGAGAGAGAGAGAGAGAGAGAGAGAGAGCTTAAGGTCCAGGAAGAAATATAAAATATCTGCAAGCAGAAGTAAAAACAAGCAAACAAAAATTAGCTATCAAAGGTTAAACAGTTTTGTATATATATATTTCTACAGACTATGCTTTGATTTTATGGTTATGTGATAAGAATAGTTAACCAAAGACACACACACACACACACACACACACACACACACACACACACACACAGAATAGTTAACCATCAGAGAAAAAATACGGTATTACCAGCTTTAATGTAAGCTACTTTGGTTTATTTAGTCTCTACTACTTTATCCTTTATAGCTTAAATTAAATTATTTATAGTCTTCATTAGACCAAATGTACCTGCTTCTGATCCTATTTTTGAGACCTTTTTCATTAAATTTGTATAGTTACTCATTTTTGAAAGACTATCAATGTCTCTGGGTATCTTCAAAGAAAACTTGTTCATTGGAAAAAATTGGGACTGGTGTAATATTATAGTATAGGGCCCTTTTCTACCACATAACTGACCCGGTTTCAATTCTCAGAATCAAATATGATCCCAAAAGCCCTTCCAGGAACACAGAATCAGGAGTGAGTCCTGAGTACCACCAGATGTGATTCAGAAACAAACAAACAAACAAACAAAAATGGACAAGTAGGGGTGAAGTTAAAAAAATGGACAAGTAGCAGTTACTACTCCTTTCATATCTCCTCTCCTCACAGATCAGCATAAGTTAGTAAAGGAATATTTTTTCTTGGAGCCAGAGTGATAGTACAGTGTCAAAAGCAATTGCCTTGCATACAGGTTCAGTCCCAAATGGTCACCTGAACACTACTACTAGGAGTAATTCCTGACTGTATAGCCAGTAATGACTTCTGAGCAATGTCAGGTATGGTCCAAAAACAAAAACAAAAAGGAATATTTTCTCACTTTTTTACATGGTATAAAATTTTAAATTGATGGGGCCGGGCGGTGGCGCTGGAGGTAAGGTGCCTGCCTTACCTGCGCTAGCCTAGGAGACGGACCGCGGTTCGATCCCCCGGCGTCCCATATGGTCCCCCAAGCCAGGAGCGACTTCTGAGCGCATAGCCAGGAGTAACCCCTGCGCGTTACCGGGTGTGGCCCAAAAACCAAAAAAAAAAAAAAAAAAATTTTAAATTGATGTTTGTATTTGTATTTGTATATCACGAAAGTATTTGACATGATGAGGGATGCTTAAGAAAGCCTGAAGTTTTTGTAGTGACTGGTTTTCTACATAATTGAATAAATGAGATTAAAAATTATATTTGTAAGAATTGGGAGTAGGAGTTACCCCATTTGTTACTTGAAACATTTGTCCATGATTGGGTGATGATTTGTTGCTGGGCATTGAGGTAGGTAGTCTAATTGAGAAAGCTAAAAGTTAAAAGTCCTTTTAACCATCTCCCTGTTACATTTAAGAGCTTTATGTCTCAAAATCTACTTCGGAGGCCAGAGAGCTAGTTCAGGATCTAAGGTGCTTGCCTTGCATGCTGCCAACTGTGGTTTGAAAGTCAGCAATACTTATGGTCTACTGAGCAGCTCCAGAAGTTATCTCTGAGCACAGAGCCAGGAATATACCCTGAATATACCCTCAACCTCCCACCACAATGACAAACAGACAAAAACTCTCCCAACTGTTTTCTAAAACTTGAGACATAATACAATACATGCATGCAACTGAGCCAAGATTAATCCCCAGCACCATATGTTATCACTCCTGAATACTCCTGAACGGCCAGGAATAGCCCCTAAGCACTACTGGACATAGCCATTCTTCTTCAAATAAGTAAATAAAATTAAACATTTTAATTAAAATTAAAATTAAAATTTTTATGGCTGGTGAAAGCATAGAGGTAGGGCATTTGCCTTGCACATGGCCAACCCAGGACGAACCCCAGCATACCATATGGTCCCACTAGCCTAGAATGATTTCTGAGTGCAGAGCCAGGAGTAACCTCTGAGTGCCTTCAGGTGTGGTCCAAAAACCAAAAAAAAAAAAAAAAAATTAATTAAAGTTTCCCAGGGCCAGCGTAGTGGTACAGTGGGTAAAGTGCTTGTCTTGCATGTGGGTGACCTGTGTTTGATCCCCAACATCCTCCACACACCCCTGAGCACCACCAGGAATAATTTCTGAGTGCAGAGGCAGAAATAATCCCTGAGCATCACCAAGTTTGCTCTCTCTCTCAAAAAGCAAGATTAAAATGTGCCCTGGAATTCAACTTCATAGATATATACTGACAGTTTTCTATGAAGGCACATCTCTAGGAACTCTGCTAGTAGACCATGGCATTAATCTCTTGGCCACCTCATCACCAGGAGTTATGCTAATTAGATGACCAAAAATGGTCACTACACTTTGGGTACTTACTATTTACTATCTAGTTGTAATATGGTTTTCAATATATAAAGTGGGGAAAGGCATTCTGAGACTTTCAGCATGGTGAAGAAAAAGCATGACTGAGCTTCAATCCCCACTCACCTTTAGCCAAGTAGTGCATTATGTAACTTCTATAATCACGAGGGGCAGCCCTATCCATAACTAAAATAAATAAGTTAAAAAAGACATGAGATAGGGGCTGGAGCGATAGCACAGCAGCAAGGTGTTTGCCTTGCACGCTGCCAACATAGAACAGGCCACTGTTCAAATCCCGGCATCCCTTATGATCCCCACGCCCCTAAGCCTGCCAGGAGTAATTTGAGTCCAGAGCGCCGCTGGGCATAACCCAAAAAAACAAACAAATTAAAAAAAACATGAGATAGAAGAAAGCCTGGAGGCTATAGGAAAATAGGTTATACCAGGACAAATATTTGAGCCTCAGCTAATGAGCAGAAACTGTTGCAAAGAGAAAATGGGATTCTTTTATGATTCATCCAAGTACTGACTTTCTAAAATTGATGCAAGTGAAGCAAAAGTCCTGAAGACAAAAGCAACAGGGAACATTAAATGACCTGAAGATCACAATTGTACATGATCCTACAAGCCAGGTGAAGACATGATACACTATGAATTTCAGAATTTCCTGAGTGAAAGAGCGTATTTTTTTTCTGTGTGAATTCCTAGGTTTGATCCCAGTCACCCTGAAAAATGAAATAAACAAACATACCTTGGGTTGTTCAGTAGAGACAGAAATACATTGTTACTTACATTTCCCTTATAAAATAGTTCATGACAGTTTGGGAAATTCCTACAAGTTTAAAAGTAATACATGAAGGTTTTATCTTTGGTCTATTTGTGCACACCATCTCACTCTCAGAGAGCAACCCCAATAAACAATTTTCGTCTGTTTGGGGCCACAAACATCAGTGCTCAGGGATTATTCCTGACTCTGCTTCCTGGAATCACTTTGGATGAAATTGTGGACTACTTGGTGTGCAAAAGATAGAACCACAGTCCCTCCTTGGAAGGTCATCACCCTTCCTGCAGTACTATATTGCTTGCCCAAATTGGTTTAAAAGATAAATTTTTAGACCCAGATATAAAGTAGTTTCTATGGGAAGAGTTCTCCAAATCTTTCTAATCTGGGCATACTAGACAAGCACTCATAAGTATGATAATTGTATTTATACATTTAATATACTTTTCTTTATTGACTATGGCTCAATAAATAACAAAGTAAAGTGCATCGTTAAGAATAGTGACTACAGGGCCCGGAGAGATAGCACAGCGGTGTTTGCCTTGCAAGTAGCCGATCCAGGACCAAAGGTGGTTGGTTCGAATCCCGGTGTCCCATATGGTCCCCCAAGCCTGCCAGGAGCTATTTCTGAGCAGACAGCCAGGAGTAACCCCTGAGCATTGCCGGGTGTGGCCCAAAAACCAAAAAAAAAAAAAAAAAAAAAAAAAAAGAATAGTGACTACTAATGGAACCGAAGAGATAGCATGGAGGTAGGGCATTTGCCTTGCATGCAGAAGGACGGTGGTTCAAATCCCAGTATTTTATATGGTCCCCCGAGCCTGCCAGGAGCGAATTCTGAGTGTAGATCCAGGAATAACCCCTAAGTGCTGCCAGGTGTGACCCAAAAACCAAAAAAAAAAAAAAAAATAGAATAGTGACAACAGTTTATTGAAGCACTATTTACCAGTTTGCCAGAATTTAGAGACAACCCCGATGCCTGAGTGAAGTGTTGAAGGAGAAGAGAGGTGTTTGTTTTCCTCTGCCATTTTGCTGATGCCTGACAACAAATGAGTAGCTAAAGACACTGTGGTACTTCTACATAATGAAATACTATTCAGCTGTTAGACAAAATGAATTGATGAAATTTCTCTACACATGGATGTACATGGAGACTATTATGCTGAGTGAAATGAGTCAGAGGGAAAGAGGTAGACACAGAATAGTCTCATTTGTGGGATTTAAGAAAAATAAAGACAGTATGGTATAATACCCAGAGACAACAGAGATGAGAGCCAGAAGGACCAGCCCATAATATGAAGCTTACAACAAAGAGTGGTGAGCACAGTTAGGGAAATAATAGCACCAACAACCTACCGTGATGATGATAGTGAGAGAGAGAGAGAGAGAGAGAGAGAGAGAGAGAGAGAGAGAGAGAGAGAGAGAGAAATAGAATGCCTGTCCCTAAGACAGAGGGGGTGGGGGAAGAGAAAATGTGGAACATTGGTAGTGGGAAAGTTACTCTAGTGAAGAGTGGTGTACATTCGATGACTGAAACACAACTATGAACATTTTTTGATGACTGAAACACAACTATGAACATTTTTTGTAATCACAGTGCTTAAATAAATTATTAAAAAATAGTGACAAAAATAGTAACTATAAATCCATGTAAATTACTTTCTTAGTTTCTCCCTCCTTCTCTTCCTTTCATTATTGAAATGGGGAGGGGATCACACACAGACCTGATTGTGAGGCTCACACATTTTCTCATGATGCTTGCCAGGGGACAAAGATCTGTTTGTTGTGTCGCAAACTCCCCTAAACTCCTTGAACTGTGGTGCTCCAGTGTATACTGGCTGCTGTGTTTGGAAGGCAGGATACTATGCAGAAATCACACTTCCCCACCATGGTGCTTGCACATCATTTTAGGATAGGTGCTTGCAGGAAGCAGCACCCCTTTTCATCGTGGAGCTTATACACAGCTGATTGATCACAGAAGGCAGAACCAACTAGGCCTTCCTCTACCCAAATCTTAGTGCCAGTCATTGAGCCTGCAGTCTCATGCTTGCAAGGTAGGAGCTCTAAGTGCTGAGCCAACCCCAGCACCCTTCAAATACTTTCCTGGTATTTTCACAAAAGAGTCCATGACTGTGACACTAACCAGACTTAAGTTTTCAAGATGTCTGCGTGAAGTGTTGAAGGAGAAGAGAGGTGTTCGTTTCCTCTGCCATTTTGTTTCCTTTCGCTCTGTTGTGGTTATGAACACCAAGTAGGGGCTACTAACCTGTGGGCAAGCCTCTCTTGGTTGACTAACTTACTCAGGACAGAATCTGCTTTGTAGTAAATGCTACATAAATATTCAATTTTGCTTGTTTTATATTCCTACTGGGTCTTCTGGTCAGGAATCTTTTTGGGGGGGGGTGTTTTTTGGAGGGTGGCCACACCCAGCTTTGCTCTGGGCTTACTTCTGGTTTTGTGCTTAGTCAGGAATCACCTGTGGGTGGGTTTAGGGGATCATAGGAGGTAGCTGGGATGGGCTCTATGCTAGGTGGGCTTTGTGCAAGGCATGCACCTTTCTTGTCCCTGATTATCTCTTATTCCTGTGTCAGAAAAAAAATTTTTTTAAAGCTACTTTTAAAATTTGTAAGAGCAAGTTAGTTAAAATCAGTTAAAAACTGATTATAGTTGAAAACAATATCTGTTAATCCACCTTATTGAATCCTCTGTGATCCCTCCTCTTTTGCTGTGAACCCTGGTTATAGTATGTGCTAAGAAGGCATCAGGCAAGTCTGCCAGTGCAAAGGCTAATGTTGATACATATGTCAGATGTTATCAATTGCTAAATTTCTCCCATTTTTGATAAAAATCAAAGTGCATGTATCTGTACATATTGTTCATTTAATGTCAATCTTCACATTTTAGTGGTTTTCTATGGCATATCCTTTGATTTCCCTACTCCATCTTGGAGGCCCTGCGCTGGGCACACCTACAGCAGGCCAGGCAGAGCCTATAGGGGAAGCAGGGACCAGGAGATGGGAAGGAAAGTAGGGACAAGAAATTTGGCAAATGCTAATGTTAGGTTGTGCTGTAAGTGTGCTTCTGCTCTGAAAGCTCTTCCAGAGCAAGTCTGTGAGCCTGCTTGGCTTTAGCGCCAACATTTATTCTCTCATCTGGAGCCATTCAGCACATGTACAATGACCAGTCATTTCTATAAGGAGTATGCAGTCTGAGAGTATGAAGACTATCCAACATGTCTATTATAATTATTATTTATGTATGTCCAAACACATTGAATAAAATGCTAAAATTTATAGAAGAAATTACTTGCTTAGTTTTGCTTAAGTCTTTTAGAAACTACTTCCCAGAGAAAGGAGATAAGTATTGGAAAGAAACAAGGTTTTTTTTTAAAGTACATTTAAAAAAAATTGTGTGTGTGTTGGGGGAAAGTTATGTAGAACTTTGAGATTGAACCTGGGCCTCTGGCATGCAAAGCACACATTCCTTCACTTTAACTATGGCTCTTTCTTTCAACACTTTCTTCTAACCTATTTGTGAAAGATGCTATTTCTAATGACTCAGGATTTGTGTAGAGTTAACACAGACACTAGAATTTGAATTCCACAAGGATAGTTTTATTCAGTGCTGTGTTCCTGATAGCTAGAATAACTAATTTTAGCATCTAGTGAATTCTCATGTGTCTAATAAATTAATGAGTGATTAGAGATTTGGGTGCATAAGAAGCCAGATAGGAGGCTTCATATTCTTTGGGAATGTAGAATGAATATTATGAGGGTCCCAGATAAAATTTAGTGCAAATTCCATTGCAAAAAAGCTACAATTGAGAGGCCAAGTAATCTACTCAAGGCCATTCAGGAAGCCAGGTCTAAAACTGGAGTTAGCTCTCCTATTTCCTAATTCCTAGCTGAGAGCTTTCTTCATGATCCATGGCACCTCCCCAGAAGTACCAGATGGCTATAACTCATATTTCGCAATTCAGACATTCTCAAGAGCCAAGGAAAAATCTTATTCCAGAAGGTGGAAGGACCAGAAGACAGAGATTTTTTTTTTTCTTTTCAGTTGCTGTCTGTGTCTGGCTTCTCTGGAAATCATTGTTTGTAGCTGTTACAAGTCCTTTTCTCTTAGTAATGAGAAGAAGAAATAGCATAAAAATGTATAAGCACAATCTAATTTGCATAATGCAAAGATATTCTCTATTTTTATTATTTCTCGAGAACAGCCAATTAGGCTAAACAGACTAATCTGTGTGGTTCAGATTTCAACAAAATATGCCCTAATGTTTCAGAGTTCTTCATTGTTTTCCTTAATTTTTGAATATACACATATATTCATAAATATAAAGTTTTGTTTATGCACAATATAAAAAAGTATAATTACTCATATATGTTATATCATTGTATAATTTAATATGAATAATATAGTAAATAAAATATAAGTATATTACTCATATATGGACATATATAAATGAGAATATGACATATACAATAAAACATACTTACACATGAGTATATATATCCTACAACCTAGAATTTTGGTTTTAGACTTTAGGCATATAACCTGACCTTGTCATAATTCCCTTTAGTTTCTGATAAATGTTACCATTTCACAGAAAATTATAATTCTTTCAGTAAATGCTATGATGTTTTTAAGTTAAATTTATATCTACTGGTTTAAATTTTCAGTCCTCAGTTCTTTGTCAATTTTACTTCCTAAATATATCTCAAAATTTCTTGGTTTCCTCATCTCTACAGCTACTACCTAGGCTAACCCAATATCCTCTCTTTCTTTCTCTCTTTTAACAAAGTATTTTCTCTCTCAATTAAGACTTATAAAATAGCTTTTAATTTCTGTTATCTACTTCTAATACCTTTCTCACACAGTAGTCAAAATAATCCTTTTAAAAACTAATCTTGAAATTTGGGAAGCCTTGATTTCTTTGATGTGACTTTAAACACATAATTTTTATAAGATAAAGATCTGAATTTACATGTGGTCAACAAGGTCCCTTGCCATTAAGCCTACCTGCACACCAACTTTCTTGGATTTCTCTCTCTCTCTCTCTCTCTCTCTCTCTCTCTCTCTCTCTCTCTCTCTCTCTCTCTCTCTCTCTCTCTCTCTCTCTCTCTCTCACACACACACACACACACACACACACACACACACACACACACACACACAACTTTCTATTTCTGACTCCCTCTCCTAACTATTTTTGATACATATTTGAACTTTTTGTTTTTGTTTTTGTTTCGGGGTTACACCAGGCGGCTTTCAGGGGTTATTCCCTGAGTTATTCTGAGGTTATTCTGGTTTGGCGCTCAGAAATCACTCCTGGCAGGCTTGGGACTATATATGAAGCTGTGGATGGAACCTATTGTTGTGCTATCGCTCAGGTCCCTTGAACTTTTTTCTGTACTCCAATTTTTTTTGAAGTAAATTTACTCCAAAATGCTTTTTTCGGGTCGGAGAGATAGCACAATGATAGGGCATTTGCCTTGCATGCAGCTGACCTGGGAGGGACCCGGTTCGATTCCGGCATCCCATATGGTCCCCCAGCCTACCAAGGAGTGGTTTCTGATTACAGAGCTAGAAGTGACCCCTGAGCACCGCTGGGTATGGCCCCAAAACCAGTCAATCAAGTTAAAAAAAATGCTTTATCCTATCCTCCAAGTTATCTTAAACTACCCCCTCAGAATTCAATAAGCTCAATCAGCACACCTTGAAAGAAACCACTAAAACTTCAAGAGGTGGTGCTGGAGTGATGGCACAGCAGTGGGGCGTTTGCCTTGAATGCTTCCTACCTGGGATAGACCCGAGTTCAATGCCCAGCATCCCATATGGTCCCCTGAGCCTGCCAGAAGCGATTTCTAAGCATAGAGCCAGAAAATGACTCCTGAGAGTCTCCGCAGGGTGTAACATTTATTTAAAAAAATAGGAAAAGAAAAAAAGTGCAAGAGGTAAATTTTAATTGTTTGTAACATTCAATCAATGACTTAGCAACCCAAAGAGTTGTAACATCATGGCATGCGAAACTAATTCTGACTAGGACATAGCATTAGACATGTAGTAAGTCATAGAATAGAAACTCAGGAAGTTTAGTTTTCTAGTTTATACCTTTTATTTCTTTTTGTTTGTTTGTTTGTTTTTTGGGCCACACTTGTTTGATACTCAGGGGTTACTCCTGATTATGTGCTCAGTAATCACCCCTGGCTTAGGAGGACCATATGGGACGCCGGGCGATCGAACCACAGTCTGTCCTAGGCTAGCACTTACAAGGCAGACACCTTACCTCTAGTGCCACCTCTCCGGCCCCATGGTCCTTTTATTTCTAACAAATAAATGATTATTAAATGTCAATTGAATAAATAAATGGCTAAACAGAAAGAGGTCTTTGTGATTTACTCATGTTATGTGATCAGGATCTAGATTTGGTAAGATTTTATGCTTTCCTTTTTTCCCCTAAGAATAGCATTTCATTTTCTTTGCATGAAAAAATTTCTCCCAGACTCCTTTATTGATTTATTAATTACATTAATTAATAGAAGTTCACATTATCTTTTAACATATTTGTAAAGATACAGAAATTTCTACAGCACCATTAAAATTCAAGTGCTAGACCAGAGTGATAGTATAGTGAGTAGGGCACTTGTTTTACATGGCTGTAGTTGGCCTGTGATCCAGACTCCCTCTAAGAGTGATTCTTGTGCACAGAATAAGCTGTAAACTCCTGAGCACTGCTGGGTGTTTTCAAAAAACAAACAAACAAACAAAATTCAAGTGTCATCTCATCATTAGAGACTCTTCTACCCATTCATCTTACTCCTCTCTGTGCATACATTTTCTTCTAAAAGCCACCATAGTTTTCATCAAATATAGGAATTAGCTTTGTTATCCTTTGTCAATTTATTCACACCATTTTATATTCTACATGAGTCAAATTAGCCAACAATTGGCTATTGCTATCTTATTCACTTCATTCAAGTTCTATTTATTTTTGTGAGAATCTTACAATTTTGTCTTTTCTAATGGCAAGTAGTATCCTACTGTTATACACCACAGTTCCTTTATCTGGTTATCTGTCATAAGAGTTTGGGTAGATTATATGTTCTGGCTATGTTGAACAATGTTGAGTATCTTTTCGAATTAGTGGTTCCATGGTTTTTGGATAAATGTCTAAAAATAGTATTAGTGGATCATTTTTTAAAATTTAATTTAAAGAGCATGTATCAATAGTTGACACAGTTGATCATAGTGCACTTGTTTACATACGTGAAAAAAAGTAAAAAGGAAGAGAGAAAAAAGAATACAGCAATAAGCAAATTTGTGAAAATTATTGTACCTCCAATGAGATCAAGTCATTGTCAGAAAGTTTAGTTGCTAATTGTTGACCACTGTTGATTAGCTAATTGTTGCTAGTTGACCATTCTGTTACTTGCTTAGGTGACTTCATATATGCATTGGTGTTGAAAGTGTTGTGTTCCTACAGGGATAACAGTATTAAACAAAAATGGAGTTGTTGTGTAGCTGTATTAGGCCAGGGGAGGATGCCTACACTCACTCCAACTGGTGATATCAATTCCAAAATGGGCATACCTGGAGTTTGGCCAGATTGGTGTCTCTTAGCCCCAGAGGAGTAGTGAAGCAGGGAAGCCAGGCCATTGTTAAAGCTGTTACTGTGGGTGCAGCAGGTATGAGCTCAGTAAGATGAGGAATTGGCCTGCCCTCTCCTCATGAGATTGACAACTTTTAGCTGTGTGGTCGGTGTATCTAATTTTTCATGAGTTTACATCTCTTTAGAGAACAGTGAGTCTATGGAGTTGGCTTTTTAAAGACATGGCAACTGCATTTGTATATTTTTAAAAGTAATTTCTATGCTGTTTTCAATAGAGATTGCAATAATATATACTCTTTTAAAAATTTATCGTAGCACTGTGATTTACTAAGTTGTTCATAATGCAATATTTTAAGACACTAAATATTTAAACACCAATTCCACTACCTTCCCTTGACCAGTGTCCCCAATCTCCCATTCACCAGCAGAGCCTGCCTCCATGCAGACAAATATTTACTTCATATTGCTTTTTACCATACAAAGGCAAATGGAATTATCAAAACTAAGGTCAACATAGGTCTATTCAAAATGATTATTATCTCAGGCCAGAGTGATAGCACAACAAGCAGGGTGTTAGCTTTGCATTCAGCTAATCCGGGTTTGATCCCCAACATCCCATATGGTCCCAAGTACTCCCAGGAACGACCCCTGAGTGTAGAGCCAGTAGTAACCTCTGAGCATCATGGGATGATGTAAAACATTACCAGGTGTGATCCAAAAACAAACAAACAAACAACAAAAAATGATTATCTCTGTAGGGTATTACTAAAATAAGGATTTATTGGGTTTGCGTTGGTGCTGTTTTTGTTTGTTTTGCTTTGTTTTGTTTTTGGGTCACACCTGGCAGTGTTGTGTTGTTCTATCACTCCGAGCCTTGTTGCTGCTTGTTGAGCCACCTGGGTTACTATTTAGGCTCACTGTGCTTAGGTCGATAACTTTGCAATTTCCCCCCCCCCCCCATAAGATTTCCTGTGATACTACTGGACTGACACTACGGTAAAATATTGAGGTATTTTGTGGCCGAATTTGTAGATCTAAAACAAATTTAGTAGCCTGAAATTTTGTTAAAGTTAAGTGGTGGAGTTGGGCCATTTCTGTCGAGGGATTGGGGATTGGCATTAGGCTACTGTAGTTCATGCAGAAGGGAGAATCTGTCCCCTACCACCTTTCTGTGAATGCCAGGATCAGACTACCTGAGAGTTATCAGAGGTTGCTATTTTTTTGGAGCCTGGTGGAGGAGCCAAGCTGTTTATTTGCAAGGTAGAGCTATGAACTCAGAAATCGCTCCTGGCTCAAGGGACCATATGGGACGCCGGAATTGAACCCAGGCCTGTCCTGGGCAGCCTCGTGCAAGGCAAATGCCCTACCACTATGCTATCATTTTGGCTCCTCTTTTGCCCATTTTTGATCAGGTTAATTTATTGTTAAGTCTGTGTATATTTTGGTTATCAAACTCTGTCAAAGGTAATATGTGTCACTATCTTCTCAAAATTCTTAGGTTGTCTTTTCTGATCAATATCTTATTTTCATATTGGAATACTATATAGTCAATATTTACCATGAAATAAACATCTCTTATTACTGTCACATTTTTATTGAACTTGTCCTTTAAAGATGTTTAGCTAAATTGTAAAATTTAGCTCAGAGTTTCCCAAACTCATTGGCCTACTGCACATTTTTTCTTTTTTCAGAAAATCCTCTCAGTGGGGGAGGAGGGTGATGGGGGGGGGCTATTGGTGGTGGAAGACTGCACTGGTGAAGGAGTTTATGACTGAAACCCAGCTACAAACATGTTTGTAACCATGATGTTTAAATAAAAAATATTAAAAATAAATAAATAAATAAAATAAATAATAAATAATTATTTAAGGAAAATATCTCAGTGTGCTATGGAAACCTACCGTTTTTACACTTATTTAAATTTTATTTATTTGGGTTTTTTTTGTTGTTTTTTTTTTGGGGGGGGGAGCCACACCCAGTGATGCTCAAGGATTACTCCTGACTATGTGCTCAGAAATCGCTCTTCGCTCCAGGGACCATATGGGATGACAGGGATCGAACCCAGGTCCTGAGTCGTCCATGTGCAAGGCAAACTCTCTACGGCTGTTCTATTGCTCCTGCCCAGAAATCTACCTTTTTTAAGCAAATAGAAAGCATCCCTCAAGTTGTTCTTCAGACAATCTCCATCCTCCTGGATGGTATTAATATTCCCATATCGCTACAGTATCTCCCACTTTGAGAAACACTGAATTAGAGCTTTCATATAATATAAAATGGAAACAGTTGATTGTTTTGATTTTTTTGTTTTGTTTTTTGGGTCACACCCGGCAGCGCTTAGGGGTTACTCCTGGCTATACGTTCAGAAATCACTCCTGGCAGGCCCGGGGGACCATAAGGGATGCCAGGATTCGAACCAATGACCTGCTGCATGAAAGGCAAACGCCTTACCTTCATGCTATCTCTTCGCCCCTGATTGTTTTGATTTAGTCATTTTGACTTTGTGTTTAAAATGACAGTTCTCTAGGGGCTGGAGTAGTGATGCAAGCAATAAGGCATTTGTCTTGCATGTGCTAAACTAGGAAGAACTGTGGTTCGATCCACCGGTGTCCCATATGGTCCCCTAAGCCAGGAACGATTTCTGAGCACATAGCTAGGAGTAACCCCTGAGCAACACCAGGTGTGGCCCCCCAAAAGCAAAACAACAACAACAACAACAACAAAATCCAAAATGATTGTACTCTAATGCAAACAAATCTTTTATTTTAATTGAAATCTAAAAGGCACACTAAATTTGGTAATATAAGACAGTTCGGTACAGAAGAGATACATAGAGTTTTTAAGTTATCTGAAGGTAGTAAATAATAGAAAAGAACATCTAACCACATTTCAGGAAATACAGTTTAGAGCAGGACTATAGAAATTTAGATTTCAATCTTCGATTACAACTCTTTTCATTTTCATATTATCTTCATAGACTTTTTCTCTCTGTGTTTTTGTTGGAGAGTCACAACCAGTGAGTGATGCTTGAAGACTTCTCAGTTTCTGTGCTTGAGTGTCGCTATGGGCTGTGCTTAGGGAATAAAGCTGTGTGGAAAGAAAACCCAGGGCTTCCTGCATTCAAAGTGTGTTCAGCTGTTGAGCTCTCTCTTCAGCCCTACTTCTTAATGTTGTAATCAGAGCATTTTTAGTTTAACAAATGCTTCAAAATTTTCTAAAATAAGAGTTCACAGTTAAGAGGTAAAGCATTAAAACTTAGTCTTCTCTTCATGAACATCTTCCCAGATGCCTTGACTTTTAAAAAGAAAAATGTGCTACACTACAAACTGAAATGAAAATAGACTGAAATAAAAGGACTTAGTTCGTTAAAAAATACCTATAATTTTATTGTATGACAATAAGAAAGTAACAATTCTAGGTTTGTTCACTTGACTTTTATTCATTGATTAATTTATGATTTATAGAATACGTAATCATATTATATTCTGATGTCTTCTGCATTGCTAAGTCATGGAAGGAGAAAGAAAGCCAGGACCAGATTCAGTTTTCCTTACATCTGATGGTATAGGTATATTATGTTCTATTGTTTTAGGAGTAACAACCTGGGTTATGTCAAAGTGTTCATGAGTATATGCCGTTATAACAATAGACCCATAGGCTAAATGATTTGAGCAAAATAAATTTAATTTTCTGAAAGGTCTAGTCAGTTTGGAGACTAAACTCAGGGAGTCAGCAAGATCAGATCCTGATGACTACTTTCCACTGACATTACAAAGACACATTCTTACTGTGTGCTCACATGGCAAAATGACAGAGAGAAATCTGATCTCCTTATGCTCCTTTAAAAGCCCTATCTAAATATAGTCACATTGAAAATTAGGATTTTGACATAAAACTTAAACTTAACTCATAGTGAAGTGTCACTGAAGAACCACACTGTAATGGTCAAAGAGCATAATATATGATTATGTATTTAGCAGATTTCTAAAATGTAAATGCATTCCTGAAGGCTCTCATACATACTTTCTCCTCTGATGACAGTTATGCTATTGAGTTTCTCTTTGGGCCTCATACCAGAGAGTGTGGGCCCTTGGCAGCATCCCAAGAACTAAAGTGGCTCCTGTCATTGGAATAGTTGTAGTCTGCCCATTTTCTCCATGATAGTTTCCCCCCTTATTGTATTTGCATTTCTTTTGGTTAGCAGTTCATATTTTTCCCCAGGAAGATATAAAGTAGAAAGTAAAAAAGTAGACAATAATTTCAGTAGCCTAGAGCTTCTGGTTTCTTTTTTTAACAGACTGCAAGTTTATAATGGTACTATGTATTTTCTTCACTAGAACATATTGTACAGAATAACAAAGAAATAGAGGCTGAATAATGTTTTCTTCCTACAGAGGCTTTATATTTCCTCCATATAATACATATTACAGTATAAGGATATTTTTCTTTTATAACACTTAAATAAGCTTAAGGACTGATTGTGTTTTTTCAAATTTAAATCAGTCATAGTCTTTGAGTAAGAAACCAATGTGAATATAATCAACTTGCCAAAAGAAAGAACTGACCTAAGTTAAATGGCAAGTTCTTGAAAATACCAAATTACAATGAAAATATCTTTTTAACCATGACTGCATTGGTTAAAATTTAATGCAACATTAACAGTGAAGTATGATTCTTTTAATGGTTTCTGCTCCTGGTTTGTGAAATCTGAGGAGGATTTATGCTATAAACATGACTTTATATTCAGAGAAATACGCAACTTAGTTTAAAAATATCCCTGGTGAATAAGAAGGCCATTTGCCCTGTTTTATGTCCTCCTGTATTTATTGGTTTGTAATAATAACCATGACCTCCAGAGGCTGGACATATTCTGAGAGCTAATGATCTGTTGAGGTTAGAGGCCCACAGCTTCATGCTGAGACCATTAATCAGACCACTAGGCCTTAACTTAGAGGCAGCACCTCCTTCCATCAGTCACTGTGCTTCAGGTTTTGCAAGTCAAAAGCATGCAGTCTGGTGAGCCTGCAATCAGCTAGCTTTATTGAATTCTATGTATACTGCTAATTATACCCATGTAGGTCAATATCAGGAACTCCACATGGTGATAAAATTATCTTCTAAAATTGTCATTCTTTGAAGGTGTTTAAAAATGTAAAAGCAATGGATTTTTAGAACCATCATGTTCCAGAAAGGCTTGGCCAAAGAGGTACGAAGGTGTCTGCTGGCTGATTCCACTTTTCCCTTGCCACCAGCGAACCTGGTCCTGGCAAAACCTCTAGAGGGGAAAGTCCAAGACATCCGAGTGTGTCCTATGGTTCCTCTCACTGTTTGGGGAAAGAGGTGGGAGGCTGTTGGAGCTTTAGGGTGCCTAGAGTGAGGTGACAGTTTTGTGCTTAGCACAATATCTTATCAAAACTTCACTAGAAGAGGGAGCCATGTCCACATCCGGTCCTTCAAATGCATTAGGAAAAATTGATTGTATATACTTGATGGACTGTAGAGCTACTCATCTTGCATGATTTCAACCAGGTTCTATCCCCAACACACACACACACACACACACACACACACACACACACATCTTGACATACAAAATTCAGCACAACAAACCGGCTGATGGTTCTGGGATTAAGGTTCTTATATCGCTTGTGGTAGTCCTGGGTTTGTCCTCTGCCACCGAATTTTGTCCCCCAGAGCACTATACCACTCTGAACACAGACTTAAGTCTAGTTCCTGACAGCAGGGGAAAAGGAGAGGCAGGATTTGGGGAGGGGTGCTCACATTAAAAAAAAAAAAACACATCAAAATACTCAGTCGTCAGGAGAGATGAAGTCATGCAATTTTCCTATACATGGATGGATATGGAAACTATTATGCTAAGAGGAAGTGAATATGAGAGAGAGAGAGACAGACAGACAGACAGACAGACAGAATAGTCTCACTCATCTATGGGTTTTAGGAAAAATAAAAGACATTATTGTAAAAAAAAAAAAAAGAAATAAAAGACATTATTGTAATAATGCCCAGAGACCTTTATTAACAACAGGTACTGGGCCTCATTTTGTTAAATATGTGTGTGTGTGTGTGTGTGTTTGTTGTTGTTTCATTTTTAAATTTCTGGGACACACCTGACAGTGCTCAGGGGCTACTCCTGGCTCTGCCCTCAGGAATTATTCTGACTGTATTTGGGATACTATATGGGATGCCTAGGTTGGGCGAGTACAACTTTTACCATAAGAATACAACTCTTATCTCTCTAGCCCCACGTGTTGGTGTTGTCCACTCTTAAGTGATTGATCCTAAGATTTTTCCATTCTAGATTATGGGAGAGGCAATATGGGATAGTACAGACCTTGTGCTGTTGTTGGCCTTCATCTTGAGATAGGAGCTGCCCACATTCCATCCTTTAGGCAGACTTGTTCCAGTGACAAAGAGAAGTGAAATGCAAGGACACCAGTGGGAACAGGCAAATCCTGTGCTCTGGGTCAAGAAGGACAGGAATATCCTTATTCTTTCAGAGTCTTCAGGACCAGAGGAAAAGCTACAAGGTGTATAGTATCTGAGGACTCGCTCTGGGGGCCAGGCCAACCTAGTCTGAGTGTCCAGTGTTTAAGTCTGAATGACTCATACAAACTCATACTTTCCCCCAAAGCCCTGTGAGATTGGCTGGATCAGAAGGGACAGGGACCACCAATGTACCCCATCTCCCTCCACCCACACAGGTGGTGGGAATGTTGCATTGATGAAGGGGGGGTGTTCTTTTGTGACTGAAACCTAACTACAGTCATGTTTATAATCACAGTGTTTAAATAAAGATATAAAAATAATAAAATATACTAGATTCCTCATATATAAAAAATTTTCTGAGTTTTCATTCCTAATGAATGATAACTCCTCTTAGTATCTAACATTTTTCAATTTTAATGTGTCCATGCAAAAAGAATGGGACCACTGGAGACTATTGGAGCCTAAAGGGAAAATAATAACAGCCAAACAATAAAAAAAAAAAAAAAAAAAAAAGAAGAGACAGGGACAGGCAACAGTAGGTAGCTTCTTTCAGGGCTTTATCTGCATTTTTTTCCTCCAACAATTCCTAGCAGAGAGCCTTCTCACACAGAGATTCTCATTTGTATTTTCAACTTAATATCTGAATCAACTTTTCATTTATTGGTGTGGCACATGAAAGTGTTTTTGAAGGCAGAAATATACCATATAAGTATAAATTGCTCGTATGAATGTCATGCAGTTTTCAGAGGAAAGCTGTGTAATTATTTATCATACCTTAGCAACAGGACATGGCTTTGTAGTTGTCATTATATATTATTAGATGAATGTAGCTGTTACTGAATCGCCGAAATGTAAAACACAGTGAATGCTTATCCCTATCCGTTTCCTCCAAGCTTCCTTTCAAAACAAAACAAAACAAAACAAAAACAAAAAAACAAAAAACCAGCAAAAACCCTAACCCCAAACCAAAACCTGTGATAAAAGCAGAAACTCTTTTTGTATGATCTTTGATGTCTGCCAGTTTTTAACACATGGATTAAAACGTTTGACCCATATTTAGGCCTTTCCATTCTGGAAAAGAGAAATTGGAACCTCAACACCCAGAAGGGATTTTTTGGGGTCCTTTTTTTGTTTTGATCCAAAGTTTCTGACTGAATTGTAGTTGATCTAAGAGAGGCTGAACAGGCTGGTCAGGAGCCCATAAATCATGTCGCATGAGGAGCAGTTGGGCATATTTGAACTGCGGGGACATAGTGCTCACTGGGGAGGCGACAGCTGCCTTCAAACAAAGTGAAAGGCTGCCAAGAGGAAAGGACTTGTTTTCTATTTCCCAAGTGAAGAGAAACTGGAGGGGGCTAATTTTGGCTGACATGACTGAGAACCTTAATGACTACAGCATCCCAGAAATATATGGGGCTGACCCCCGGGAAGCCTGGTTTTACAATCAGGAGATGTTTATTCAGATGCCGGATGCTGTATGTGGGGATTATTATAGAAGAATGAATGCAGAGGACAAAAGATGAGGCAGGAACAACAACTAAGTTCATTTCCAAACATCAGATTTTATCTGTACAATTCTGGGTAAGAATTGGAGGTCAACTGATTCATATCGAAAAAATTTATTTTATTTGTTTTCAAGGCTTGCAAGTTAGTGTGGGGGAGGGAGACATAAATGATTGGGGTTCAGATGTGGGGACTAAAGAATTGTAAAGTAGAAATTGACAGGCAAGCTGATAATGACCCCGGACCAAAAAAAAAAAAAAACCAAAAGCAGAAAAAAGTCTATTTATAAAGAAAGTCTGCCTTTGTTCACACCGCAGGTTGTTTTTGTTGTTTGTTTATTTGTGAGAATCATTTTGTTTGCCAATGTATGGAGAGGGCTTACTGAGTATAAATAGAGAGAGAGAGGGAGAGAGGGAGAGAGGGAGAGAGAGCTTTTCTCTCTTCTTACTTGGATATTCTTTTAGGTATACTCTGTTGACTTGTCAATACACTGGATTGATAGCAGAATTAAAGGTGAAATGATAAATGGTTTAAATTAACCAATGGAAACTAGATTTGTTTTCTATTTTGTTTGTTTGTTTTGGGTCACACCTGGCTGAACTCTGGGGTTACTATTGGCTCTGTGCTCAGAAATCACTTCTGGCAGGCTTGGGGGACCATATGGGATGCAGGAGATCAAATCTGGGTCAGCTGCCTGTAAGGCAAACTACCTGCTATACTATCGCTCTGGCCCTCTCTTCTCTATTTTTCTTTCTTCTCTGAGGCTGAATATGTCACTTGATAAAGAGAGAATTAACATACCCAATGAACTTTGTTTTGTGTTGTCTTTTGTTGATTTATCAGCCTGCTTGATTTTGATTTTATTGGAACCCAGATTTATAGTGGGTTTACTTTCTCATAATACAATATGCTACTGGCAAATAGCATAGTACAATATGTTACTTGCCTTTACTTACTGCTAATGGGCCTAACATTTCCACTCCACTCTGAATTTACATTAACTTTTAAATTTAATTTATAGCGACCAAACTAGCCCAAGACTTTTTCCTCAAGCTGAGTTTCAGCTGTAGTGATAGAGTATGTGCTTACATGTGAGAAGCCTTGAATTTGATCAATGGCATCACATGGCCCATGAACATTGCTCAGTATAGCACTGGTGTCTTGTGAGTCTCACTCAAGGATAGGACCTCTTAAAAGATAAAATTTTAAATGGGGGAAGGAAAAAACTTAAAAAATGGAAGAAAAGCAATGAGCAGACAACAATATAAGACAAACCAGTGAACATTTTAAATAAAAATAGTTACCAGAGGAGAAGTAGGTGAGGAAAGAAAGGCAAAGTAGAGCATGTAAAATTAACAATAATAAAAATAATCTAAATACTGCAACAAAAATAAAATAAGTAAAACTTTTTTAAAAAAAGACTCATTTTAAAACATAACTTTTTAAAAAGTTTTTGCAAAAATCTCATCTACCCAGAAAAAGTAAAACCAGAATAAAATCGAAAGGGCTGTATAAACATATATTTTTGCTTATCAGGATAAAGACAGTGAACACCAGGTAAGCAGTACTTCTAGAGATAATTGCAATGAAAATCTTGAAACTGCTTCATACTGTTTTGATGACAGGATCCTGGCAAATTCAACAAAACAGAAAAAGGCACACAAGGAAATCATTGTTGGACTTGCATTAGGAGTTGCTATCCTTGCAATAAACAGTTGTCCTCATAAAATAGAGCTTTCTTTGTCAACCAGTCCATCTGTGCTGGAATTAAAAACATGTAACTCAGAAGATGAATTTGGGGTGGAGAGTTTGAAAGATAAGAGGCCTTCTCAAATAGGTGTTTTGAGTATCTGGCAAAACAGATGAAAGATTTTTTCCAACACAGCAGGCTTTTTGAAAAACAACAACAACAACAACAACAACAAAACCCAAACAAAAACCAACACTTGGGGCCTATCCACAGTCATTACAATAACTCCTGTAGTTGCTAGTTCTTAGCAACTCTTGTATGCATCAGGGACAGAAGTAGGGAAGGGAATCATCCTTTGATGAGTCTACATAAGTTGGACAATGATATTTAAGTCAGAAACAGTTCAACCTCATTGGGGTGACAAAATCTAAAAGAATTAGAAATTATATGTACATCCAAGAGAAAGTCGGCTAGGTTTAAGATTTTCATAGTTCTTCAGGCATAGTCATTTCTTTGCTTTTCAAAGAGAGAAAATAAATTTGAATGAGAAGCCTGTGACTCTTGATTGGGGCTGGAAGAAGCAGCCACACCCAACAATCATTTGTTTGGTAAAAGGTAGTTTGGTAGTGATGATTCAAAAGCAGAATGGTTCAAATAGTGATGAGTCTGATAGAAAACAATAGCACAGACTTGGGTATAATGACTACAGATTTTAGTGATGATAGCCAGAGGGGGAAAATGTGTTTGAAGGAACAGATGGGATGAAACATATCAGACAAAATTGAATTCATCCTTTCTTTTAAACACCAAGCATGATAAAAAATATTCCTAAAGAGGCTATAGTGAAAATAAAAAAGAGACAAAGAGAATGTTTAAAAGAAATTATTCTGGAATATGAGTAAACCTAATTTCAAAGCTGAATTTTTTTTCATTTTTATGGCTAAATGTTATTTTTACTTATTTATTTTGGTTTTTGGGACACACTCAAAAATACAGGTTATTCTTGGCTTTGTACTCAGTAATTACTTACTCCTGGTATGCTCAGGGGTTATTTGGGTTGTTGGATATTGAACCCAGTTGGTTCTGTGCAAGGTAAGCATCCTATCCACAGTACTATCACTCTTACTTAGGAGGGAGATCTGGGAAATTGGTGATGGGAATCTTGCACTGGTGAAGGGGGGTGTTCTTTACATGACTGTAATCATACAACTACAATCATATTTGTAATCACGGTGTTTAAATAAAGATAATTAAAAAAAGAAAATTAAAAAATATTAGCATCATAGACACATGCCTAACACACAAAATTTTGAGTTTCAGTATTTGAATTTTAGTGTATTTAGTGTTTTTTGTTTTGTTTTGTTTTTTTTTTTAGCTTGAAATTAGAAAATCACCTGGGGAAATAGGGAAACAATCATTTCTTGCTATGTTAATATTAAGTTATAAGCAAATGCAAAAAAGAAATGCCAGCTAACCACTGTTTTGAGTAAGAAAAAGGGTAGTAAGTAATAGTAGTTTGCTATTAGAAAGAAAATGTAGTGAAAGAAATAGTCATTCTTAGTTTTAGTGTGACTGTGTTTTTGTTTTTGTTTTGGGGGGGGGTGTTATTCCTGGCTAAGCGCTCAGAAATTGCCCCTGGCCTGGGGGAACCAGATGGGACGCTGGGGGATCGAACCATGGTCCTTCCTTGGCTAGCGCTTGCAAGGCAGACACCTTGCCTCTAGCGCCACCTTGCCGGTCCCAGTGACTGTGTTTATTTAGAGAAAACAATTAATAGTTTAAAGAAAGTTCCTTGGTCACAGACTAAGCTGTTTTTGGCAAATGTAAAAATGGCCATATCCTTTGGCTGGTAAGAAAGATCAAAGCTCTGGAGTTCATGTTTTGACAACAGGCATCCTCCATGTGAGCCCATGCACAACATGGTTCCCTGGGTACCAATTTGGAAGTAGTATTTAACCTTAACTCCTCTCCCCATTTCAAATCAAAACAATAAAACAAAATAACCATATCTCCCTCACTTCAATCTCCGATGTCTTCAGATAATTGTATTTAGGTTTTCTTATCATTTGAACTAAACTTAGGAGTCTGAATCCTCACCATGAGAGCTTTTGGATAAATCAATAATTGCTTAAATTTTTTATTATGTTGCCACAAGGTCTTTCACTTTTATTAAATGATAAAATTTTATTACCTCAGTATTTTACTTAAAGCTCACTGTTTGAGAATTTAGGATATTAAATAGTATTTTTTGTGGTGTTCATTCCTTGTAGAGAAATCATGCTACAATATTTTTTAGCTTCCTTTGATAAATGAGTGTAGATACAATACCACAGAACATAATGTGTTTGTCATTGGAAAGTTACTTGTTTTCAAAAGGGTTGTTGTGGAGCCTAAGTGATAGTACAGTGTGTAAGGCTTGTCTTGCACATGGCAAGGAGCCTGATACCATTTCTGATATTCGATTTGGTCCCTGAACTGTCCAGCAGTGATACCTGAGCACAGAACCAGGAGTAAACTCTGAGTATCACTGGTGTGCTCCCCACCACCACCACCAAAAGAAAAAAAAAGAAAAAAGAAAAAAGTTGTTGCATCTATCATTATATATAATATTTTTCTGTTTTCTTTCATCAATGCTAAGATAATTTATAGGTATACAATTTATATATATCTATCATTATATATAATATTTTTCTGTTTTCTTTCATCAATGCTAAGACAATTTATAGGTGTGAGCAGATTACCCATATAGGGGCTCACTGAAAACTATGTAGTTTGACCATTACTGGTCAGATGTTTTTGGTTCTTTATAATTTAGACACTTTTCTCATTATGTTAAATATCAGCTTCCAAAAATGTGACAGCAACTTTCATTATCACACTTCATTTGAAATAAAACTTATGAAAGGAAAAAGGTGTTAACTACCTCCCCACTGCATTTCACCCTCCCCCCCCACCCCCCGAGTTTCCCTAGTCAGCCATTCCAAGGTTGAAAGACCGAATGTGCTGGTATCTCTATAAGTTTACTCTGCCTTTTATTCTTATGGGGTATGTGAAAGAAAAAAAGTCTGTGATCAGTGAAGAATGTATTATGTAGGGCCATTGGTCACTTGGAACTACAAGTGTGCTGCTAACACTGCAAGGAGTGCTGATCCTGTGCTGCACTGACCAGGTGTCAGCCAAAAGAGAGAGAAATGGTACATTATACTCACCCCCCAAACAATTAGGTCTTATTTCTCTCCTTTCCACTTACATTTATTTGTTTGTTTTATTTTATTGCAGGCAGAGATTTGCTAAGTCAGTATTGGAAAGAGAAATTTTTGTTTCTCTAAAAGCGTATTTGTTATGAATTATTTCTGGGACGAGGCTAGGAATCACAGTAGAAAAGTAAAGAGTAATGAGTAAAAAGGAGGTGAAATTATTATTATTTTTTGTTTGTTTTTGGACCACTAAATTTGAGTGGTGCTCTTGGCTTATTCCTTGCTTTTGCAGGTCATTATTGCAGGATTCAGAGACAGATAGGGTGCTAGAGATCGCTCCCAGGTCAGCTTCCTGTAAGGCAGCAAGCACCTTACACAAAGTTCTATTTCTCCAGCTCCCAACATGAGTTAATAGATATAAAAAAATGTTCCCATGTATTCCATTTATTAGAATGAATAAGCCCTTCTCCGTATGGAATCTTCTATCCCCTTTTCTACTTTTGAGAAAAGAAAAGAAAAATGAGGCCCTAAAAGCAGTCTTACTTTTGTTTGTATATTTATTACCTGATGGTAACCAGGAATTACTTCCGGTAGTAACTCTGAGGATCATCTGTGGTGCCTGATCCAACAGGCATGTAAGCCTAGTGCCTTAATCTCTCAGCAGTCTTACCTTTTTTCAACTTGGAGAACATTTCAGCGCTATTGTCTGTAGGTCATTAGCTCTGGTGTGAATTGTTGTGTGGGAAGTTATTGTACTTCATGAATACTTACTGAGCACTTCATGGCTCAGATGTAGAGAAGGGCTAGAGGGGGAAGTGTGTTGGAAGTCACAGAAGAACCACTAGCCCAATCATTGTTCCCCCAGAAGACCCCATTCTGTAGCAGGAGCACCGCCTCTGTGCTGGGGAAATGGTGGTCTCACAGGAGTCTTGGCCTTTGAGCAGAGTGTGTCCTTTGATCTCAGCAAGAATCACACACATACGTAAGATTCAGAAAATGCAGGAAAAACCACTCTTCTTTGCCCCATAATCCTTCATTTCCATCCTTCCCCCATGACACTTACATATTGTTTCTTTGGTTTTTCATTTTATGAAAGGAATATATCTTATAGAAATTGTTGTATAATATTCTATTTTTTCGTAGTTATTTTCCAACTTAAAAATTCTACAACGTCCTCAGAGAATGATACTACTCTTAGTTAGAGCTTAATGTGTGGACTTCATGAAAATAATACACATCCTAAAATTTGGAAAGCAGAAGATTAGGGGAAAGCATCAGTTATAATTTTTTAGTTAAAACATGTAATTTGGTTGAAGAGAGGAAAAACACATACCTTGAGTGTGTGAGGCTCTGGGTTCAAACTTAGAAAACCCTCTCCCCTCCTCCACACACGAATACAAATGAAGTAATGGGCTACATTTATCTCCATTGTTTTCTTTTTTTTTAACACATTATTATCAAGCTGTCTTTAGATGGTGCATGATTTAGGATGTCTCATCTTAACTCTTTTACAACTTTATACATTGCAAACACAATACCCACTTAGTAGTAACCATCCTTCTGATTTGAACTGTGATTTTTTAAAAAAATGTGCAGCAAGATGTTTTTTTGGGGGGAGATGGGTTGGGAGGAAGCTTCTCAAACAATGCTTAGAGGACCTTGTAGGCATTCTTGGGGGATTTTTTTGGCCAGCTAGGCCAGCGATTCACTGCTTTGGTCTGAGGATGTGGTGTAGCTCAGGTACTTTGTGCTGGGATCACCAGGACCATGGTGGTGCTCAGGAGCCCTCAGGATCATAGTGGAGATAATTGTGTGTGTGTGTGTGTGGGGGGGGGTGGTGGTGGTGGAAAGTGTCTTGTGATGCCAGGAATTGTACTGCTATTTACTGATGCTGGGCTACTTCCCAGGCCACTGGGAGCTAGTCTTTTGTGGTGTTAAGAAGCAACTACAGGGGCCGGCGAGGTGGTGCTAGAGGTAAGGTGTCTGCCTTGCAAGCGCTAGCCAAGGATCAGGACCGCGGTTCGATCCCCCGGCGTCCCATATGGTCCCCCCAAGCCAGGGGCAATTTCTGAGCCTTAGCCAGGAATAACCCCTGAGCATTAAATGTGTGTGGGCCGAAAAACCAAAAAAAAAAAAAAAAAAAGAAGCAACTACAGGGGCCTGGAGAGATAGCACAGCGGTGTTTGCCTTGCAAGCAGCCGATCCAGGACCAAAGGTGGTTGGTTCGAATCCCGGTGTCCCATATGGTCCCCCGTGCCTGCCAGGAGCTATTTCTGAGCAGACAGCCAGGAGTAACCCCTGAGCATTGCCGGGTGTGGCCCAAAAACCAAAAAAAAAAGAAGCAACTACAGGGGCCAGAGTAATAGCACAATGGGTTGACTGTTTATCTTGCACATAGAGACTCTGGATCAACCCTGACATCCCATATCGTCCCCCAAGCCTACCAGGAGTGACTTCTGTGTGCAGAGCCAGGTGCAGCCCCAAAGCCAAAAAAACAAAATAAAATGAAACTAAATTAAACCTAAACTAAACTTTATAGCTCCTAGTCAGTCACAGAATTACAAAGGACAACATGCGATATTTCACAGACTCTTCATTTCTTCCTTTGATTTACTGTGGCTGAACTTTGTCCTGAGATCCCTTTTCACCTGCTTCTCTAGCATCTGTCTGGTAAAACCAGTAGACAGGTCTCAGTCCTCTTATAACCCGAGCTGTTTGTTTGCAGCATTTGACACAATTGATCCCTTGTCCTTGCTCGACCACTGCTTTTTTGCTTTGGGGACACCATGCTTCTTTGGCTTCTTCCCAGTTATTGACTGTTCTATCTCCTTTCCCATCTCCTCCTCTTTTGACTGAATTCCAAGTGTCTCTGTTCTAGAACTCAGTTCTCAGCCTCTCTGCTCTTTCTTGTTCATTTAGACCTCTTTTTATCCTGTGCTATACCTTGCACCTACACTCTAGTCATCCCCAAGTTTACATTTTGTATACTATAACTCTTCAAAACATTTGATAATTGTGTTTCTGTCTTGTTGAAATGTTCTTGTGGGTCATTAGGCATCTTAAACTAAACATGTCTAGAGCAGGGGTGCCTTGCATGTGTGAAGACCTAGGTTTGATCCCTGGTACTCCCTGTGTCCCACTCACTGCATTACCAAGAGTGAAGCTGGCCCCTGAGCTCTGCTAACTGGCTACTCCTGGTCTATTTCTCAGAGCTTGTTCCCTGGGTGTTTGGGGAACCATGTGGTGGTAAATTTCAAATGCAGAAAATTTCAAATCCCTCTTATTATTATTTCAGTGCAGCCTTTTGAGCTAGCTCTCTAACACCCCAAATATAGATTTCTTTCTTTTTATCTTATTCAAAAGACAGTTTTTAAAATCTTAAAAATTACAAAATCACAAAATTTTGAAATTACAAAGTTGTTCATGATTTGGTTTCAGGCATATATATTTTTTAATATATTTTTTATTTAAACACCTTGATTACATACATGATTGTGTTGTTTGGGTTTCAGTCACGTAAAGAACACCACCCATCACCAGTGCAAAATTCCCATCACCAATGTCCCAAGTCTCCCTGCTCCCCACCCAACCCCTCGCCTGTACTCTAGACAGGCTTTCTATTTCCTTCATACATTCTCATTATTAGGATAGTTCGAAATGTAGTTATTTCTCTAACAAAACTCATCCCTGTTTGTGGTGAGCTTCATGAGGTGAGCTGTAACTTCCTTCTCTCTTTTGTGTTCAGGCATATATTTCAACATCAATCCCTTCATCAGTATCCACATCCCTCCACCAAAATCCTCACCCATATTTGTTTTCCACCAGACTGCTTCTACGAAAAAACACTATATATATTTATATACACATATAAATATATGTAGTATTTTTGCGCTGTGGTTTACAGCACTGTTGCTGATAGAATTTTATATATAACACTTTATTACCTTTCAGCACCACTTCCTCAACTGAGTTAAAAACATCCCTCCACCATAGACCTTTCCCACCCCCTGTGCCCTATTCTTTACCTCAGACCCTTCAAGCACCTTTTTTTTCCCTACTGAATATCAGTTCTCATGAATTTGGTTTCCACTGTTACGTTTCTTTATATCCTGCATATGAGACATCGTTCTATGTCACTTGAGTTGTTTCCAGATTTTAGCTATTGTAATTAGTGCTACAAGGTACATAGGGGTGAAAAACTCTTTTCTTCTTTTGGTTTTGGGCCCTTGAGGTATATTCCAAGTAGAGTTGCTGGATCAATAGAAGCTCAATTCCTAGGTTGTTTTTTTTTTTTTTTTTTTTTAGGAATATCCACGTTGTTTTCCAGAAAGATTGGACTGATAGATATTCCAATCAACAGAGAATGAGAGTCCCTTTCTCCTCTCATCCATACCAGCACTGGTTGTTCTTATTCTTTTTAGTGTGTGACAATATCTGTGACAATCTCAGAGATGGACATAGTATCTCATTGTTGTTTTGATTTGTACCTTCCTGATGATTAGTGATGCAGAGCATTTTTTTTTCATGAGCCTTTGTGTCACAGAGACACCAAGGTCCTAATTGCCAAAGGAAGGTTTTTTTTTTTTTTTTTAAAGCTCTTAGCTGCTAATATAGAAACTTTTTCAGAGCAGTCTGTACTTGCAGAGAGAATGTTTGAAAAAAGTAGCATCTGTAAGATAAGATGCTTGGAAAAAAAAATAACTGTACTCGCAGGCATTAGGGCCCTGAAAAAACCTTGGTTGCATGTCTATGAAGCATTCGGGAAATAAAGGGATGTAGCACATTTGGTCATTTGTATTTCTTCTTTGAGGAAGATCTGTACATCTCCCAATGCTTTGATAAAATTGGTTAAAGACTGGAATAATAGACCTGAGCCCATCAGGTACACAGAGGGAAAAGTAAGCAAAACTCTCAGTGATATTGAAACTAAAGGCATCCCCAAATGTAAATTTCTTTTTTTCTTTTCTAATTTGTGTTGGAGTTTGGGCCACACCCAATGATGTTCAGGGGTTGCTCCTGGCTGTGGCTTCAGAAATCACTCCTGCTGGTGCTTGCAGGACCATATAGGAGGCTGGGAGTCGAACCCAAACCTGAGTTGGCTATGTGTAGGCAGGTGCCTTTCCCACTGTATTATCTCTCCAGGTCCCAAATCCAAATTTCATAACCTTACAAATAGTTATGTGATCTGACCACTGCCTAACTCCCTCAGCACATTTTTTTATTTTAATTTTTCTTGTTTGTTTTTGGTTCTTGGGTTATGCTCAGGGTTTACTCCTGGCTCTGTGCTCAGAAATCACTCCTGGCAGGCTCAGGGTATCATATGAGATTTTGGGAATTAAACCCAGTTCCATTCCGGGTTGGCCGAGTACAAGGCAAATGCCCTTTGATGGTGCTATTACTCTGGCTCCAGCATGTTTTATTTTTAAATTTTATTTTATTGACACCATTGTGATTTACAAAGTTCTTCATATTTAGTTTTCAGGCATACAATAAATCAGGGCCAATCTCACCACCAGTGTCCCCCTTCCTCCTCCAATGTTCCCCACATATTCCCCAATATTCACATATCACCCCTACCACTCAGCCTCACAATATAACAAGCCCATTTTAATTTTAGATTGTTAAAGTTTGGGTCTCTTGATTCCATTGTTGTTGCCTTTGGCTTGGATATTTAGTTCTGTCTTTTTTTTTTCCCTTGGATTTTTGGGCTACACCTGGTGACGCTCAGGGGTTACTCTGGCTATGAGCTCAGAAATCGCTCCTGGCTTGGAAGACCATAATGACTGCTGGGGGTTAGAACAGAAGTCCATCCTAGGTCAGCCGCGTGCAAGGCAGACTCCCTACCGATGCATCATCTCTCATGCCCCAGTTCTGTCCTTTTTTAAAACTATCAGTGCACCTGAGACCACCTGGCCCCTGGCCCCCATCCTTTCATTTTTGATTTTCTCCTTTTCCACTCAGCTTTATTTTCCTTCTCTTTCCTATACTCTGAGGCCAAAGGTGTTCAAGACAATGCACTTTTAGAACATTTCTTTAGTTATTATAAATACCATATATAAGTGATATAATTTATCCATCTCCTGGCTTACTTTACTTAATATTTTCCAGAGAAATAGCACAGCTGTAGGGCATTTGCATTGCATGCAGCCAACCTAGGAGGTACCCAGTTCCATTCCTGGCATCCCATATGGTCCCCCAGCCTTCCAGAAGTGATTTATGAGTGCAGAAGCAGGACTAATCCCTGGGCACCGGTGGGTGTGGTCCCCAAACCAACCAACTGACCAATCAATCAATCAATCAATAAATAAAGTTAAAAAACCCCCAATATTTCCCAGTTCCATCCTGGTTGCTGCAAATTGCATGATTGCATCATTCCTTACAGCTATGTAGTATGCCATTGTATATATGTACTACTTCTTCATAATATGCTCATCTGTTGTTGGACATCTAGATTGATTCCAAGTCTTGGCTATTGTACCGAGTGCTACAATGAATAGCAGTGTGCATACATCCTTTTAGATGAATTTTTTTCTGTCCTAGGGATAGGTACCTAAAAGAAGGATTTCTGGGCCATATGGCAACTCAATTTTGAGTTTATTAAGAACTCTCCATACTGTTTTCCATAGAGTTTGGACAAGGCAGAATTTCCAGCAGCAGTGTATGAGTGTTCCCTTCTCACTACTACATCCCCACCAAGAAAGATTGTTCGCATTACTTTTTTTTTTTTTGGTATGTGCCATCCTCACTGGTGTGAGGTATCTCATTGTCTTGATTTGGATTTCCCTATGATAAGTGATGATGAACAGTTATTCCTGTGCCTGTGGGCCATTTGTTGGTCTTTCTCAGAGAAGCGTATATTCATTTTCACACCCCATTTTTTTTTTTTTTTGGTTTTTGGGCCACACCCAGTGACGCTCAGGGGTTACTCCTGGCTATGCGCTCAGAGGTCACTCCTGGCTTGGGGGACCATATGGGACGCCGGGGGATCGAACCGCGGTCCGTCCTAGGCTAGCGCAGGCAAGGCAGGCACCTTACCTCCAGCGCCACCACCCCATTTTTGATGGAAGTTTTAGGGTTTGTGGAGTTAACCTTCATGAGCACTTTGTATATCTTAGATATCAAACCTTTATCTGATATGTGAAGTGAAAAAATTTTTCTCCCATTCAGTTAGCTGTCTTCTAATTTTAGCCCATGCTTCTTTTTCCATACAGAAACTTTTTAGTTTGATGTAGTACCATTTATTCAGATTTATTGTTATAACTCTTGTCATTGACATCTTATCATTGAAGACTTCTTTGAGGTCTTAGTCTTGGACAGTTCTGCCTATGTTTTCTACAGTGAATTTTGTGGATTCAGGACTAATCTCAAGGTCTTCATTACACTATGAATTGATTTTTTGTGTGAGGTGTGAGGTATGGATCGATCTTTAGTTTTTTATATGTGGTTATCCAATTGTGTAATACCATTTTTTGAAGAGACTGTCTTTATTCCATTTCAAGTTCTTGGATCCTTTGTCAAGATTAGTTGCTCATATATGTGGGGGTTTGTCACTGGATATTCTATTTTGACCCATTGGTATGAAAGTCTGTCTTTGTTCCAATACCATGCTGTTTTGATCACTATGACTTTGTAGTAGAGTTTCAAATTAGGTAATGAGATGGCTCCCAGTTTCTGTTTCTCAATATGGATTTGGCTATCCTAGGTCTTTTATGGTTCCACAAAAACTTTATAATGGATTGTTTTATGTCCTTGAAGAATATTGTCTTGAAGTTGAATAGGGATTGTATTTAATCTATATAGTAATTTAAGTAATCATTTTGATGATCATTTTGATGATATTGATTCTTCCGATCCATGAGGATAGAATGTTCTTTAATTTTCTTAGGTCTTCAATTTTTTAAGTGTTTTGAATTTTTTTGTGGTATAGGTCTCTTACCTTTTGATTCCTAGGTACTTTAAAATGTTGAACACTATATTAAATGGAATATCTTTGGTCTATTTCACTTCTGACTCATTATTTTTATAAAAGAACACAATTGTCGGGGTTGGATCAATGCTGCAGCAGTAGGGCCTTTGCCTTGCATACAGCTGACCCAGGATGGACCACAGTTTGATCTTCTGGCATTTCATATGGTTCCCCCAAGCCAAGAGTGACTTCTGAATGAATAGCCAGGAGTAACCCCTGAGTGTCACTGGGTGTGGCCCAAAACTAAAATAAAAAAAAATAAGAACACAATTGTATTTTGTGTATTGACTTTGTAGCTGACCACTCTGCTGTATTGGATTATTTTTTTTTCTAGAAGCTTTTCTGTGATCTCTTCAGGGTCTTTGATACATGTCATTATGTCATCTGCTAATAGAGATAGTTTGACTTCTTTTTCTATTTGGATTCCTTTTCTTGTCTGATTGCTTTTGCTATGCCTTATAATACTATATTGACTAAGAGTGGAGACAGTGGACATCCTTGCCTAGTGCCTGACCTTGTGGAAATGCTTTCAGTTTTCTTTTGTCATTTAGGAAAGTTGCACTGGTGAAGGGTGTGTGCATTTTATTGCTGAAACCCAATTACGAACATGTTTATAACCATCGTGCTTAATTTATTTTCATCAAAAAATTAAAAGAATAGGGCGCTGGAGAGATAGCATGGAGGTATGGCATTTGCCTTGCATGCAGAGGTATTTGATTTGAATCCCAGCATGCCATATGGTCCCCCAAGCCTGCAAAGAGCAATTTCTGAGCACAAAGCCAGGAGTAACCCCCGAGCACCGCTGGGTGTGACCCAAAAAACAAAGAAATCCAAAAAAATAAAATAAAAAATAAAAAGAATAATGCTGGCTGTAGGCTTTTTACAGAGAGCTGTTACTCTCTGAGAAAAGTTCCTTCTACACCTATTTTGCTGAGGGTTTTTATCATGAATGTGTCTTGGATTTTGTCAAGTGTTTTCTCTACATTGAATAAGATGATCATGTGGTTTTATCTTTTCTTTTACTGATGTTGATTCATTCGCATATATTGAACCATCCTTCCATCCCTTAAATAAAACCCACTTAGTTGTGATGTATAATCTTTTTTGTTTTGCCTCCCCCCCTTTTTTTTGTGGTTTTTGGGTCACACCCAGCAGTGCTCTGGGGAAACTCCTGGCTCCATGCTCAGAAATTGCTCCTGGCAGGCACGGAGGACCATATGGGGCCAGATTTGAACTGAGGACCTTCTTCATGAAAGGCAAATGCCTTACCTCCATGCTATCTCTCCGGCCCAATGTATAATCTTTTTAATGTGTTATTAGATTTTGTTTGCTAAGATTTTATTAAGGATTATTTTGGGGAGCACACCTGGAGGTACTCAGGGATTACCGCTGACTCTGCTCTCAGAAATTGCTCCTGGCTTGGGGAACCATATGGGATACAGGGGATCGAATGCACACCTGTCCTGGGTCAGCTGCATTCAAGGCAAGCTTTCTACCACTATGCTACCACTCTGACCCCTTTATTAAGAATTTTTGCATCAACGTTTATTAAAGAGATTGATCTATAGTTTTCTTTCTTAGTAGTATCTCTCATTTTGGGGATGAGCATGATGTTAGCTTCATAGAAGTCATTAGGGAGGATTCCCGTCCCTTTGATATTTTGGAAGAGTCTAAGGAATAATGATACTTTATCAAACTACCATTTTATCATTTTATAATTCTCTGAATGCTTCATAAAACTCACCGAGAGGGGCCGGAGAGATAGCATGGAGGTAAGGCGTTTGCCTTTCATGCAGAAGGACAGTGGTTTGAACCCTGGCATCCCATATGGTCCCCTGTGCCTGCCAGAAATGATTTCTGAGCGTAGAGCCAGAAGTAACCCCTGATCTCTGTCGGGTGTGACCCAAAAACCAAAACCAAACCAAACAAAAACAAAACCCCAAAAAACCAAACTCACTGAGAACCCCATCTGGTCCTGAACTTTTATTTTTTGGGAGTTTCTTAATTACTGATTCAATTTCCTTAAGATTGGCATGATTAGACTTTCTACTTCCTCCTTCTTCAATTTGGGAGCTTATATTTTTCCAGAAATCTGTCAGTTTCTTCAAGGTTTTCTAGCTTACAGTTGCTCATAATAAGCTCTCATGATGTCTTGGATTTCTTGGGGTTTTTTGCAATCTCTCCCCTTTCATTTCTGATCTAATTTATTTGAACATTTTCCATTTTGCCAACAGTTTGTATATCTTGTTTATTCTTTCAAAAAAGAAAACAGCTCCTGGTTTCATTAATTCTTTGTATTGTTTTACTTATTTCTATATTTTTGATTTCTGCTCTGGTTTTTATTATTTCTTTTCTTTTACTTGTGTTTTAATGCCTTTGCTGTTGGTTTTCCAGATATGTGAGGTGTGCCTTTAAGTTGTTAATTTTGTCTTTTTCTTCTTTCCTTATTGTAGGCTTGTTTTGCTATGAGTTTCTACTGCCTTTGATGGGACCCTTAGATTTATGTAATTTGTTTCTTCATGATCATTAGTCTCTAGGAATCTCTTTATTTCTTTCTTGATTTTTTCTTTGATCCAGCCATTGTGAGCAGCATGTTGCTTAGTCTCCATATGCTAGATTTTTTTCCACATCTTTTTACAATCAATCTTGATCTCTGTGGCATTGTGATCTGATAGGACTTGCTATAATTCTTATATTTGTGAATTTACGTAAATTAGACTTGTGTTTTAAAGTGTGGTCTATCCTAGAGAGGGTTCCATATATACTTGAGAAGAATGTGTATTCAGTGTTTTAAGGATGAAAGGCCCCATATAGATCCATCAGTTCCAGATCTTCTACTTTTTTATTTAGGGCTCTTATGTCTTTGGCAGTATTCTGCCTAGTGGATCTGTCCAGTGGCACTAGTGACATATTCAAATATCCCACTACTATCAGGTTTCTGTATATATGTTTCCATAGATTTGTGAGCAAAAGCCTTACATATTTTGCTGACTCTACATTTTTTTTTTTTTTGGTTTTTTGGTTTTTGGGCCACACCCGGTAATGCTCAGGGGTTACTCCTGGCTATGAGCTCAGAAGTTGCTCCTGGCTTGGGGGACCATATGGGACGCCGGGGGATCGAACTGTGGTCTGTCCAAGGCTAGCGCAGGCAAGGCAGGCACCTTACCTCTTGCGCCACCGCCCAGCCCCCGACTCTACATTTGATGTGTAAATGTTAATCAGATTTAGTACTTCTTGTTTTATTGTTCCTCTGATCAATAAGTAGTGTCCATCCTTGGCTCTAAGTACTTTTTTGAAGTTGAATGCAATTTGGTCTGATATAAGTATGGCTGTCTCAGCTTCTTTATGTTTTTGAGTAGCTTATATAATTCTTTTCCATCTTTTTACTCTGAGCCTATGTCTATCCTGAATTTTTAGTATATTTCCTGTAGGCAGCAAACCACTGGGTTTTGTTTCCCAATCCAACCCACTTCTGTGTCTTTGGATGGGAGAGTTTAGGCCATTGACATTTAAGGAAACTATTGGCAGAAAGAGCTGTAGGGTTGTTGTTCTTACAATTGGGCATTTGGTTTATATAATCAATTTTTTTTAATTTTTGGGCCACACCCAGCAACACTCAGGGATTACTCCTGGCTTTGTACTCAGAAATTGCTCCTGGCTCAGGGGATCAATTGGGAATAGGGTATATAATTAATATTTGAGTAGTTTATTTAGAACCAGTTTGGTTAGCACAAATGTTGAGAGTTATTTTTAATTTGAGAATGTTTTTCTTCCTTCCTCCCATATAAATGAGATGTGTGCTGGTAGTGGATTCCAGGTTAAAAGTTTCTTTCATTTAGTAGTTTGACTATGTTATTTCTTTCTTTTCTTGCCTGGATTGTTTCAAATGAAAAGTCTGGATTGATTATTATGTTCTCTCCTTTATACTTAAAATTTTTCTTCTCTCTTACTGCTTTAAAGAGTCCATGTTTCTTTCTCTCTCTCTCTCTCTCTCTCTCTCTCTCTCTCTCTCTCTCTTGTTTTGCAATTTGGATTACGATATGTCTTGGTGTTGTTTTGAAGAGTTTATTTTGTTTGAGACTCTTTTTGCCTCTTGGATTTTTACAACAACCCTTTTTCCATAAAGTGGAAAAGTTTTCTGCTATTATTTCCCTCACTACTTGTTCTTCTGTTTCTCTTTTTCTCCCTTTCTGGTATTCCTATAATTCAGAGATCATTTCTCTTATCTTTGTTCATTAAATACTTTATATTTTCTTACATTGTTTTGTCTCTCCTTTCTTTTTTAACTTCTTATCAATGCTGTTTTGTAATTTGTCTTCAGGTTAGTCTATGTAGTTCTCCACCTGTAACATTCCGCTACTTGTTTTTTAGTTTCTTTCATTCCATTTTTATGGATTCTCTCATCTTCTGAAAGAGTTTTTCTTTGAATTTGTTGAATTGTTCATCTATAGATTGCTTAATTTCGCAGGCTAGAGACTCTTAGATTTCTGTTGCTAAAACATTAAGTGTTGAATTTAGGGCCTCATCTATAAGCCTCAGGCATTTCATCGGGCTTGGAAATTTGCCAGGGTTTCTCTCTTTGTCCCCATTTGCAGTCTTCCTTAGCTACCCCATTGTTCTTTGCATTTAGTGGGTTGAAATGCTGGAGTTCAGTGATCTATTGAATTGATTGTAAAGAAGTGACTAGAGGTTATCTGAGCATCACAGTAATATTCCAAAAATTTATTGGTTTGTTCAACTGAGCTTTGAGTTGTATATTTTCTTTTTTATATGTATATATTTTATTTAAACACCTTGATTACATACATGATTGTGTTTAGGTTTCAGTCATTTAAAGAACATCACCCATCACCAGTGCAACATTCCCATCACCAATGTCCCAAATCTCCCTCCTCCCCACCCGACCCCCACTTGTACTCTAGACAGGTTTTCTATTTCCCTCATATTCTATTTCCCTCATTATTAGGATAGTTCAAAATATAGTTATTTCTCTAACTAAACTCATTCCAGTTTGTGGTGAGCTTTATGAGGTGCGCTGTAACTTCCAGCCCTTTTCTCTTTTCTGTTTGAAAATTATTATTGCAATAATGTCTTTCATTTTCCTTAAAACCCATAGATGAGTGAGACCATTATGTATCTTTCTCTCTCTCTCTGACTTATTTCACTCAGCACAATAGATTCCATGTACATCCATGTATTGCAGGGGTCTCAAACTTGCGGCCCTCCGTACAACATTTTGTGGCCCGCGGCCGGCCTTCAAATATCGCAGTATTCGCGATTATTTGCTTACTGAATAATCGCAATAAAAATTGCATTAGTAAGAAAAAAATCGCATTAATCATTCACATAACCCGAGCAGTTCCGTTCAGGGTATGCAAATGTTTAATGCGATTTTTTTGTGATTTTTTTTCTTAGTAATGCGATTTTTTATTGCGAATATTCAGTAAGCAAAATCCCTTATGTGGCCCTGCCTCACCCCGACTTTGCCTCCTGCGGCCCCCAGGTAAATTGAGTTTGAGACCCCTGATGTATAGGAAAATTTCATGACTTCATCTCTCCTGACAGCTGCATAATATTCCATTGTGTATATGTACCACAGTTTCTTTAGTCATTCATCTGTTGAAAGGCATCTTGGTTGTTTCCAGAGTCTTGCTATGGTAAATAGTGCTCAATAAATATAGGTGTAAGGAAGGAGTTTTTGTATTGTATTTTTGTGTTCCTAGGGTATATTCCTAGGAGTGGTATAGCTGGGTCGTATGGGAGCTCGATTTCCAGTTTTTGGAGGAATCTCCATATCACTTTCCATAAAGGTTGAACTAGATGGCCTTCCCAACAGCAGTGGATAAGAGTTCCTTTCTCTCCACATCCTCGCCAACACTGCTTGATCTCATTCTTTGTGATGTGCGCCAATCTCTGGGGTGTGAGGTGGTACCTCATAGTTGTTTTGATTTGCATCTCCCTGATGATTAGTGATGTGGAGCATTTTTTCATGTGTCTTTTGGCCATTTGTATTTCTTCTTTGTCAAAATGTCTGTCCATTTCTTCACCCCATTTTTTGATGGGATTAGATTTTTTTTTTCTTGTAAAATTCTGTCAGCCCCTTATCTGATGGGTATTGGGTAAATAGTTGTATATTTTCTACAAGAAAGAAGTTCTAGGTTCAGACTGCCTGGAAATATCTGATATAAATTAAAATGATTTCATGCTTTCTTGGTTTGGGAAAAGGAGGGTTGATAGGAGGGACCAGACATTCCCTCTGCATGGCAGAGGAACATAAGATGAGACAAAAGACAGCAGGGAGGTAAGGACCAGTGGTGGAAGGTAGAAGCTGTTTGGGGGAAGACTTTGGAGGTAGCACAGGCTGCTTTTGATAGGAGGGAACAGAAAGTCCCTCTCTTGACAAAGAGAGCTAAGATGGGGCAAGAGACTACAGAAAAGTCAGAAGTGAAGGTGGAAGGTCCCTTGGTGTGTTTTGTTTCTTTTATCCACTGCTTGTTCTATGGCATCTGCAGTGGCTTTCACTGGATTTCTTTAATACACTAAGCCACTTATTTCCCATGATTTTCACTTAGGCTTAGTGATATAAATTATATTTACTCAGGAGTTTTTCTGACTGCTCTGTATGTACCCAAACCCCATTATATCACCTTAATTAGGTATCATGTGTATTTACCAGATTAAAGTAATAAATTAATCATTTTTCTCACTAGAATGTCATCAGAAACTCTGACTCTTTTCTATATTTTTTGCACCATCATTTGACATAATACTCATGGACAGTCAGTAAGATACTGGATATGAGAGTCTAAGGCCTGGTAAAAGAGGGTGGAGATATTGACTACTGACACTTTTTGCAAACTTTCCCAAGCCTTGCTGATTTTATCATCTAAATATGATTTTATCATCTCTATGCTACAGAGTACCTCTCTCATCAAAGGGATGTATGAATGAAAAAGGTGTCATCATCTTTTTTATTGACACTACCAACTTCCCAACTGGTCTTCCTTCCTTTCATTTTATCCCATCCACTTATTTCTCATCTCAATTTCCAAAACTCAGGCGTAGAGTTCCATTCCCTTTCTTGAAACTTCAAAAGTTCCCAAGCATCTGCATTAAAAAGTTACTGCCTAATGTATATTCCTGACCTCAATTCTTACCCTCTTGGTACTCTTAATTCTCTGTTCTTTAGGAACACCTAACTCCTTGCAAACATCAGGAATACCTTGTTTCTCTCCTCCTCCTCACCCCTTGACTTTGTGTCTTGCTTTCCACTTTGCCTTGGAATGTTTGTTATCTGGAAGTTGTGTGACCTTGGGACTTTACACATTCTTCTGATCAAAGTTTTCTAAGAATTAGCTTTATATAAATGTTGTGAGAATGAACGGAAATGATCTATAGATAATAAAGTGCAATACTTGCAAAAGTGTAGCGGGCACTAAAAAACTGTACCTATTGTTATTAGCCATGTTAAAATTATAATATTATGGAGGTAGTATAGGATTTTTTTTTTTTTTTTGGTTTTTGGGTCACACCTGGTGATGCTCAGGGATTACTCCTGGCTGTCTGCTCAGAAATAGCTCCTGGCAGGCACATGGGACCATATGGGACACCGAGATTCGAACCAACCACCTTTGGTCCTGGATCGGCTGCTTGCAAGGCAAACGCCGCTGTGCTATCTCTCCGGGCCCTAGTATAGGATTTCTAGTAGTTTCCTGACCTTTGGAAGAATAATGAAATATGCTTAAAAATTTAAACTACCAGCCATTCTCTGATTTTAGAATTTAGGTCCTTCTATGTCCTACCACTCACATGCACTCTCCTCTCTACCTTCCAGGAATCTCAATTTTTTTTTTAGTCAAAGAAAACACTTTCATGACCATGCATTTTGATGTATGGTCATTTGATACTCTCTGATTCCATGACTTGAGACTGCAAATCAAGATTTTAAAGTTTTTTCTTCAAATATCCCACAGACTTTCTGAACTGTCAGGAACATTCTGGAGCCTCCTAGTGGTGGCCTCTGGACATGAGAATAGTCTGATACAGTGAATGGAACATGTCAAGTTCAAAGTGCTTTGACTGTAGTTATCTTGTTATTAAGGGGTGTGGACACCTATGTGTATCATGTAGGATGATAACATGAAGAATAATAATGGCATATTTTGACCTTTCAGATCCCAGTGGGAATGATGAGGAAAAGGTTTTGGGGCTGGAGGCTGAGTGTTCTAGAAGTAGGAAGGGATTGATGTGCTAATGACATTTGCCAGGTTCAGAGGGGGCTGGTGAGCCAAGTTCCTGCTGATTTTGGAGACTTGAATCTGCTTTTAAGATTCAGCTGCTCTGAGCTCCGAATTTCAAGTGTATAAATAACTCAGTTTGGTCCATGCATTCATTTACTTAGAGACTTTAAAAATTAAGCCAGGGACTAATAGATAGTACAGTGAAATACATCACACCTAGTTTGATCCCCTGAACTAATTCCTGAAGCATATTTTTAAATTAAAATTTAAAATTTAAATAAGTATGGCATAAAGTTATAAGTTATAGTCACCATGAGATACAGTTATACATCACCATGTGATATAGTTATAAGATATAGTCATAATTATAAAGTTGTTCATGATTAAGTTTCAGTCATACAACTTTTCAACATCCATACCTTCACCAGTGTACCTTTCTGGCCACTGATGTCCCCAGTTTCTCTTCTACTCTCCCTTTTGTCTGCTTCTATGGCAGACTTTTTTTTTTTTTTTCCATATCCATGGTGCTCAGGGGTTATTCCTGGCTCTGCACTCAGAAATCACTCCTGGCAGGCTTGGGGGGACCATATGGGATGCAGGGGATCAAAACTGAGTCTGGGGCCCAGAGAGATAGCACAGTGGAGTTTGCCTTGCAAGCAGCCGATCCAGGACCAAAGGTGGTTGGTCCGAATCCCGGTGTCCCATACGGTCCCCCATTTCTGAGCTGGACAGGAGCTATTTCTGAGCAGACAGCCAGGAATAACCCCTGAGCAACGCCGGGTGTGGCCCAAAAACCAAAAACCAAAAACCAAAACAAAACAAAAACAAACAAACAAACAAAAAACCTGAGTCTGTTCTGGGTCAGCTGTGCAAGGAAAATACCCTACCATTGTGCTACCACTTCAGCCCCACAGACATTTTTCCTTTCTATCTCACTTTCTTTTCCTTTTAGGCACTGTGGTTTGCAATATTATTGTCCAGAGTAATAATTTTCATTGTTATAGTGCTCCCTAGCTGTACTCCCTAACTCCTCCTTTGCTTTAACTGCACTCCACACTCTTTGTGGCAAACTTCCTACTATGGACTAGCCCTCCTGGCCCTTATTTCTATTGTCTTGATGCTATCTTACCTTTTTTAAAAAATGATTTTAATTATTCTGTTTCTGACCCCTTCTCTCTCTCTGACACATTTCATTCAGCACAATACTCTCCATGTATTAAAAAAAGTTTCTTGACTTATTTTTTCCCAACAGCTCTGTAGTATTCCATTGTGTAGATGTATTACAGTTTCTTTATTCACTCATCTGTTCTCAGGCACTTGCATTGTTTCCAGATTCTGGCTATTGTAAATAGTACTGTAATGAACAAAGAAGTGTAGATGCTCTCTTTTGCATTGCATTTTTGGGTGCCTAGGTATATTCTCAGGAGTACTATTGCTGGATCATATAGGAATTTAATTGCTAGTTATTTTTGAGGAGTTTTTATTTTTTCCATAAAGTTTTTCATAAAGGCTGGATCAGTCTGGATCCTTACCAGCAGTGAATGAGAATCCCTTTCTCCTTGCTTCAACATCAGCACTGGTGGTTTTTGTTCCTCTTGATGTGTGCCAGTCTCTGTGGTGTGAGATGATAGCTCATTGTTTTGATCATTAATAATGTGGGATATTTTTGATGTGCTTTTAGACCATTTGTATTTCTTCTTTAAGGAAGTTTTTGTTTATTTATTCTCCCATTTTTTAATGGGTTAGATTTTTTTACTTGGTAAGCTTTACCAGTGCCTTATATATCTTAAATATTAACACATTGTCACATAGGTATTAAATGAATAGTTTCTCCCAATCTGTGGGCAGTCTTTGAGGTGAAACACATTTTTTTGAGGAAGAAATGCTTGCACTAAATTTAGAGGCCATAGTAGGTAAAAACATGTCAGAAAAACTGATTTTTTTTTCCTTTTTCTTTTTGGTTTTTGGATCACACCCAGTGACACTGAGTGGTTACTCCTAACTATGGGCTCAGAAATCTCCCCTGGCTTGGGGGATCATATGAGTTGCCAGGGGATCAAACCACGGTTCCACCTAGGTTAGCGCATGCAAGGCAAAACACAAGCCCTACCGCCTGCCTGTGTCACCGCTCGGGTCCAGGAAAACTGAATATTTTTCTCTAATTGTCAGAAGCTCTTTTTTGCCCACAGGAGATAGGAAGGTGGATTGAAACTAGATCCTAACAGGTCTTCAGTGTCATCATGTTCTGCTTGGGGGGTTTGCACCTTATTCTCTAGGCAACAGGCCTTGGAGAAGCAACACAACCTGATGGGATTTCAAAGGAGCTGGCAGTTGGGATAAAGGATGGTTGGAGGAAAGGAAGAATAGGTTGGAGGAAAGGAAGAATAAGCCACAATTAACTTAGTTCAGGCAGGAAGATGGAGGGAATGAATTACTACTTGGAGTGGAATTAACATAGCTTGACAATTGCTTATAAAAAGAACTAGGGAGGGGCCGGGCGGTGGCGCTGGAAGTAAGGTGCCTGCCTTGCCTGCGCTAACCTAGGACGGACCGCGGTTCGATTCCCCGGCGTCCCATATGGTCCCTCAAGAAGCCAGGAGCAACTTCTGAGCGCATAGCCAGGAGTAACCCCTGAGCCTTACAGGGTGTGGCCCAAAAACCAAAAAAAAAAAAAAAAAAAAAAAAAAAAAGAACTAGGGAAAGAGATGGGTCAATAACAATATGAAGTTTCCAAACACGTGAGGATTGAAGAGATTGTGACCCAACGAGAAGTGCAAGAGAGAAGATGGAAATGGGAGGAACTTTGATTTTAACAAGAGGTGAGGTAGAAATTCAGTCTTGAGTTTGGCAGTGAAATGGCTCTGTTTATAAAATATACGAGAGACCATTTGTATCAATATAAGAAAAAGCAATATAATTCTTTCAGATCCCAGCAGGAGAGTGGAGATCTATTTTCTGTGGGGAAGGAATAGAAGACAGAGTGAAAGCGACATTTGGATTTTGGAATTACACTGAATTGAGTTTAAATCTGGCCTCAGGCAACTTTTTAATATCTCAGTCTTAATTTTCTCATGAGTAAAACGGAATGGAAAATTCTTAGGATTGTACCAGGCATATACTTGATAAAAGAGAACTATTTGAAAAATTTATTATCACTAATAATTAAGTTGATAGTAAATAGAGGTTGATATAGCTAGGGAGGGAAGGTGAAGAAAGGAAAAAAGTTCAGAAGAAATAGCATATGAGCAAAGGGAATAAAATTTCATGATGTTAGGAGACATTTTACATGAGTTTGGTAACCTCTGTTATCAACTGTGATGAAACATTAACATAATTGAGTATATTGAATTTGTAAGGGGTATATGTTAGTTTTCTTCTATAACAAAGAACCATAAATTAAGTGGAGACAAGAAGTCTAAGATAAAAGTGTTAACAAGATTGATTTTTTGAGGATATCAGACTGGATCTATTTCATGCTTCTTCTCTAGCTGCTAAAAATCTGTTGGCATTTTGGCATTTCTTGGCTTGTAGAAACAGCACCTCATCCCTCTGCTATAACATAATGTTACACTAGTGATGAGGGTGTGTATGCGCGGAAGGTATATATTTCTGTGTGTGCACACATGTGTATGCAATTATGTGTATAATTGCATAAAGCATATGTGTGTGTATGAAGTCAGATTTCCTCTTTTATTAGGTTGCCAACCTTTTAGTATAACTTATTATTTTGGTAGTAGAAGTTGGGCCACATCTGGAGGTGCTCAGATGAAACTCCTGGTTCTGCACCCTGAGTTGCTCCTGTGGTACTCAGGGGACCTTTTGGTACTGGGGTCAATGCTGGAAATCTTACATGCAAAACAACCCTTCTAATTATTGAGCTATCTATCTCTTATTCTCCCAATAAACCCTTTTTCTTTTGGGGGCCACACACGTTACTCTTGGCTATGTACTCAGAAATCGCTCCTGGCTTGGGGGACCATATGGAATGCTGGGGGATTGAACCGCGGTTCGTCCTAGGTTAGTGCGTGCAAGGCAAACGCCCTTTAGAGGCCATGCTTGCACCACAACTCCAGCCAATAAAACTTCTTAATTAATTGTTTCTGCAATAATGCTAGTATAAATATGGTTGTGCATGAGTTTGAGGTTTATGTGGTTTGAGGTCTCAATAGATAAGATCAAGTAGGGGCATAATTAAACTTACTATAGGAAAGGCAGGCATTGGAAGAACATTTTCAGCAGAGTTGAACTTATCAACAGGACAGGGAAGTAAGAACTTTGGGATGTAAGGAAACAACACAGAACAAGTTGAAGTATATTATTCAAGAGAGCATAGAAGAAAACAAAGCAAAATGGATGGGAACAATAATTTGTGCTCATATGTAGGTCTATGAATGAACTCTTCTGTGTCCTCCTGTGCGCTCTCTCTCTCTCTCTCTCTCTCTCTCTCTCTCTCTCTCTCTCTCTCTCTCTCTCTCTCTCTCATATCCTGAGTTAGATAATTGGCTTAACTTTCTTGTTTACTCATGAAAAAAAGTTAAAAAGTTGTCATCAAGAGTTAATGCAGGAAGAAATAATCAATTTTGGTTTATGTTTTAGTATAGAAATACAGTGATGGAGAATGGGAATGCAATCCAAAGAATTTTCTGAATATTACCAGGCTAATGTACTTGCATAATTTCTTTTAAAATATCTTTTGCAAAGAAGATATGTAGCTTAGAATGAAGAATATTTTTTCTTTAAGAAAAAGCTTTAAGATGGTAGTAATCTTAATGAAATAGTCTTTCATATTCAGAAGGGAACAATGTTATAAATGTACATACAACTTTCTCAACCATATGTTCTTTTTAATGCTATTAATACATCTCTAGAGATAATAGTAAAGTTTCTTTTTAATTAAGTGGTATTTTATTAAATGGAATAAAATTTCATGCTAGTTTGAATATCCTTTCCAAGAATTAAATAATATTCATAGTCTCATAAAAGTGAATCTTTCATCTATGGAAATTACTGGTACTGGTCAAAAACTATTGAGGAAAAATACATGCTTATTCAATGAAGGCAAATAAATAACCTCAGTGTTTTGGCAAGTATAAATATATTAATGCTGATTCCACTTATGGCAGTTATTTATTTTAAATAAAAATTAAAATAACTTAAACTTTATAAAAATCTAATTTCTGCAATTGACTAATTCTTTCAATCAGATCAATCCAATAATTTACATATACAGATTTAGGCTTAATTAATCTCCAGGGATATGCTATGGAGAAGCAGTGTTTTAAAGACAGGTGTTAGAAGTAGAAATTGAGTTCAAACATTCAGTCTATAATGAAAGAAAAAGCAAAGAAAAAATAAAATGTAAAATTTAAAATTATAGAGTAAAATAATTGTAAGCACAGCCCTGTGCTGCTCTATGGCATTTAATTTGAAAACAGAAAAATGGCTGCTTTCCTAGAGAAATTCAAATCTCCCAGAGGCCTAAACTTATATGGGAAATATGAGTGTACCAATTGCCATACAGAATGTTGGAATGGTAATAGAAAAGTGACTGAAGAAAACATGATCAGAGAGAATTATGCTTATGTTTTTATCATTTTAAAATAGGTAGTTCAAATGTTTGATTTAATTTTAAAGGAATTATACAATTCCTAAATTAACAATCCTTCAGAGATGGTCAATAGACTACGATCTGAGGAAGATGAGTAGAAATACCAACTTCTAAATAAAACAGAAATACCAACTTAGAAATAAAATATCAGGTAGAGTCCACTAATATATTAAAGTACTCAAAAACAAATATAGTTTATTCTTAGAATACAAATGTAATTCAGCATTTGAAATCTATCCATTGATAAAAAGATCAATTGGTAAATCTATTGATAGATAGATTGATAAAGACCTATCAATATTTCCACTGAAAAGACATTTAATTAAAAAAAAGAAAAGACATTTAATTAAATATAGCAACTATGCTTAAGAACAATTCTTGATAACATAAAGATTATTTACCAAAATTATTATATACCCAAAAATGAACAGAAAATATTTTCTTAAATGGTAATTAGTAAAAAACCTTTCCAACTTAAAATCTTATTCAATTTATTTTTAGTTTGTTTTTATTGAGTTATCATAGTTTAAAATAGAATTGGTATTATAGTCTTACATTTTCCATGCCACTACACCACGTATCATCATTCGTCATACTACAACATCATCAGAGTCAGGATCGTTCCACCTTTATCCCTATGTCACCTCAACTTCCTCAAACCACAGATCTATTGACCACTTCTCAGGGTTTGTTAGCTTTGGGGATTCTCTAATTCCTTTAAAATCAGATGAATTCACACCAAGAACAAGAGAGAATGCCTGCTCACACCGTTATTATTAATATTATCATGTAAATAATGCTCTAACACATATAATAAATTAAATAATCGGTTAAAAATACAGGGAAAGAAGAGAAAATAAACTTTTTATGCCATGTAATTATATACATGAAGAATCTAAGAAACTAGTAAAAGTTTGCTAGAGTTAAGAAAATCTAGGTATCTAGATTGGGAATGTTGCACTGATGAAGGGGGGGTGTTCTGTTTATGACTAAAACCCAACTACAATCATGTTTGTAATCATGGTGCTTAAATAGAGAATTTATATTAAACAAAAAAATCTAGGTATCTAGATGAAGGATAAATATGTAAAAGACATGATTTTTGTCTATTATAAAATAAATAGCTATTGGAAATGTTGACAAATATCCAGTAGAAAAGTCTTATTTAATTTCAGTTTTTGGTGTTTAGGCCACACTCAGAGGTGCTTTACTAGTCCATACTTAGTGGAACCTGACTCTGAACTCAAGTATTACTCCTGGCACAGCTAGAAGGACTATATGTGTTACTGGGTATTGCACTTAGTTCTTCTGTATGCAAGATAAGCATCCTATGTTCTGTATTATCTGTCAATTAATTTAATTTTTTTTTTTTAGTCTATAACTTGTGGTGCTCAGAACTTCTGCCTAACTGCTCAGGGAACCATATACAGTGCCAGTTATCAATACAGAGACTAGTTTTATTTAACTATTTGACCTTTTTTTTTTCCTTTTTGGGCCACACCCAGTGACGTTCAGGAATTACTCCTGGCTATGTGCTCAGAAATCGCTCCTGGCTTGGGGGAACCATATGGAACGCCAGGGTATCAAACCGAGATCTGTCCCAGGTTAGCAAGTGCAAGGAAAACACCTTACCGCTTGCGCCACCGCTCAGCCCCAGAGACTAGTTCTGTTTGAAGGGCAAATGCCCTAACTCCTGCACACTCTCCTGGCATATAACATAGTTTAAAATAAGAACAAATTTAAGAAAAAGGCATAACATTTGTCGTTAGAAGTTATGCACCTTTAAAAATAATTTGAAAAAATATATGCATACCCATATTTATTGCAGTGGTTATTTATATTTATAATAGACAAGCCATGTAAGCAATTCAGGTGCTTATTAACAGATACATAGATTAAAAAAGGGACAAATACAATACTTTACTCAGCTACACGAAAAGATGAAATTTTGCCTTTTGCAGAAACATGGATGGAATTGAAGCAGTCATTTTAAGTGAAATGAGTTAGAAGAAAGACAGATACCAGTGATCTTTGCATTAGAGAAACAAAGGAAGAGAACAAATCATTTATGTTGAAAATCATTAGAATTGGATCATAGAATTGAGATTTCCGAGATGGTGGTGGGAATGGTGTCAACACTGGGTTGACCCCAAACAAAAGTAATAATGAATTGCATTGTTTGGAGCCTTTGCCATATCTAGTTTCACTTGTTTATCAAGTAAATTTATTATGACTATGTTGGTGATTTAATATTTCTTGGTTTGGACAGCAAACCAAATTCACATTCATATCATATATGAATGTACCATGGAATGGACATATCTTTGAGAGAAAAATAGGATCAAAATGGTCTTTGTGTCTGGTACAGACTAAGTGCTTGGTAATGCTGATTATTAATTATTAATTATTAAATTATTAATTATTATTATAAGATAGGTTAATAATACCTTATTTAGATATCCTACTCTATGCAAGGTTTTGTGATTGGAATTTAGGGAAGCAACAGTTTACGAAAGAGCCTGGGACCAGCATGACGATATTCTGATTAGGAAAATGTCATCCTCTGTAAAGAGTGGCCTACAAAGTCCATTCTGTGGTGAAAATTGGGCTGTAATCCCACAATCAGATAAACTGGGTGCTATTTGTCCATATCCAAAGGTGTAAATGAAGAAGCATATATACAAACTCTAGGACCCTCCATTTAGTTCAGTGCCTCTCCTTGAAATATCTTTGTGGGAGTTTGGCTTTCCAGCAGGTGGCAGCAATAGCATAAAAATGGACTGGATCATAAACACAAAAACTGTCTTTGTATAGGAATAAAGGAAGGAACAGATCGGTTTTAGATGGAAGCAAATCATTTGTCATGCACCTTCTTTAAAAATAAAAATAAAAAAGCAAGTCCGTCTTGGCGCTGTGCATTGTCTCATACATTGTCTTTTTTAATCCTTCACAGCCTGTCATATGGGCAAGGGTTTCTTCCATTTTAGTGAGCAAATAGAGTTTTAGGAAGCTAAAGGAGTCTGCCTGAGGCTTTCCTATCTCAGAGGCAGAGCTGGGTTCTAAACTACATCATTGACTCTTTGTGGAATCCAACCTAATGCTGGTTGCTGCTAGTTTTCTTGACATTGTGCCTAATGAATGTGTCTGAGAACCTGGAACTGTACTCTAGGGTGGAGAAAACCAGCGTGACAGGACATTTGCCCCAATTGCTGGTCAGGTGGTTGTGCCCTGGAGCTGTGAGAGAGGATGACTGCTATTATTCAGGAACACTGCACAGTATGAAGAAGGGAAATTCCTGTGACAAGAATAGATTACCATTTCCCGTATTTCTTATTGTTCGATGCCTTGGTGTAGAGAATAAGTTATCAGTGAAGCCTAATGCTTCTTGTGATAAATGTCAGGTGCTGACTATCACTCCAGCCATGGGGTAATTAAGGCTGTTTGCATGACAGAGCTGCCCGTGGCTGTTTCTTACTGTGTCAGACTGTATTTGATGAAAAATGATCAATCTTATGACTTGATAGAAGTGACTTAAATCTGTTAAACTATTTAAGTAAACTAGATCAACCAGCGAAGTTCAGAATTTCTTCTGACAAGGGCTGTGTTGGCAGAGAGCTGATTTGGGACTCTTCCCCTCTTTTATCTCTCTATAAGGCAGAAAATGAAAGGGCTGATATCAGAAATTTTTTTCTGCTCCTCCAGTCTATAATATTTTTTTTTTATTCTGATGAATCTTTGTGTGAATGGGACTGACACCCATCTCATGCAGAGGAGCATCAGAGGTGGACTTGGAGAGTAGAAAGTTGTTGCACATTTTAGGAGTTATATCAAGTCATGGCTAGTTAGGAGCCAGCTCTTTTTGTTTGTTTGTTTTGGGGGGCTACACCCTGTGACACTCATGGGTTACTCCTGGCTATGTGCTCAAAATTGCTCCTAGCTTGAGGGATCATACGGGATGCCACGGGATCAAACCTTGGTCCGTCCTAGGTTAGCACATGCAAGGCAAATGTCCTATCATTTATGCCACCACTCCAGCCCCAAGGAGCCAGCTTTTAAAGGACATTATTATTATTATTATTATTATTATTATTATTATTATTATTATTATTATTATTATTGTTTTTTGGGTCACACCCAGCAGCGCTCAGTGTTTACTCCTGGCTCTACACTTAAAAATCGCTCTTGGCAGGCTCGAGGGACCATATGGGATGCCGGGATTCAAACCACCATCCTTCTGCATGGAAGGCAAATGTCTTACCTCCATGCTATCTCTCCGGCCCCTAAAGGACTTTATTACTTGGTATTTTAAGAGAATGAATTTGGAGTCAGACAATCCTAATCCAAATCTTGGCTTCTCCTATGCATAACTGTATATTATTCAGCAAATTATGATAATTCCTGAATTTAATTTGCTCAGTATATACCTGTGTGTACAAATAGAGTGAGAGTTTGCAATAAATTTGGCACATGCTAGTTGCCCCATAATTAGTGACTATTTTCATGCCTTCTTGGTATGGGTTTGAAATGCATCACCTGAAGATTCATATGTTGAAATCCCTTATTATTCTGTACTATAATCCCTTATATTCTTTATTATCTCATATTATAATCCCTTATATACCTTAACCTTATTTGGAATGGTCAGAGATCATTAATTTAAAATAAGATAATTAGGTTGGACCTTAATCCAGTACAACTAGTGTCCTCATAAGAAAGGGTTTTAAGAGAGAGAGATGCTCAGTCTATGGCTGAGCAAATGAATACAGTTCTTTTCATTCAAACTGAGCTTTGATTGCTAACCCCCCAATGTACCTTGAAGAATACCCATACTGAAGCATAGACACTTTTTTTTTAATTTAAAGAACTGTGGTTTACAAAGTTACTGATTATTGAGTTCTAGATGCAGACTATGTCATCATTAATCCCACCACCCATCAGTGTCAACTCCCATCACCAGTGTTTCCATACTTTAGCATCTCCCCTCACACCCTCTGTCTGCCATCTTGTCAGGTAAAATAGAAAGATTGGTGGCTGCAGCTTAGATTTTATGTTTTCAGTGTTGTTGAAAATGTGCTTTGAAGGTAGAGTATACACTATATAGTATAAAACTGAAACCTTTATATATATACATATATATATGTACATATATATGTATATACATATATATGTATATATATAATGGAAACCCTGTTTCTCCATTACTTCCTTTTATCATCCTATTTATTCCCACCTTGATTTCTTTTCTTCTCTGTCTTTCTCTTCCCTAGACTCTAGGTTGATTTAGGCATCTCCCCTCCCCCCTTTACAGAGCATATATTTTTGTTGTAGTTCTGTATCACTGCTACAGATGCTCTCAGATGGTCAGACAATCTGAAGCATGACATAAAAATCATTTGCATTTATTGGTCCTTTAATCTACTTTGTAAGATGTTTAGCATTTCAGTTCTCACAATATCTTTTTTAAGTAAGATCTTATTATACCCACCGTTATACTCATGGAAATTGAGTCAAGTCACAGATATGCTTATTGACTCAATTCAATGTCACACATCAATAAATTGGTAGAGCCAGAATTTGAATTGATCTGGGCTCTCTTATCCCAGAGTCACCCTTAATATTTTGGTGCAATCTTAACCAGTTTGCAGAGACACTTGGAGATGACAGATGTCATACCCTATGGTTGGAAAAGAAAGGTCATCTCCCATAGGCATTTCATGTCAGTAGGACAAAACCATGACCTGAACTCCAGTATCCAGGTGTCCAGTGTCTCCTCATCCAACACTGAAACTTGCTTAGTAAAAATGGTGCCCATTACTTGAGAACATTAGGCCTTAGAAATCCCTTACAGGATTCCACTGCCCAAAGTCCAGGACTGTTAGTCTGTAATCCTTTCATAGTTATTTTTGGTCTACACCTAGTAGTGTTTAGGGCTAACTCCTGGCTCTGCATTCACAATGACTCTTGGTAGGGCCTGAGGGACCACCTCTGGTGCCAGGAATGGAAGCAGGCTTGTCATGTGCAAAGTAAAAGTTTAAACTGTTATACTATCTCTCCACTTCAGAGCTGAGGTTCTTAATTCAGATACTGATAGATATATCTTTCAGGTTTCCTCAAAGCTACCACGGATTTTATTTTTTCTCATTTTTTTTTTTTGGGCCACACCTGGTGGTGCTCAGGGATTACTCCTAGCTGTCTGCTCAAAAATAGTTCCTGGCAGGCACGGGGGACCATATAGGACACCGAGATTCGAACCAACCACCTTAGGTCCTGGATCGGCTGCTTGCAAGGCAAACACCGCTGTACTATCTCTCTGGGCCCTTTTTCTCATTTCTTAAGGATATAATGTAAAAAGAACACATTGGAGTGGGTAGAATGCTATAATGGTTATAACAGGCTCTGCTATTAGATGCCTGGGTTTAGACATTAGGTATATTAACTACATCCAGGGTGAAGTTAGCTTCAGCTCCTTGAATAGCCCAGACTATAAGATAGGAATGATTATAGTATTTTTTTTTACCTCAGAGGGTTATTGTAATTAGGATTATAAATATAGGCACATTCCTTAGATCCACATTTGGTGTCTATTAGTCTACAATTTATCAGCAGTTAAGACAGAATACTAATTGATAATACATGAAGAACATCTCTTTCAGAAAGAGAACTAAATTGTATATATGTTAAATTTTAATAACTTGGCATTGATATTATAATAACAATACATAATTTGGTGAGGCTATAGGTTATTTTAGAATTTTTTGTAATTTGGTGGAAAATATATATTGAAGTTAGTGGCTTATATTAAATATCTGTTGAATGAATGTCTGGATGACAAGTGGATTGAGGCACAGACCCTTTAGGAGGGAGAGAGTAAGGCTGGTAGGGGACTGTTTGAATGAATGTTGGCACAGGTAATTGCCTATTCCCAACTCTAGAGAATGAGGTGAATTCTGAGCAGGCCCAGAACAGCAGGTGGAGCAGTGAGAAGACAGTAGGCATACAGAATATCACCTTGTGTATGAGTGATAAAGATGCTGAGGCTAAGGCTGTGTTGAATTACAGGAATTAGTACTGGAGGAGAAAGAAAAGGGCAGAACCCTAGCCAGTGGGTTCCTTTCCTATTGGGTAAGAGGAAGAAAACCGGAGCCCAAGATAAAAATCTATGAGATGGACAGAAAGATATCTCTGTGAAATTAGAGATGGATTCTGACTCTTTACTCACTTAGAAAGGTCCAGCACACAAAATCTCTGAGGCAGGAACTGGTAGTGATACTGAAGATCTTAGTATTGTATGAGCTGTACCTGCTTCCTGTGCCCTGAGGAAGCACCCATCTTCATTGCTAACACCTGGAGGATCAGACGCCAGGGCTGAAAAAAAGTGCCTTAGCATCATCATGTGAGACTACAGCTCACATAGCAAGACCTGGACCATCCCCAAGCCCAGCAATAGAGGGATAATGGACATTTCTTCTTCTGAACTTTTTTCTTTTTTTCTTTATTTAAGCACTATGATTACATACATGATTGTAGTTGCGTTTCAGTCATAAAAAGAACATCCCCCTTTACCAGTGCAACCTTCCCACCACAGAGCTCCCCATTTTTCTCCGCTCCCCCTTCACCAGTGTAACCTTCCTATCACCAGTGCTCCCTCTATCCCTCCTTCCCCACTCCCTGCTTGTATTCAAGACAGGCATTCTACTTCTCTCACTCATTAACATTGTCATGATAGTGTAGTCATCTCTCTAATTAAACTCACCACTCTGTGGTGAGCTTCACATCGAGATCCAGTCCTCCCAGCCCTCATCTCTGTTGTCTCTGGACATTATTACAATAATATCTTTTGTTTTTCTTAAAACCCATAGACGAGCGAGACTATTTTGTGTTTATCTCTCTTTCTCTGACTTATTTCACTCAGCATAATAGATTCCATATACATCTATGTACAGGAAAATTTTATGACTTCATCTCTCCTGACTGCTGCATAATATTCCATTGTGTATATGTACCATAGTTTCTTTAGCCATTCCTCCATTGAAGGGCATCTTGGTTGTTTTAAGAGTCTGGCTATTGGGGCCGGTGAAGTGGCGCTAGAGGTAAGGTGTCTGCCTTGCAAGTGCTAGCCAAGGAAAGATCACGACTGTGGTTCGATCCCCCGGTGTCCCATATGGTCCCCCCAAGCCAGGGGCAATTTCTGAGCGCTTAGCCAGGAGTAACCCCTGAGCATCAAACGGGTGTGACCCGAAAAACCAAAAAAAAAAAAAAAAGAGTCTGGCTATTGTAAACATCACTGCAATGAATATAGGTGTGAGGAAGGCATTTTTATATTGTATTTTTGTATTCCTACGGTATATCCCTAGGAGTAGTATAGCTGATTCATATAGGAGTTCAATTTCCATTTTTTTGAGGACTCTCCATATTGTTTTCCATAAAGGCTGGACTAGACGACATTCCCATCAGCAGTGAATAAGAGTTCCTTTCTCTCCATATCCCTGCCAGCACTGATTGTTCTCATTCTTTGTGATGTGTGCCAATCTCTGTGGTGTGAGGTGGTATCTCATCGTTGTTTTGATTTGCATCTCCCTGATGATTAGTGATGTGGAGTATTTTTTCATGTGCCTTTTGGCCATTTGTATTTCTTCTTTGAGGAACTGTCTGTTCCTTTCTTCTTCCATTTTTTGATGGGGTTAGATCTTGTGAACTTTTTGACTCCTGGAACTTTTTAAGTGGAGTCAATTGGCAACTTTCTGGAAATAATGGAGAGATTTGTGTCAGATATGGTATGAAAAAGTGTACACTGTTTCATTCTTTTATCTTGTTTTTGTTTTTGAGCCACACTCAGTGGCACCCAGGAGTTACTCCTGGCTCTAAGCTTAGAAATAACTCCTGGCAGGCTCTGAGAACCACATGGGATGCCGGAAATCAAACGTGGGTCCATTCCGGGTAGGCCACATGCAAGTCAAATATCCTACCTCTGTGCTATCGCTTTGTCCCCCTTTCAGTCTTTCTTATCTCATATTATTATTCAAATATAGGAGGTGTTCATGAAAATGGAAGTGATCTAGATATCAACGGAGGGTTGACTGAAAGAATAATAGTACTTTTACTATTGCATGAGTGATGTGTGTGAATCAAAATGATGAAGCAGATATATACTTATGGGCATGGAAAGATGGGTACATTATATTAAGTGAAAAATATCTTATTTAAAAAGATGAATCAGCATTTTGTTAAAATGGGCACATAATGTTCATCCACATAAAATATAATGTGTATGGAACTTGGAGTACAGTAGGTAGGGCACTTGCCTTGCATGCACTGGCTAGGATTTGATCCTGAGCATCTCATATGGTCTCCTGAGCACCGCATAGAGTAATTCCCCAGTACAGAGCAAGGAGTAACCTCTGAGCACTGCGGGGTGTGGCCCCCAAACAAAAAAATGTTATGTGCTAAAATATGTATGTTTGTGAAATGCATGGATTATATCGGAAAGAACATAAACCAATTTGAGTAGTGATTGTTTTCCAAAGAGTTCTTAATGAGATATTGTGGGTGGGTTGGACTATTTAAAGACTGGGAATAGAGAACTTCACTTTGTACTTAATACAGCCCTGTGTTGTTTACTCATATTGTTTTGCTTCACAAGTACCTGCTGATTTGGGGGACAGTGAAAGCTTCTAAATTATACTCAGGAGTCCAGGAGGCCCTAGCCAGTAGTTCTTGGCAAACTGAGAATTTGAGGATTGTGTAAGGGCCCAAGATGCTGTGTTGTTGGGGTTCTACATTGCTGGGATGAAACTGGGGTCATTTAGCCTTAACTCCCTGTACTACCTCTCCTTCTCCCTTGAATTTATTTTTAAAGGTAAAAAAGAATATGTTTTTGTTTTTGGGCCACATCTGGCAGTGCTCAAGAGTTACTCCTGGCTCTGTGCTCAGAAATTGTTCCTGGCAGGCTGGGGGAAGGGGGGCCATATGCCAAAGATCAAACCTGGGTCAGTCTCATGCAAGGCAAATGCCCTTCCCACTGTGCTATCTCTCTGGCCTGTAAAAAAGAATCTTAAAGTTAAGTAAAAATTTATTACATTGGTATTTTTTGATTGTGTTTTATTTTCTTATTCATCTTAAGGTTTGGAACCAAAAAGCCATAAATTTATATGGATAAAATGATCTACCTTTTTTATGAAGACTTTAGGAAACTATAGAGAGGTTGGAGGTGAAACTGAAGTGATCAGAAGGCCAAGGGAGCATGAGGGCTGGAGAGAGCATTTTTAGATGTCATGTTCTGGAGGTTGAAGGCTATTCATGGGCAGCATGTAATCAATGACTCTTTTGGTAGTAGAGGTAGTAGAACTACCTCAGGTCTCTCACTAGGTCCAACCCCGAGTATGTTAAGGGAAGTCTTGCTGAGTGTTATGTAGGACTCTTGGACATTCACATGTCTGGGAAGATAGAAGCTGTTCTCTGGCATTGTTCAATTGCAGAGCTCTTTCCTTACTGGGCTCAGGCCGTCACTGCACAGAGAACCTGATGAGGCCATGGTTCAGGAATCAGTTAGAATCCAACATGTGCCATTTTGTTAACCCCCCCATTGCAATTCTCTTGAAATTGACTCTGGTTTTGAGTCTCAATATAGTAATTGGCATGTGGAGGGCTCAGAGCTTCTTCTCAGGAGTTACATCTTTGTGAACATGTTTTTGTTTTTTGTTTTTGTTATTTTGTTTTTTGGGTCACACCCGGCTCTCTGGCTCCTTTGTGAACACTTCTATGACCTAAATAATAAGGAAGCTGAAGAGTTTGATCTTTGCATTTCGGGAACAGAGCTCTGTGTATGTAAGCTGATGTAGGGCAGAACTCTAGGCCTGCCAATCAGGTCCTCTCTAATAGACTCTCTAAGCTATCTGGGGCAATGAGGAAAGTCAAGACTGGGGAGGGCAAAAGAATGACACTTATATTCACCACCTCTGTCTTCTTCCTGGAAAGGTCACAAGACTTGGGAAGTGTCAGTTCACTGTGTGATACTCTGTATTGATAGAAACTACTTTAACTAGAGCAAATACTTTTGAGAGAACCATGAGGGAAAGGCAAACATTTCCCAAGGAGTCGAAAGGGAAATAAAATGCCTAGTCAGGCCCTGCACACATCCTCAGTGCTGCTTGCATGGCACATCCTTGACTGAGGGATCCCCTGAGGTTTGGCAGTACCTTCCTTTTATGGGTTGCTTAGGTGCCAATAATTTTCCACACAAAAGGCAAAGAAAGTCAAAGCAGATATTTCAAGTGACCTCTCAGACCCTCTGTGGGTATTGCTGCACCCTAAGTGCTAGGAACAAAAACTGGCTACGGTTAGGTTGACCAATTGCTCTTATAAGCTGGGGCATTATTTTAGATCTACAGAGTATTAGGATTGAATATGAAACCAAACCAATATGAAACCAAGAAAAGACCACATGCCATGATTTGAAGATGAAGAAAATAGAACATTGCAGGTTCTTATTGTTAGGGGATAGTAAGGGCTTTCTTTACCCCTCAATGAGACCAGAATGCCCTCAAGCATTTTAGACTTGGTTACAATTATGAAAGGCAGGTAACTGTAACATACAAGAAGAAAAGGTTGGCAGGAATGTCGCTCCACTTGGCTCAGTGCCTCATGCTTTCTCTTTCCACAGGTAGTCTGAGGATGTTTCCATCTTCTTCATTTTATCTCCCCACATGATCTTTCCTGATCTTTGCCTTAAAAACTGAGGCAGAATTGACATAACTTAACAGTAATAATTAACCATCTCAGGGTTAATTAGTGGCATTTGGTCCAGCTATCATATCTTGACCATGTTTTATCCATGTAAGTTACTTGGTTCCAAACCTTAAGATGAATAAGAAAATACAACACAGGGCTCGGAGAGATAGCACAGCGGTGTTTGCCTTGCAAGCAGCCGATCCAGGACCAAAAGTGGTTGGTTCGAATCCTGGTGTCCCATATGGTCCCCCGTGCCTGCCAGGAGCTATTTCTGAGCAGATAGCCAGGAGTAACCCCTGAGCAACTCCGGGTGTGGCCCAAAAACCAAAAAAAAAAAAAAAAAAAAAAAAAAAAAAAAAAAAGAAAATACAACACAATCACAAAATACCAACGTAACATCACTAAATTGGTAATCCCCTAAATGGTTCTTCCTCTTCTTCTTTGGACCCTTCACCTTCAATTCTGGATCCACTAGCTTTCTGTTTCAATAGACTTACTTCTAGACACCTCAAGTAAGAGGAATCTTAAATGAGGTGACTTTTTCTACTTGGCTTCTTAAACTGAGCATCAAATTTTCTAGGTAACTTCACATTGTTTAAAGTTTTTTTTTGGGGGGGTGGTGGAGACATAAAGTGGCATAAAAAGGAAGTAATAATTTTAATCAGAAAGATAAGAGGTTTCATTCTGCTTCTCTTCTCTTTACCTTGAAGCTGCTATTGTGATGACTATGGGATACCCAGGCTTATGTACATGGAGGTGTTGCTCAGTGGGGTTTTGTGTTTGATTGCTGTGCTCCTGCACTCACCTTTGGTGCTTGCTAAAGACCTATACAATTTCATTTTGGACTTTGCACATGTGTTCTTTGGGTAGTGAGTGCACTGTTTCTTTGCTCGTGTACATTCTGGTGGTGTAGCACTCCTCATGGGTTCATGTGTTGCTCACACATGAGCCCTCTATGTGGTACACTCCTGGCCTCAGTGCTGTAACAACTTTAGTTGTAGTGCATGTTGCAGAGAACAGAGCTGCAAAGATTACAGTTAGTGTATTTGAGCAGTTTGGAAATTAAAGTCAAGGACTCACATCTTTAAGGTAGGCACTTCTAACCATGAAGTTATCTCTGCCAACCTGGATTTTAAATATTATTTTATTTATTTATATATTTATTTTGGGGGGGCTTTATATATTTATTTTTTTGGCTTTAATTCTGACTCATCTATTTAATTGTTATGTGTTTTGGGAAAATCATTTACTCTTTCTTAGTTTTAGTCCTCATTCATAAAACAAAAGTTTCAATCCCAATCTCATATAAAGCTGTCAGGACTAGGTCACCTGGCCTATATCTATACATATATCATAGTAAACTAATTGTTAGAGTAAAAGAAGTTAAGATTAGAGTGATGGTGTATGGTGTGTAGTGTGCTGACACCTTGCCTTTGTCCTCTTTCTGATGCCCCTTTTTCATGCATTATACAGTGACATTTCTTTTTTCTAACTTTCTATAACCCTCTACCCTTTACCTAAATAATTTACCTTGGACTAAAAAACAGACTTTCTTTGCCTAATTTACCCTAATTTCCTTTGTCTCCTTTCCCCTGTAGTTATCTCCCTCTCCTCCATTTCAGGCAGTGCTCAATGCTACTTTCAGTTTATAGATTGGGGTCCCTGATATGCTCAGGGTTGTGTAGGGTCAGGGATCATTCTGGATCTCCTGCATATAAAGCTTGTACTCAGTTCATTGAGCTAGCCTCTGAAGCTTAGGTATATATCCTGTCCTTTCCATTAAACTGCATGTTTTCTAGAGATTAGAGGCAATCTTCTTTTAGGGAAACATGATTCAGATTTTCCAGACTAGTCCTGTTTTTAAGTATTCTACTATGTAGACCCCATGAACCACTCAGTAGCTTGGTAGCCAAGCCATGTCTCCCAACTGCTCTGCCACGCAGAGAATATTTCAGACTGGATTTGGGTAATATGGTCCCTTTCTCTGTTTGGCTGGTGTTCCTTGCCTAGAAATGCCATCTGCCCTGCTACCCACTCACAGAGAACTGGGATTGATGGTGGATGAGCCTCCATTCTAAATCCACAGAATCAACTGAAAGGTGCAAGTTGGCATTCTCTGGAAGGTGCTTCTTCAAAGGCACTTGCTGCAAAAGCTGAAGTTCAAATTAAAATTGATTCACATCCTCTTAGAAGCACCAGCTATTAGAGAGTAGGCTCTGAATTGGTGTGTATTTTCAGAGAATGAGGTCAGGTGTGGGCAGGGGAGTAAAATGTCTTTCGGGGTGCCAGCATAACTTTGAGTCAGGGCTGAATTTATATATTAAGTTTTTTACTATACATAAAATGTAATAACACTCACAGCACCCATTTAATGATGTTGAGCCTGCCTTTTATTTTTAAATACAAAATTGGTACTTAGAGAAAGAATAAAAACAGGAACCAAGAGTTAGGAATATTTATGAAAACACATTTATGAAGCAGTTATTCTCAACCATTTCTTTCCCTGTGAAGCAGGGACCTTAGATGATGTGATAAAAGCTTGAGTCCCTCTCAATAGAAAAACATGTAAAGATACATATATTAGGAGAGATACCTTTGACTTAAGATGACCAGGTTAAGATGTCTACTGAGAGCCAGCTCAGATAAAAAAATAATAAGAAAACAGATATGTGTAAGGTATAGTCCCATCTGTGTTCAGGAGACATTTATTCTAGAGAATGGAGGTAGGGGTTAGAATGAATAAAATGTGAATAGTGTTGCAGGCTATTGTGAATAGTATTGCAATGAACATAGGAGTGCAGATCAATTTTCTCCATTGTGTTTCAGGGCTCCGAGGGTTTATTTCCAGGAGCAGTATTGCTGGGTCATAGTTTCAATTTCTACTTTTTTGAGGAATGTCCATATTTTTTTCTAAGAACAAATGAGTGGATAAAGAACATTTACACACTTACACAATGAAATACTATGCAGCTCTTAGGAAAAATAAAGTCATGAAAATTTCCTATATTTGGATGGATATGGATATTATGCTGTTAAATAAGTAAAAGGGAGATGTATAGACATAGACTGATCACACTCATTTGTGGGATATATAATAAAAGGTAGTATGGTAATACTATTCAAAGACAATAGAGACGAGGGCCAGGGGGACTGGTCCATTATAGGAAATTTGTCACCAATAGCAAGAAAGTACATTGAAGGCAAAGAAGGAACTACTATGGCAATGATAGCTGGATGTGATCATTCTGGACAAGAACTGGGTGCTGAAAGGAGGTAAAATGATATGCATGTGATAAAGTGGTAAAGTGATCTGGAGGAAAAGTGATATTATACCCCTTCAGTAACAAACCACAGTTCTAAAAGGAACAAAGTAAAGGAGAGAGAGAGTGAGTAAAAGAGAGTGTGAGAAAGAGAGAGAAATGAAAAATGCCACAGAGGTAGGAATAGGGCATGGGAGGGAAACTGGGGAAGTTGGTGGTGGGAAATGTGCTCTGTGAAGGGATGGTGTTGGATATTGTATGACTGCAATTCAATCACAAACAACTTTGGAACTTATCTCATGGCGTTTGATTAAACCTTTTATTTAAAAAATGTGTAACCAGGTAGTGATCCTTCCCCGGCTCACTTGTAAAAATATGCAGAAGTCCATCTCTGTACCTCTTTCCTTTTATATCCCACTGTCCTTATTTTCATTCCGTCCCTCATTTCTGGGTAGGAAGCAACAGTGTGCGGACTTGGTGATCTGCTGCTAATTTATTCACACTTCACAAGATGAGCAGATGACCAATGACCCTTTCAGAATTTGTTCACCCTGAGAAAGGATTGGGTCATTCCTCTTGAGAAGCCTGCATTGGTGGTTTTCTAACTCCTGCAGGAAAAACTTAACTCCTTACTACAGCTCTCCAGTCTTAGGATGGAACACTATAATGCTTTTCAGCCCCACATACTAGTTCAGCTCTGTAGGGATCCAGCTTTTTTTTTTCTTTTTGAGGGGGGGCACACCCCTTTTATGCTCAGGGGTTACTCCTGGCTAAGTGCTCAGAAATTGCCTCTGGCTTGGGGGGACCATATGGGATGCCGGGGGATCAAACCACTATTCTTCCTTGGCTAGCACTTGCAAGGCAGATACCTTACTTCTAGTGCCACCTCTCCACCCGCCCCACCCCACCCCCTTTTTTTTAAGTCAATAACAGATCCTCCTTGGAATAAAAGCTTCTCAGGCTTTTTCAGAAACCCTATCTGGAAAACCATTCCTTAATTATGCATCTCTCAAATCTTTCTGATCTCAAAGAACCAGATCCAACACCCACCCTGTGAAACTTATTTACTAAATAGAATTTAGTAAATTCTATTCCCTTATTTACTAAATAGAATTAGTGAAGGCAGTTCTGGACCAATATTTCACAATCATTCTATTCACTTTGTGACAATATTATTGCCCATCTCTGATTTATTTGGGGGCCAAAAAGGGAATCAAACGTACACTAGGATTTGGAGTCCCTCCTAGAATTGAGTTTAAGCAAATGTTTCCTAATTTCCAGTGAGAGGGTTGCAACAAGATACCTCTGATTCCCTGAGGCTGACATTTCATGGGCAATGGATTCCTTTGGATATTCTCCTTTAAAAAGGCAAAACTGAGGGCCCGGAGAGATAGCACAGCGGTGTTTGCCTTGCAAGCAGCCAATCCAGGACCTAAGGTGGTTGGTTCAAATCCCGGTGTCCCATATGGTCCCCCGTGCCTGCCAGGAGCTATTTCTGAGCAGACAGCCAGGAGTAACCCCTGAGCATCACCGGGTGTGGCCCAAAAACCAAAAAAAAAAAAAAAAAAAAAAAAAAAAAAAAAAAAAAAGGCAAAGCTGATATATAAACACCCATATTAGTTACCACAGTTGGTACAATAGCCAGAATATAGAAACAGTCTAAATGCCCAACTCCGGATAAATGGATCAAAAAGTTGTGGTATGCATACACAATGAAATACTATATAACCAAGGAAAGAACAAAATCATGCAATTTATAGTAATGTGAATGGAATTTTAGAATCTCAATCAGAAGAAAAGGGATAGATACAGAGTGATTTTTCTAATCTGTGAGACCTAAAGATACATAGCAAAGGATCTCTGTCACTTGTCTTTCAACAAGCCTGCTGCAGGTTTGGGGATCAACCCTGCCAAGAAACTTCTGCGGAAATTACATAATTGAAGGTGTGCTGAACCCACCCAAAAAGGGTGGAGCCAGAGGGACCCAGCTGCTCCGCTTTGCTCTGTGGCCCTGCTTGTCTCCTAGACAATGAACCCTAACATGCAGAAAACATCACACAACAGGCTCGAGAATGGGGATACAAAGATACATAGCAAGGTAATAAAGTTCCAAAGGCAATGGGAGAATGGATCCATTTATTTTGGGAGAAGTTGTGAGGAAAGGGGATTGAAGCCCTCGAGTAAGACAGGTAGGAACACTGGTGATGGGTCTGATGTTGGAATTATAGGGATAAGAAGCCATTATTAGCCGTACTGTAAACCACAGAACCTCAATTAAAATTTTAGAAAGATAAAGCTGCTTGAAATCACTGTGACTAAAAGTGTAGGAGTAATGTAATTGTAGGAAGAAACTACAATAAAATTAGATGCATGAAAATTTAAAATAAAATTTGCTCAGCTCTTGTGGATGGGTGCCAGGAGAGAAGAGGGTGATGATTCTGGTTAGGGTAGCCAGAAGGGATCCCAGATCTTCTCTGTCCCTCAGATGAGTTCTACATACAAGTTTATGGGCCTGGATTAATTAGAAGCAGGTAGTTTGCCTCTGCCTCTGCCTCTGAACTTCAGCCTGCTCCTCAAGGGACAAGCACTGTACCCACAGGAAATGGCTCATTCTTTTCTGGAATTTACCTGTGCCAAGCTCAGAAGATACAGCTTGCCTTTGCATTCCTCATTATAGGGAAGTGGGAAAAGGTGAGTTTTGGGATCTTGATGATCTATGAAGACCCCCTGGATTCTTTTCTGGTGATGAGAACACCCTCTTCACTGCTTGACAGTCTTGGGAATTGAGGACTGGAAGTTAATTTTGTGGGCTGAAGGCAATTTCCCCCATCAGGAATTTATGTTCAGTCTTCAAGGTTCCTCCCTAAAGTTGGAACAGTGAGCTGGAACTAAGATGGCCTAGATTTCTCTGTTAAGTTTTTAAAACTTCTACATGTGTTTCTTGGAGAATATTGTTCTAGTTTATGGTACTATGGTATAAGTGCAATTCAAGCTTTCTGTTTGGATCCCACTTTGAATTTGATGAATACAAAGACTTCTTGTCCAGAGAGGACAAAGAGCTACCCTGCTATCTTTGTGTCTCCAGTATTTAGACCTTGTCTACAATTCGACACAATAATGCTAATGGAATAGAAATCTAAGTGCTTCTTATCTGGCTCTGAATTTTGATTCTGCTCTGAACACATTTCTTTGCATTCTCTGCAACACCAAACACCACTGTTTTGGTACCTCTCCAAGGTCTCTGTCTCTAAGCTCTTAATTAGAAAAAAGAAAGTGGTAATTATTAAAGTTATTAAAATATGGAATATTGCAAAAGAGAGGATTAGAAGTCTACACACTAATCCAAACAAATTGTGCTAATGTTCCTTTGATTCTCGCAGACCTAAACCCACAGAGGAAGATAAAAGCAGGGCTTGTTTTCTAAATGGAGGGTTTAGCCTACTCACTAAGCCAGAATTCATTGAGCATTCACTGGGAGCTGCAAGGGAGAAGCAGGAGAAGGAGATAAAAAGGAGAAAGATGTGAGCACTACAGAAAAGACGAGGTGACTAAGGAGAAGTGCTGTGCTGAAAGGGTCATGCTATAGCTGTGCTTCCTCACGTTTCAATCACAGGGTCCTCCCTCTGCTGGGACCTAGGGAGTCCAAGGAGTACTTTTCCCACCCTGTGACTTCAGCAACTCACTGAAGAGAATGATGTAAACCCTCTGTTTTTTTCCAGGCATGTCTGCAGGTCTAACTGGCTGTGAGCATGGTCACTGGTCAGGGTGGAGAGTACACACTTTGGCTGCAATGGGCACTTATTTTAGCATGGGAAGTAGCACATGCATCTCTCATTCAGCTCCTGTCAAAATGAGCTAGGACTTATGCACCAAACTGCTTCTTTTATAAAGCTCTACCTTTGTTAAGAGAGTCTCCAATCTTACACACATGGGGACTATCATTATAGAAGATTGCACTACTTTGCCTCTCCACCACTGTCCTCTGGTTGTTAAGGACTGATGCAGCTTAGAGATGTCTTCCCTTTTCCCTTCAGCACAGAATCTGGTTTAGATATTTATTCTCATTTCTGGGACTATTTCAGCCTCTTTTGTCTTTCACTATTCACTAGTCTAACAACATTTCACCACCCCCAACAACTCCTCCTTCCTTTGTCCACGACTTTGTGCCTTTGGTTCCTTATGCTCAGAGCTCATTTCTTCCCTTCAATCACCTGTCAGACTCTCCCCCGTTCTTTGTGATGGACTCTAAAGGTCACTTTTCAGGCTTTTGGGAGGTAGTGTTGGTTCTCCCTGGAGCTTCAGGCATTGTGCTACCATGCCCCAGGGGTTTGCACTGCTACTATGAACTGGTCTGTGTCCCATTGGTGATGGTCTCTGTGCATTCCATATGGACAGTCTCTTGGGACTCCGTGTAATGTTTACTTGCACAAGGTAGCACTCAACACTCCTTACAGACAGAACACTCATTCTAGAGACAGATTAATTCTATTTATACAAGCTGCTATGATAGTTAAAACTGATAGTTTGAAAGCAAGTAGCTTGGGAGTGGCCACAGAGAACTGTGTGTGTTCTAGCAATTGATGAAGTAAGCCTTGTGACTAAGGGAAGGGTATACAATAAAGTAGTTTCATTTGAGTCTGTCACTGACTGGGCTCACACTGCATTTCCTGAAAAGACCTTAATTGTACTGAAAAACATTGCCATAGTTTAGATCTGAAATAACATTGCCATAGTTTAGACCTAAAATAAACTTCAATTTGAATAACTGCCATTTATTAACCCCATTTTCCTCCATTTTGCCCATTTTATAAGCCTACTTATTAGGTTTGCTTAGGCCTATATGTTTTTTATTAATTGTACTTAGATATTATATTTATTTTATTTGATACTTAAAATTCAAATAATTAAATTTTAGTTGTAGTAAGGTGACAATGATCTTAATGTTTGTGCTTTTGATATACAAAACAATCTCCCCTCCACTATCACCAAAATGCTAAAGATCTTCCAACTATAGTCTATGTCACTTCCAGTCTGCCTCTTCTTTCTCCCTCTCACTTTCTTTCCTCTACTGCTTGGTAAGTCAGTTCTGGAGTCAAAGCTTATGAGTTTATTATTGTTAGAAATTTCTTTTAGGGGCCGGAGAGATAGCATGGAGGTAAGGCGTTTGCCTTTCATGCAGAAGGTCATCAGTTCGAATCCCGGCGTCCCATATGGTCCCCCGTGCCTGCCAGGAGCAATTTCTGAGCATGGAGCCAGGAGTAACCCCTGAGTACTGCCGGGTGTGACCCAAAAAAAAAAAACCCACAAAAAAAAAAAAAGAAATTTCTTTTAGATTTTTATTAGATAATTTTAATTTTTTTCTTTATATGCCACACATCAATAAGATTTTTTGATATTTGTCCTTCTACCTCTGATATATGTCTCTTAAAATAATCCCTTTTGGTTATCTAGGTGGTTGTAGCAAAGATATTATAGTTGATTAATAATCTACTGTGTATATACACTACAGTTTCTTTATTCACTCATCTGTCTAAACATTTGGATTGTTTTCAAATCTTGGCTATTGTAAATTACACCATAATGAACATAGATGCACATGTTTCTCTTCAGATCAAGTTGATGTTTTTGTGATTTGGAGATAAATGTCAAGGAGTAGAAACTCTGAGTCATAGTGCAGTTCTATTTTTGATTTTTTTTGGAAAGTCTCCATACTGTTTGCCATAGAGGCAGCACCAGGTCACATTCCCACCAGCAGAGAATTAGGTTTCTTTTTTCACTACATTCCACAATTACTGGTTGTTTCGGTTTATTTCTATTTTATTTTTGGGCTATACCAGGTGGGGTTGAGGGTTACATTTACACTTGGTGCCTGAGGGTTCCTCATAAGAGCTTTGGGGACCATGTAATATGAAAATTGAACCCAAGATCTCACACATTCAGGACAAGTGCTCTGCTTTTAAAACACATACTCAGACTGTTCCCAGTTCTTTTTTTATTGTAGACCATTCTCACTGGTGTGAAGTGATATCTCAACAATTTGATTTGCATTTCCCTGATAATTATGTTGAATATTTCTACATGCTCATTGGTAATCTATTTTTTCTGTGCAAAATATTTTTAGTTTGATAAGTCTTATTTGTTTGCATTACCTGTTTTCTTTATTAGTGGAGTGGAGTTGATTTCTTGTTTGTATGGGGCCACATCAGACAGTGCTCAGGGATCTGCATTCAGGGATAATTCCCAATGGGTTCAGTAAACTAGGCGGTGAGCTGGGGACTGAATCCAGTTTAGCTGTGTGAAAGGCAATCACCCCTACCCTGTGAACTATCACTCAGTCCCCTGTCAGTGGAATTAAATCATAGGAGACACATCTGAAGTCAACGTGATGGAGAATTGAGGTCTGTCTATGACATAGTTTATAGATTTTTGTCTAATATTTGAGTAACTAATCTAATTTGAATTAAATTTTGTGTATTGTATTAGGTGGATCCAATTTTTCTTCTTAGATGGATTCAATCCTTTCTTTGTATATATATATTTAATCTTACACCATAGATGAAGAATTAAGACCCATTGTATAATAAACATCACTTAAAGTACAACCCAGCACTTATTCCTCTCTCCCTCCTTCCCTCCTTCCCTCCTTCCCTCCTTCCCTCCCTCCTTCCCTCTTTCCCTCCCTCCCTCCCTCCCTCCTTCCTCCCTTCCTTCCTTCCTCCCTTCCTTCCTTCCTTCCTTCCTTCCTTCCTTCCTTCCTTCCTTCCTTCCTTCCTTCCTTCCTTCCTTCCTTCCTTCCTTCCTTCCTTCCTTCCTTCCTTCCTTCCTTCCTTCCTTCCTTCCAAGGTCTCCCTAGTTGTGGTGCAGACAAACATTTTGGTTCTTGGATGTGATGCTGCAGTGTTGCTCATGCATGGCAGTGCTCAGGGCCCCTTAGAGCTACACGCAGTGCTGCTTGGGTGGTGGATTACATGGTTCGGGGATGGAACATGAAGTCTTCTACATGCAAGGTATGAACTCCAATATTTAACCTATTTCCCCAATAAGGAGGAACTAAAGGCTTTTATTATTTTTTTTCTGATTTTGGGCCACACCCAAACGTGCAGGGGTTACTCCTTGCAATGTGCTCAGAAATAGCTTCTGGCTCAGGGGACCATATGGGATGCTGGTATCGAACCCAGGTCCATCCTGGGCAGCTGCTTCCAATGCCCTATCACTGTGCTATTTCTCGAGAACCCCTCCCCCCTTTTTTGCATTCACCTCTTTTTACCTGTAGGTCCAGGACCTCCTATTCTCTCACTATTTCTGACTAGGACACAGTTTATATCTGTAGTCTGATGTTCATCCCTGGGGGCTGAGATTATGTCTTACTTTTAGAATTGTTTTCAGTGGCAAGGATTGGTTCTATTTGCTTGAGACAACATCTAGTGGTACTCCTGATTAGACCATGCCAGATTAGGCAATTTCCTTAATTCCTGACAGGTAGTTTAGCTAATGTGACTTGTATTAAATCACTCTTCATGACTGGAACCTAATTTAAATATTCTGTCTCTCTGGTTGGGATGCATATTCGGTTCAGTTTCTTTCCTACTAGCTAGGGATGTTGATGGCGAGACTCAGAAATCTTTCTGAACTCTCCCCTCTCAAGTTCTTGGGTGAAGGACTGCTAGAACAGGATGGACTACTAGAATAGAAATGTGTCTCCCTCCACACCAAATTCTTCTATTTTAGTACTTTGTCACCTGCTTTCTCTCCCCCTCTACCACATTCCACATAGATCTTGCTTAACTCTGTGTAGAATAAATGATGCATGCTCACACTTAAGTCTTTTTATTTTGCCACATAGGGCTCTGCTCAAGGATTACTCCTGCTGCTTCTGGGTCTATGTGCTCTGGTATCACTCATGGAAATGCACAGGGAAATATATATGTGTACAAGGAAAATAAATTCCTTACTTGTTGCTTATTTTGGAGTTTGAAGGCCATACACAGTGGTATTCAAGGTCTGTTCTTGGCTCTCTTCTCAGGGTTCCATATGCAGTGGATTGAGGTGCTTTTAGACCCAATGCAAGGGATTGAACCAGAGCCAGCCATCTCTGTACTGTTAGACTTCTAGGACTTTGAATCTTGGACAATTTGGTTGCCTTTATCAGATCTTCAGTTTATGGGACTGAAATTTAACAAGCAGTTAATTCTTTACTAGGTATGAGAGAACAGAAAACAGTCTGAGTACCTGCTTCTTAGAGCTTATGAAATTTCCCCACTACAGCTATTCCTCCTCTGAGGCATGTATCATATCTAAGTCTTCATTCTAGGATGATTGATTTTCTCATGGCCAATGCAGAACAAATGGAAGATGGAATACAATGCAGAATGAAATTATCTGGTCAGTTCAGGCTAAAGCAACATGAGAGTCTGAATCCTTCAGGTAATGCAATGGTAAACTGCCTCAGAGAACTTGATGGATCCTGGAAATGTTTTCTCCACAAAAGAAAAAGTTTTTCAGATCTTTGGAGAATAGCAGTCTGATGGAAATAAACATGCAACAGTGTTAATGTAAGATCCAGTCCAGATGTGTTGATAACTAAGGGAGAGTCTGGAAGACTGCAAGGTTTTCATGGCTTGTTGCTACAGGCAAAACTAGTGCCTAATAGTGATGGCAATAATAATGTTCATGCTGGGAAGAAATCCAGAAGAAAGGCGTTCACTGTGTCTTTGAAATGTTCCAGTTACTGTGGAAATGGAATCATCAAATATGAGGAGGATTTCCTACTACAAATCTCAAAGACCTTGGGCAGGAAAGGATAGTTTGTTTTTTGTAAGGAATATAGGAAATGTTTTTTTTTAACCACCCTCGGCTTAACATTTTCTTTTTTCTCTGAAAAGCTGTAGGCTTTTTGTCCGACATAAGCTTCCTTTCTTTGTATAACTATGCCTATCTCCTTCAGAGGCAGTCAGATTTTATTGCCAAAAGGCAGAGGATGAATTGGGGGTAAACATATCCCTGTATTCATTAAAACCATACTTTATAAAACTATCTCACAGCTTGCTAAGCCTCTCCTTCACCAAATTTGGAAAAGAGTGAAGTGTGGGTATGGAGAGGAGAGGTGGTCGTAGTGGAACAAAGCAAGGAATTAAAAAAAAATCCATCTTTGTTCTCTGGCACTGAGTTTCCTCAGTTTTCTCACAGGAATCAAGTTGCCTAATGATAGGTGAGAGGAACCATGGATGGACAGAGGCACAGAGTGTTCTGGACACTCTGAAAGAGAACAGGTAAATTGGGATGGATGTGCTCACCATTAATCATAATAAAGGACAGATGACTCTGGGCTCCATGGACTTAAGGCTATTTTAAAACAACAGTATGTCATCCACTTACCTTGCAGATAGAAACTTTTTTAGTGCCATAGATCCTTAGAGGCATTGCTAAGGTGCTTTATTGCTAAGGTACTTCTCAGATTTCATCTTCATTCTGGAAACCAGCTTCATACTTAAGTTTTGTAAATGGCAGGAGGTCTTCCCTGTGGAACTCCTCAATGTACCTGCCTGTAGAATCTGCAGACAGATCCAAGACTGTCTGTAGATGAAAAGCACTATTTGCAGACCAGAGAATAGTACTCAGAACTATTGAGGTACTGGGATTTTCTTGGGTAGGGACCCACGATAAAGGCAACTCATTCATTTTAAGGAAATTAGCCTAGAAAAATTACCAATATTTTCATGGTCAGAAATCCTCAGTGGGGGGGGGGAAGAAAGAAAGAGAAATAGAGAGAGAAAGAGGGAGAGAGAGAGAGAAAAGGGAAATGTCTGCTACAGAGGGAGGTAAGGGAGAGGGCAGGAGGGTGGGCAGGAGAAAATCTGGGACATTGGTGGTGGGAAATGTGTACTGGTGAAGGGTGTTGGACATTGTATGACTGAAACTCAATCAGAACAACTTTGTAACTGTAAGTATCACAGTGATTCAATTAAAATTTTATTTATAATAAAAGAAACCACATAAGTTTAACAAACAATACCAATAACAGAAAGCTCAAGTAGCAATAAACAGTCTTATAAACCTTTAGATAATGACATAATAATGGCCTGGTTGTGAAATATGAAAGTTTTCACAAATTTTCTTTAGTGAAGTTTGTTTTAAATAATTCTATTAACATTTAGTTATACTGAGCAACACGAGGTAAGTTATCATACCTGCCAGTTGCAGGCATTGGGGCAGTTGGAAAAATGATGACAAGGTGGAGAGACTCTTATACTGGTGGTGAGATTGGTGTTGGAATATTGATTTCCTGAAATAACTGTATGTTGAGAAATTCTATAAACCACAATGTCTAAAATAAAGAAATTTAATTAAAAATATTTAGTGTAAAAAAGCTAACAGAATCCCTTAGACATGAAGGAGTCATGTTTTTCAGAGAAACACAGTTGCTATTTGGAATTTTATTGTAATCCTGCCTAATCTCTCATCATTTATTGATGAATACCTTGGTCAGCAGGAACATCCTTCATAAGGTATGAATTTATTTTCTTATCAAAAGAACACATATTACTCTGGGAAATAGTGTGAGTCATTCTCTTTGAGAAAATTTCAACATACTGATTCCCCTAAATGGCAATAGTTTTTTTGTGATCTGAGACAGCAAAACTCTCAGGGGAAAAGCAGGAAGGAAAAGGGGACATTGGTAGAGCTGGTGAAGGGATGGATATTGGACATTGTATGACTAAAAGTCAAACATGAACAACTTTATAACTGTGTATTTCACAGTGATTCAATTAAAGCATTAACTTTATTTTAGTCTTTTGTTTGTTTTTTGGGGGCCCCACTCGGTGATGCTCAGGGGTTGCTCCTGGCTATGTGCTCAGAGATTGCTCCTCTCCTAAATTAGTGTGTGCAAGACAAATGCTTTACTGCTTGCGCCACTGGTCTGGCCTCAGATTTAACTTTATTTGTAAAAAATGAAAAACCATCTGGGAAGCAGAGTGATAACTTACCTTACTGACCAATGTCTTTATCCTAAGTTTTGTTTCTTTCACTCGACCATCCAGTAGTTCTTTTGAAACTCAGAAGTTCAAATATCCCACTAGCTGTATCATTTTCATCTTTACCATATGATCTGTTTACCTATATGAAGCTCCAGGCTGTTTGATCCTGTTAGCACTCCTGAGCACCTGCTCATGCCTTGGACTTCAGATGACATAGCAAAAGTAATAGTAGTGATAGCAGAAATAATAGCAAACAATGCTGATAGGAATGTGGAGAGAAAGGAACTCTCATTCACTGTTGGTGGGAATGCCGTCTAGTCCAGTTTTATGGAAAACAATATGGAGATTCCTCAAAAATCTGGAAATTGAGCTCCCAAAAGATCCAGCTATACCACTCCTAGGGATATACCCTAGAAACACAAAAATACAATACAAAAATTCCTTCCTTACACCTATATTCATTACAGCACTATTTACAATAGCTAGACTCTGGGAACAACCAGCATGCCCTTCAACAGAGAAATCACTAAAGAAACTGTGGTACATATACATAATGAAATATTATGCAGTGTCAGAAGAGATGAAGTCATGAAATTTTCCTTTACATGGATGTACATGAAATATTTTATGCTGAGTGAAATAATACAGAGGGAGAGAGATGGATACAGAATAGTATCATTCATCTATGGGTTAAAATGAGTAAAGACAGTATTGTAATAATCCTAGAGACAATAGAGTTAAGGGCCGGAAGGACAGGCTCACAATATGAAGCTCACCACAAAGAGTTGTGAATGCTGTTAGGGAAATAACCACACTAACAACTAGTATGACAATGTTAATGCATGAGGGAAGTAGAATGCTTGTCTTGAATACAGGCATGGGACAGGGAGGAGGGAGATTGGGGGCACCAGTGGTGGGAATGTTGCACTGGTGAAGGTGGTGTTCTATTTATGACTGAAACCCAAATACAATCATAATTGTAATTATGGTGCTTAAATAAACATTTAAAAAAAAAGAAATAATATCAAACATATAGGAAGCACCTATTAGTCACCAGGTCGAGGGGATTGGGCCTTTATAACATCATCCCTTCTAAATCTCATAGTGACTATGAGAAGTCTCATAGATATATTGTGCAGCAATCCATGGTTAATATTGCGCTACATTTCTATTCTGCCTTTTTCCCTACAGAGAACTTTCTGTGCTCTTTCCCTCTGCTATGAGTTTCATAAATAGTCTTTGTAATATCTACCTAGTATCCTATATAGTCAATGCAACATGATTTAGTTTGACCCTTCTATATCCATGCACATGCAGAACCTTTTATTTCTTTTGGCTTCTTTTCAGAATTTCAGTTTGTTTTCTTCTGGAAAGTTACTTTAATCTATCTAGAATTAAATGAGGATATTCAGAGGAGATAAGGAAAGGACAAGAAGGCATCTCTGTGGCACTTTTTTTTGCCTTCTACAGGAGAAGTACTTCCAATAGAATGGCAGAAGGCATGATGATCCACAATTCCTGGAAGCATCATGTGCTTCCCTTAACTTGTGCAATTCTTTTGTAATCTGTTTTGTCATCATTCTTCAAGGGTATTGCCTATGAGGTTTTGATATGGTAGAAGTGTCTTCTAGTACATAGGAGAAGATCTTTTTTTATTTTCCTTCCAGCAGATTAGGGTCTTTATTTGAAAAGGCTCATGCTATTTTAGAAATACTTTGTTTTCTTGGATGTTCAGGAGAACAGATTATCTGGTAATCCATCTCAGTAATAATAGGAAACCAATAGGAGGTATGGATTTGTATGTCTCTTCCATGTAGGGCAGTAGTGAGGATATGAAGTCCAATCACAGTGTCAGTTCTCAGATCCTTCTACCTGGATGTGAAAGCAAAGAATGTCTGATTACCTAATAACAACTCATTTATATGTCCAGTTGTACCACTTTGGCCAAAGAAAAATGTCCTTATTTCAATAGGTTAGAGTTCATAAAGTCATATGACTACTGATTTCAGTTTATGAGTAATTAGCAATATATATCTCAGTTTCAGTGATGCAGATTGTTCTGGAAATTTTGTACATTAGCTAAAACAAAAACAAAACCTCTACACTATTCCTTTTACTTGAAAAGATTTAATCCATTTTGTAAGTGAAACAATTTGGATGATCTCTAATATCAATCTGAGATTTTGAGATCTCTTCAAGTTTTGACAATGGTTTCAAGGGTATCATGATACTGACAGTATTCTCAGAAAGTAAGTATTGGTGAATGAAATGAAACATCATTCTTCAAACATTATTTAAGAAGGCAATAATGCAGTTGTGGTACAATGGAAAGGTGGTGGGAAAAGGTTGTGGTGGAAGAGCAATGGAAAAGAAGTTGAGAACAATTAGGTAAGGAGTCTTTGGTTGCTGTTGGTATCCATTTTTTTAGCAAGCTGGTTTCTTAGCCTCAACCTCTTCACCTGAATTGGTAGTTGGAACCATTACATAGGTACAGATAAATAGCTCTGTTGAAAACTGTTTTTTTGTCAGTGTCACATAAGCTTACAGGAAACCTGATCATAGCATTTGCTATTGTGACAGATTATTCACCAGGGCTCTCCTTAGTTACAATCACCCAGTTGACCCAAGGACCGATTCTGGATAAAATGTTGACAAACTATGAGATGTAAAATGAAGAGTTGGCATGAGGCACGGGTTCCAAAAAGGACTGCATCTGTCCTATGGAAGAGAGGAATAGATTAGGTATAGAATTATTCCCAGATTCAGTCCTTGAAATCCTGAGATTTGGTGACTACTGCTAAGTTCTAAGCTTCTATGGGTCTTAGTTTCACCATCTCAGATTTTAGAAAAAATAAAGGGAAGAGCTATGTGGACACAAGTCCCATAGTTCAAGATCTGGAGAGTTGGTGAGAAGGAATGTATTGTGATCTTGCTAGAGAGAGAACCTGGTAAAAATCATAGGCATGGGGAACAAAGTAAGAAAGAGTCAATACGAGGCTAGAAAAATAATCAAACTCCAACTATGAATAAATTTGCAGTAAAGGGGGAGTACAAAGAGTCATTCTCCAGCCCTCTGCACAGGAAGTCTTGCTGACATTCACACAGGGCTTTAACTCATGCAAAATTGTATTGAGGTGGTGAACAGCAAAGAGCTACTCTTGAAGAATTTATAAGGGGGCCTGAAAGCTTTGAATTTCCTCTAGAGACAGCTATTGTTTGTTTATAATGTATGTATGTTTAATTTGCAATAAAGTCAGAAGGTGCCACCATATAATAAATAGGCAACACATCCACCATCCAGCCTATCTTAAAAGGATGAGGAATGGAATAAAAGGGATTTAGAAAATAAATTGATGACCATGGCCTGTCAGCAGAAAACTTCTGAGTTGTTGCTTCATTGTTCAAGTACTGTCCTAGAATTTGTGTGGAATGGGCAGCTATGATTCTGGGGCCTCTGAATGTCTACTTATTCTTAAGATTTCCTTATCATCATTCTGTACTGCTCAGCTCTGCCTGGGGTGATTCCTCCATAGTTGTGAGTCTCTAGGGAAGTGATCCCAAGGCCAGATCTTATGGCTTATCTGAGGACAGAAATGAAGAAAGTAGACATTTGAGTGTGATAATATTATTGTTAAGGGAGGAAGTATGCTCAGAATACTGTGGAAACTGGGTCTAGGGTTGGAGAATGAAATTGTAGAATTTACAGGAACTGTAGAGGCACTGATATTTTACTTAGAGGTTGATATGGTCAGTACTTTAAATGCTGGAATATTTAAATACTTTAAATACTCTTAAATGGTTTTAGACTTTTGAGGAATCAGAATTATTTTTTGTACAATTTAGGAAGTTACAATAGTGTACAATTTATGGTATCAATGTGCAAAATTATTGCACTCCACCACCAATCAGTGCTGAGAACTCCTCTACTATCCCTATATGTCTCTTATTCCATTGTATAATTAGGGATGGAGAGAGTCAACTTCTGTCAATAACTGAGAATCAAGTTATTTTAGCCATTGCTTGGAAAACAATAGCCCTGACCTTATTGTGACTGGACTGAGAAGATCTGCTGGGGGGCTCTCAGGAAAACCAAGGATCTTCCCAGTAATTTTTGAACCAATGCAGTAGCCTGAGGAGGCAAGTTCTGCTTGGGTCCTGCAGTGCTGGGGATTTCCCAGGCCACTCTGGAGATATTGGATTGGGGACTCCAGCGCCACACCCATAAATGCTCCTGATCATCTCATGGTCTGCTACAAGCCAGCAATGTACCTTAGACCCTGTATTAGCTCTCTAATACAATCTAGAAAACTAGATAAGGAAGGAAAGCTAATTTTTTCTTGAATTATGTGCTGATAAGACTGATTCTTGGTAGAAGGTGTAGAATCATCAATTCTTCATTATCAGGTTCTCAGAGCATTGATCTGAAATCATATTCTTTGCACTTGGGCCTAGTGCTTAGGTTTAGTTTTATTAACCACAGACCTGAGGGGACTATGTAAAAATATTTTTACCTATGTAAAAATGATGTCAGGCACCTGCTTCTCAAATTCCTTTATGTTTTAGTGAAGGAATGAAACCTTTGCCTTGGAAGGTAAATGCCATGGCCTTTTTTTTTTTTAAAGTTTTAACTTTGTAATGTACCTGGTTATTTATAATACAGTAGTTTCAGGACTTAAATATTCCAACAGTTTGGGTCTGGTGAGAAAAAAACTTTTATTCACTGCTGGTGGGAATGCTGCCTGGTCCAAGCTCTATAGAAAATAGTATGGAGGGTTTCTCAATAAACTCAAAATTGAGCTGATGTACGATTCAGCAATCCCTCTTTTGGGTATCTATCCTCAGGACAGAAAAACATTCATCCAAAAGGTTGTATGTACATTGCTATTCTTTGCAGCACTCAGTACAACAGCCAAGATTTGAAATCAACCTAGATGTCCAATAACAGATGAGCAGATTATGAAGATGTGGTGCATATATACAACGGGATACTACATAGTTGTAAGGAATGATGCAATCCTGCAATTTGCAGCAACATGGATGGAACTGGAAAATAGTATGTTAAATAAATCCAGAAGAAGGATAAATACAGAACTATATTACTTATATGTGGTATTTAGAATAACTGCATGAAGAAATACAATAATCTAAATGGAAGTTTTCTCAAACACTTTTGTCTCCAGTGTATAGTGAGGAGAAGGAAAGAAACTGAGTGAAAGAGAAGAAATACAAATATAAAAGGATGGGGGCCAGGAGCTAAGTGGTCATAGGTGCATTTGTGGAGAAAAAAAAAAGTACAGAACTAAATATCCAAGCCAAAGTCAACAATAATGGAACCAAGATACCCAAACATTCTAAACTTTAAATGAGCTTGTTATATTGGCAGGCTGAGGGGCAAAGAGTGGTGATTGGGATACACTCTGGGAACATGATAGAGGGAGGTCAACACTGGTGATGAAATTGCCCCGAATAATTATATGTCTGAAACCCATATATGAAGGACTTTCTAAATCACAATGGTTTCAATAAAAACTTCAAATTAAAAAAAAGTTTCATCACTTTTCCTGTCACCAGTGTGATCTTCCCTTCACCAGTGTCCCCAATTTCCCACCCCATCACTGTAGCCTGCCTCCCTCCACGCAGGCACAAACAGATTTACTTCATATTGTTTCTTACAGTACAGAGGCAAATGAATTTATCTAAATGTAGATCAATAAGGGTGAATTTGAAATTATTGTTACAATAAAAATATTGTTATTTTTCCATGGTATTACTAAAATAAGTGTTGGTATTAGTTGAGACTTCTGTATTACTACTTAAACTCAATGAACTTGGTAGATTTCTATGTAATTTTCTTTTTTTATATTAATAATTTTTATTTTTTAATCACATTTTCTGTAATACTACTGGGCAGACACATATTAAGATGCTGTTTGGCCTCATACAGTTGTGAGGTTCAGGAATTATAGATATGAAACCAATTTGGTGGTTTGGAAATTTGATAAAGTTCAAGTCTTGGTGCTTGGCTATTTCTTAGAGGGTGTAGACTAGAGTGTGATATTGGGCTATTGTAGCTCATGCAGACAGTGGAATCTTCCCCCTTGCCTTTCTTTTTTTTTTTTTTTTTTTTTTTACATTTTTTTTATTTATTTTTGATCATAGTGGCTTACATATTGTTGACAATGATATTTTAGGTACATATTTACATAAAATCAGGGGGAATTCCCATCACCAAATTGTCCTCCCTACACCTCCGTTTTTGTCCTACCACCCATATCCTCTTCCCTCTTGCCTTTCTAAGAGTGCCACAGAAATATCAGTCTGGACTGGGATACCTGGGAAGTGGTCATTATTTTCTTTTGAAGCCTGGTGGAGAAGCCAGGCAGTTTTTCCACCATGACCCTCTTTTCTTCCCTTGGTTTTCTAGCATTCAGCCTAATGTGCATTATATCCTCCCACCACTCAGAGGATTCTGTAATGCACTTTGTTTTTATTTATTTTTTATAAGAGACTGATGTTTTCATTAACTAAAGGAAACCCAAAGCAGGTTCTCTCTCTCTTTTTTTTTCTTAAATTTGCTTATCTTTCACTTAAATTTTATTAAGACACTGTAATTTATGAAGTTTGTCATAATCAAGTGGCTTCAGACATACAATGTTCCAACACAAATTCCATCACCAATGTCCCCTTTCCTTTACTAATATTCCCAGGTGCCCTCTCACCCCAGTCTGCCTGCTTGATAGGCATATAATAAATTTATTTTGTATTATTTTCTCCAATAAAACTTAAAAGAATGGCATAGAGCATTATCTAAAAATAAATCCTTAAAAGTCAATTTGTGATGATTGCTATATGAACTTATATAAATAAAATATTTTAGTTATTTAATATAATATAGTATACTACCTATTATCATTTACATTATTATAATTTTAACTCTGGCATATAAAATACATTATTTTAAATTTTATTTTGTACTCAGATCTTATTGTGTTAATCATCATGTCATTTCTCTTTTTCAGTAACTTCTCCAGAGTGTTGCTTCCTCAAGCAGTGCAAATGTAGCCAGGACTCTCCTTCCTTGGGAACTACTGTATACAGATAATACATGGACCATATTTCTGCTTTCACTTTCATTATTTAATTCTCATGAATATATAATAATGTTTGGGGCTGGAGCAGTGGTGCAATCAATAAGGTGTCTTCCTTGCTGTGCTAGCCTAGGATGGATGGCGGATCGATCCCCCGGTGTCCCATATGGTCCCCCAAGCCAGGAGTGATTTCTGAGCATCACCGGGTGTGGCCTAAAAACCAAAAGCCAAAAAAAAAAAAGAATGTTTGATATTAAAATTGGTTTTATATTGTAATAACATAGTATTTGGATAGCAGGTTATTTTGGGGAATCTGGAAATCCATTAATCTCTTTCTGCATATTTTGATGATGTCTTTTGTACATTATAGCTATTTGTGACAGACTATATCTATATATATTTCTATATATCTCTCTCAATATTTTACTCCACTTAATTTTGTTTGAGTTCTGGCCACACCCTGGAGTGCTCAAGGTTACTTCTGGCTCTGTACTAAGAAATTACTTCTTGAGGGCTTGGGAGAGCATATGGTATTCAGGGGATTGAACCCAGGTCAGAGCTGCATGGAAGGCAAGTTACCTACCTGCTGTACTATCTGGTCTCTTATGGACAGATATGATAGAAACTCGTATCTACCCTATATTCAGCAAATTTGATGCAATTTATTATTAAAGGAAGGAAAAAAGGCTGGGAGAGTTCTTAGAGATTGAGGACTTATATGACTCACTGATGCATGCTTTTAACTTTAGTGCTGGCATTAGAGAGGTCACATTTTATTATTTTATTTTACTTTTTTGGCTTTTGGGCCATATATTCTGTTGTTATCTGGAGGTTTTCTGCACTTCATCTTTAAGCTCACTGATTTGGCCCTTAGCAGCTGTTACTCTGTTGGTGAAGCCTTCCAATAAACTTTTATTTTGCCTATCAAGTTTTTCAGTTCTGACATTTCTATTTGTATTTATCTCATTTCTGCTCTCATATCCTCCTGTGTTTATTGGCAACTGGTTCCATTGTTTCTTTGAATTTGTTAAACATCCTAAGCATTTCCACTCTAATCTCCATTTCAGAGATGTTAATTAGAGGATTAGTATGATTGGGTCTGCAGAATTGTTTTTACATCCAAGGCATGGTGGGGTTTTGCACTACTTTACCATGGTCCCTTTAGTCTCTAGGTGCTCCTCTTTTATGTCACTTTCAATCTTCCCCACTGCTAGGGGGGTCTTCCTAGTTTATGTGGGTGAGAGATTATCTTGTGGCTATGTAAACCTTGGCCTGCATGGGAGGCCATATTACATGGCCTCTGACCTGTGTGAATGGACAGGCTGCAGGTCCCTTTGTTGTTGTGGTCTCTTTTGTGAGTGTGCCCTGCACGGGTACCTGGGATCTCCCTGGATCTGCTGGAATCCCTTTGTTGATGAAGCTGCTCTTGCCTCCAGGAAATGTTTTAAAACTGTCTCCTCATGCTTTATCTGGGTTCTTTCTGTGGTGGCTCAAGCATGAGGCAGAAACACCAACATGCATTGCTCATCAAGACTGAATCCCTCACTAGTTTCTGCACCAAACCTGGTGGTTTGTGAGTATTGACTCTACAGTCCAAGAAAACTGCCTGAGAAATAAAGAAGTTAGTTGAATTGGGGACTATGTAGAAGCACTGTATCCTCAGGAAGGTTGAATTTTCTATTGTTGAAGTGTCCCAGGAAGGCTGGACTAAGGAGGCTCTTCCTCCTCAGATGGCTCTTCCTATTTAGGACTCACCAAGGCTGTGACTGATTCATACCTCAGCTATCCTCAAGGACGCTTTATTCCTGATCACTCACTTTTTTTCTAGTTTACTCTTTAAAGACACCAACGTTGTACTTTCACAATTGAAATGCAGGTAGATATGTTAGTATCTATCTGAATGCTCTGTGATTTCAGTAGACTCCAGCATGAATAGTGACAAAGTTATTATATTTATCTATTCTTTGTTTTTAGTTGGTTTACTGACTTGTATTGCTGACAACATCTCCTCTATGTTTTGCCATTGCTCAGATGGTACAACAGATCAGCAGGAATGGATACTAAAAATGTCTGGCAGAATTTACAGAGAAATCGTGTCCTGGAGAAACTACTCAGGCAAATAAGTACCTTAGTTGAGACTCTGAATGGACAGTTGTTTCTTTTATGCTATCAATTACTTACAAAACACTAATTGCTTGTGAGTAAACAGTGGTTGTCTTCTTTCTCAAGACTTGGCATAAGTCAAGACATTTTTCAGACATTGTAGTTGTTGAAGAAAAAGTGGTGTTGAACTACATGCAGTAGGAAAATTTCTATATTATCCATTATAAGTGTACATAATTAAGTAATGTTAAGCATATTCACATTGTAGTATAACCTACTTCTAGGATTCTTTTCATCTTGCTAAACTAAAATTAAAATTAAAATTAAACTAAAATTAAAGAATAATTTCTCATTCCATCTCTCCAGCCCCCTGACAAATGCCATTCTGCTTGTTGTTCCTCTGGATTTATTTATGAAGATCCTGTAAATTTCTCATAGAGAAATAATACAATATTCTATTTTGTGAGTGATGTATTTCACTTAGGATAATGTCTCCCAAGTTCTTCCATGTTGTAGTATGTATCAGATTTTCATTAACCTTTTAAGGCAGATAATAGTCTTTGTGTGTATCTAATGTATTTGTTTACCATTTCATCTGTTGATAGACATTTGGGTTTCTAATTTTAGTTATTGCTAATTCTATTAAAAATTTGGACATACAAATATCTTTTGGAGACCTTTTTTTCAGTTCTTTGGTATAAATCCAGAAGTAAAATTTAGGATCATCGGGCTGGAAAAATAGTGCAGTGGTAGGGCATTTGCCTTGCATGTGGCTGCCCAGGATGAACATCAGTCTGATTCCCAGTGTCCCATATTGTCCCCCAAAGCCAAGAGTGATTTCTGAGTGCATATCCAGGAGTAAACCCTGAGCATCACTCGGTGTGGCCCAAAAACAAAAATAAATTTAGGATCATGTGGTAATTCTATTTTAAGTTTTTGAGGAATTATTACATTCTGTCTGTGTCATTTTATATTTCAACTAACAGTGTACTGAATATAAATATATATACACAGTAACCAATCTGATTAATGTGAGTTTGTGTTTCATTGTGGGATTGATATGCACAACTCTGATGCTTGATGATGTTAAGCATCTTTTAATGTACCAGGCATTGGGTTTTGATTTTCTATGTTTAATGCTACATTCAGAACACCCCTTTGTTTAATGATGTAGAGCTTCTTGTAACTATAATTGCTCCCTTTACTCAGACTCATCTTCTTACTTTCAGGAGGCCAGTAAAGGAGTGATATTTTTCTTGCTTTGTGCCACTCAGTCCTGTCACTTCATGTCTCCTTATCTTGGGAGGTTGTCAGAGGCTGAAACTGCAGTCTGGTGTGGGTGACTAAGAACTGGGAACTGCTTTAGGAGAAGAAGCTGTGTTTGAGTGTATGAGCAAATATTTTTTTCAGTCAGTTGGAGTTCTGTTTTTCTAGGAAGGGTCTAGACTAGGTAAATTCAGTAATTTAGATTAAAATCTCTGAGAACTGGATTCTCATGAATACCCTTTGGATTTATTACTGCAACTCTAACTCTTTTTCTTTTTTTGGGGGGCCACACCCCCTTGATGCTCAGGGGTTACTCCTGGCTAAGCGCTCAGAAATTGCCCCTGGCTTGGGGGAACCATATGGGAAGCTGGGGGAATCGAACCGCGATCCTTCCTTGGCTAGCGCTTGCAAGGCAGACACCTTACCTCTAGCCCCACCTCTCCGGCCCCCTCACTCTTTTTCTAATTAATTAATTTTAAAAAATGCATCACATAATTGGTATAGTTGGTCTTAATACATTTATTGACAGGCAAATAAAAGAAAAGTTATTGAAAAATAGAAAGAAAAAATTAAATGGGGGGCCGGGCGGTGGCGCTAAAGGTAAGGTGCCTGCCTTACCTGCGCTACCCTAGGACGGACCATGGTTCGATCCCCCGGCGTCCCATATGGTCCCCCAAGCCAGGAGCGACTTCTGAGTGCATAGCCAGGAGTAACCCCTGAGCGTCACCGGGTGTGGCCCAAAAACCAAAAAAAAAAAAAAAAATTGTATAAAAAAAAAAAAAAAGAAAAGAAAAAATTAAATGGAAGAGAAGAAAAAAAATAAAGAGAAAGTATAGTAGCAAATACATTTGTGAAAATTATTGTATCTCCAATGAAGTCATTAATACAATGGCAAAAGGTTTAGTAAACTCTTGTTAGCTGTCTATTTTGTTAAATTGGGATGTTCTTTTTTTTTTTTTTTTTTTGGTTTTTGGGTCACACCCGATGACTTTCAGGGGTTACTCCTGGCTATGCGCTCAGAAGTCGCTCCTGGCTTGGGGGACCATATGGGACGCCGGGGGATCGAACCGTGGTCCGTCCTAGGCTAGCGCAGGCAAGGCAGGCACCTTACCTTTAGCGCCACCGCCCGGCCCCTGGGATGTTCTTTTAAGGATGACAGCATAAAACAAATAAAGTCCAGAAATTCAAAGCACTATTCCTAATACTAGAACTTTTAGGGACATGCACTCAGCTGTCAGGCCTCCTGGAAGAAGGAAGATAGAGGGGGAGGGAGCCTGCACTCCTTTCAAAAAAGCCCTGGTGATATCAGCCCACAAACCAGCATACCTGAAGTATGTTCAGATCGGTGTTTCTGAAGGAACTCATAGAGGGTCAGTGATGAGGCAAGCCATAGGGAAAACAGTGACTCTAGGACCAGGTGATGGAGCCAGCAAGTGTGGCTTTGGCAGGGCATGGACTTGGCCCACCCTCTCCTCCTGAAATGGCCAGCTTTCTGCTGTGTGGGCTGGTGTAGCCATAATCTTTCATGGTTTGGTTAACTTCTCTCTGAAAAAAAGAGTGAGTCTATGGAGCTGGCCTGGGTGGAACATGGCAACTGTTTTTGTGGCCATAGTTACAGCTGCCAGGCTTCCTGGAAGAAGGAAGATACGGGGTAAGGAGCCCACACTCACTTCCAAAAAGCCCAGGTGATATCAGCACCCAAACCAGCATCATGAAGTGGTGTCCCCAAAGGAAATTGTACAGGGTGATAGATGAGGCAGGGACGTTGGGAAAATGGTGACATCTTCTGGTGGTTAGAGGTCTTCAGACAGGATGAGGAACTATCTAAGGAGGAATTAGTTCTATATCACAGGAGCCAAGATGGCAGGTGGAGGTACTTCTGTTTCTTTTATTTTTTTGTGGGGCCCTGTTCTCGTTGCTTGTTGTTATGAATGACTGTCCCATTAATGACTCAATCAATGACTTAAGCAAAACTTGTTGACTGTCTACCCAGGGCCTAATCCTATGTATTAGTAAGTTTTCTTTGATAAAATTCATGCTATTTTGCACATACAGTGGCAATTAGTCGTAAGGATGGAGGAGTACTATTTCATAAAGAACCTGAGGACAGAAATGTAACCAGGTCCCATAAAGAGACCGAATAAAACTGTCAGACAGTATCCAAAAATGAGCCAGAAGTGTTTCCATCTCCTTTGTGGTCTCTGTTGGAACATCTGTTTTATTCCTATTTCTCAGAAGACTGACTTTCTCTAGGTTTCAGTTCATGTGACAGGTGCAAGACTGCTCCCAGCACATCCATTCAAAAACTGGCACATGATGATGTAGTCTATTTCCGTCCTAGTCCCAACAGCAGAGAGAATCAGATTCACTGTGTTTGAATTAGGTATTTGAATCAATCAATAAAGGAAGGCCTGTGGACCAGGAAAGACCCCTCAGAGGCTGTCTTGAGAGGGACATGTCTTTTTAAGTGGCCACTGTGAATTGCACTGTCTCTACTGTGTGCTTCCAGATTTAGGGAAAACAGAGTGGGGCATCGCATGCCTGTACCCTTAAGGAATACACAGTTGAGGGAAGAGAGACAGAAAGCAGTAGTAAATTATTGGAGTGGATGATTTTTGTTCTCATACAGGCTTAGGGAATATCAGAAGACATTTTTCACCCACAGCACAGGGGAGAAGATTGATATTGATATTGATATTGAAGTACTAATATCAGGGACACCACTAAGTTCCCTACAATCAGAGGATACCTGCCACAACTTAGAAGTAACTGGACTTAGGGCTGGAGAGATATTATAGTAGGTCTCACATTTGCCTTGCAAGTGGCATACCTGGGTTGAAAATCCAGCAACAATATTGTCCCCTGAGCACTGCTAGGACAACTCCTAAACACAGAACCAGGAGTAAGTTCTAAACACCTCTGGGTGCAGCCTCAAATTCCCTTCCCCCAAATAAGAATGATTTGGTTGTAAATTTTAGCGTTGTAGGGGGTTATAAACTCTAAAATGAAGTAAATGTATAATATACAACATTGTGTTAAATGTGTGACTTAGTTTTACCATCTTCTCCAAATTTCTTTTGCTATTTTTCTTAAGTCTGATACTTTTAGAAGTGGGATCCTGATTATTGACTTTTTAGAGGTGTGTTTGTAGATTAAGTATCTCCTCTATGCCTCTCCCTCAACACACACACACACTTTCACAAACAGACACATGCACACAACCATATACAGGTTCTCATGCATGAACTCACAAACACACATGTACTCATATAGTTACTATGCATACACTCTCTCACTAATGTGTGCATACACACATACATGGCCCTTGGGTTTTTCTTGTGTCCTATCATTTTCCTGAAGCACAGACTGACTTATGGAGGAGGCAGAATGACAGAAGAAAGCTGTTTTCAGCCCTGCCTGCAAATCATTGTTCTCCAGGAGACTGAGGGGGTGTCTACACCACAACCAGGTCCAAGCCCTAGTCCTGGTTAATAGCTTTTGGTTTAATAGGCAACATTTTTTTTTTAAATTTGTGAATAGATGGAGTCCTGAATATCTGCTTAGAACTGGCTTTGACCATCCTTAGAGTCTTTGGAAAAACTTTACCCTCAACAAACCTTATTTTACAACCTGGAAAGTGGGAAAACATCAATCTCCTAAGATGATTAAAGTGCTCAAGATAGGGAATGTGAAAGAAGTAAGTCTGAAGCCATAGTTAGGTATCAATAGTGCTATAGGTATGAGCTGGCTTTGTGTGTGTGTGTGTGTGTGTGTGTGTGTGTGTGTGTGTGTGTGTGTTAGTTTGTTTGTTTGTTTTGTGGCTAATCTCAAGGCACTAAGGATCATTCTTGTCAAGACTTGGAGGACTATATGTAGTTCTGGAGAGCAAACCTGGATTGGCTTCATGCAAGTTCCCTTACCTGCTATAGGATTTCTCGGATACTTGAGCAAGGTCTTGAGAGAATATACTCAGGTATTCACAAAGTGTAAGAAATGAGAGTAGGAAGAACTGGTTGACTTACCACAGTAGAAAATATGCTGCAAACTCAGGAACCCACAAATGTCTCCCATTGGGGGACTTTATCAGCAAATGCTCTGCATGATAGAACCATATTGCTCTCTCCCTTTCCATGCAAAATACTTATTTCTGGAGAAAAGAAAAACTAGGTAGACTGTTAAGGAAAATGATCTCTTAAATAGCACATGAGGTGAGGGTAGCCACAGAGACCTTGGAAATGAAGGAAACCCATGGGGTTCTATTTTTAAAGCACACAGGGTCAAGACTGCATTTCATCAACAAAATGGTTCTGCTGAAAGGTCAGGGCCCACATGGGCAAAGTGAAGGCTCTGGCCACCCCCTGGGAAATGCCTGTCAGGAACATTCATTTTATTCTACAGGAGCATCTGCAGATGTGAAAGAGGATTTTACACAAAAACGAACACAAAGTCTATTTCTGACAGACAGGAAAATGCCCCTTTTTGCGAAGGCAATAATAACACGTTTGCCAGAGAGGCAAGGCATCTCGGGCTTATTTTTGATACAGATTCAATTTCTCCTTTAATCCCAAATAACCACTCCATAACCATATGAAACAGAGAAGCCTAAAGATAATTGCTGAATTGGGGAAGCAGAAAGCTGGCTGCTTTTTTCTTAAAAGGATATTGCCTACCTTTCAGAAGTGGTGCATAAAAGACCTCACAGCTCACTGTATGCCTATACTTACTGCACACATGCTCAGCAGTCGACCATCTATCATGCACCCTGGAGAATGGAAAGTGCGCTTTTGTAATCACCGTTATTTCCCCCAAAGCACACAGATTGAGGCATCAAAAATTAATAGAATATTAGATGTCAAGAATGAAAGCTATGCATTGGGTTCCTGGATCCTGTCTCCAGTGGCCCAGACCATAGAATATTTTGACCCAGACAACACCCTGCACTTACCGGGTAGCCCAAAGTGCCACACATTGGTTTATAGATGAAGGATGTTTATACTTCCTCATCTGTCTCTGATGGTGCTGAAACTATGTTTTCAAATGCTTTCCTCTTCTCTAGAGATTTCTTGCAGTATGTTGAGATTGTTGGCTGAGTTTCAGAGATAATCAGAGATATGAGCAAAGATAAGTCCAGGTCAATGTTAGAATCTTGAGGGAGTGTCTGGGAAGTTTGGTTCTCAGTTAGGGTAATGGGTAAAGAAAGGATCATAGCAAAAAATTATTAAGAAAATCTAACAATGGCTTCATGAAGAGCTGCGATGCTATTATTCAGATTTTGAGACGAAAATAAATGGTGCTGTAGTTACTTTCAAGTGTGCTTTGATTATAACAATGGCTTTTTTTTTTTTTTTTTTTTAGAGCAGATGTTGGCTCATACACAGCAGTGCTAGGATTCAGTCCTGGCTCTGTGTTCAAGAATCACTCTTGAAGGTGACTATATATTGAAGGGGACTATATTTCCCAGGGATTAAATCTCGGTTGGTCACATATAAGACATGTATCAATCCCTGTATTAGCTATTTGGCCTCAACACTTTGTATTTCTGAGGTCTAGTGTATGCCAATTTCTGAAGAAGGTTAGTCCGGGGATACAGAGGTGAGTGAGTTAGAGAAGAGACTAAAATATCTAGACTCTATTTATGGGAACACACAGTCCAGTGAAGTTTATAATCAGAGGAGTTAGAAATAATGGGAAAGACAGGGAGAAAAAGATACATGAATCAAAGCACAGGGAAGGGACTCTTGATCCAGCATGGGAGAGGAGATAGGTCAAGAGACTACACTTATGTTTGAAAAGTGGACAAGGATGAATTTTGGTAGAGGAGCATAAAATAAAAGCAGTGCTTCAATAACTTATAAGATGATGGCACACAGGGAAAGGGATTCTATTTTATCCTTTAATGTATTGGATCTTGTAAGCTTGATTGGGATTTGGTTTCTTTTATAATACTGATATAAGAAGATAAAATACATTATCATGCCATCTAATGTGCTTGGCTCTAATGCCCCCAAAACACTCAAAATATCAGGTGTTAGTAAAAGTTTGGTCACTGGAGGGAGGGGTATTATATAATATATAAGGCTGATGGAAGAGCGCTATTTGCACTTATTGTTATATGACCAAAACATCTTTAAGATGGGTCAACTTGGGCCCGGAGAGATAACACAGTGGCATTTCCCTTGCAAGCAGCCAATCCAGGACCAAAGGCGGTTGGTTCGAATTTTGGTGTCCCATATGTTTTCCCGTGCCTGCCAGGAGCTAAGCTATTTCTGAGCAGACAGCCAGGAGTAACCCCTGAGCACTGCCGGGTGTGGCCCAAAAACCAAAAAAAAAAAAAAAAAAAAAAAAAAAGGGTCAACTTAAATTTATAAAAGCAGAAAGTTCTGGATCAGAATCTATTTGGAAAAGAAAATTATATTCTTTCCAGACTCCTTATAATTGTCAAACAGTTATTCTTTGAGTATGATTAGTAACATGGTTGGTACAGTTGATGTGTGAACATGTCTAAAACAGCAAGCAGTGGCTACAATGCTTATCCAGCTGGCCTGTCTTTATTTTAGTATGATGTCCACGGTTTGGTAGTTTTTCTGAAAAACTCTTGTTTTTGACTTGATACTTTATATGATTTGCCTATTTACCTATCTGTGGCTTGACAGGTATATAACTTGACATACAAGTGATTACTAATTGATTTTTTTCTGTTTTTTTTTTTTTTCTGGTGTTGATACCTTAATTTTGTTATTCTACTTCCTTTCCCACCAACATTCAAACTAGATTCTGGTCTTTAGGGAAGGCAGGTTATCAAATAATGAAAGAAAACAAAAACAGAAAAAAATTATCCTGACATGAGAAATGAGTTTGGTTGAATACTTTTCCTCTCAATTTTTATTAATTTTGGAAAAAGTAAACCCTATGGTTTGAAGAGAGAAAATGAATGAGTGAAGGGGCAAAGTTTATGTAGGTGACTTTTATAGAAAAAAGCTCTCTTTATTTTGACCAGTGCTAGCTTCAACTAACACTTTAGTTTACAATTTAAGGCTGTAAACATTAAAAGACAGTCAGAATTACATTGTAGTATTTCATAGGCTATCATGGTATGGGAAAAAAGCTCTCTTTATTTTGACCAGTGCTAGCTTCAACTAACACTTTAGTTTACAATTTAAGGCTGTAAACATTAAAAGACAGTCAGAATTACATTGTAGTATTTCATAGGCTATCATGGTATGGGGAGCAGGAATAAAATATGGGAATTAAGAGTGGAGCATGAAAGGGTCAGAGACAGCTTTGTTGAGTTCCTAGTGGCCCAAGAAGTAGGGAGAACATCTTTATTATTTCTTATGATATCTTTCTGTGATAGAGATAGGACTTAATTGAGAACAGTTCAATGATATAGAAGATTCCTAGTTTTCACGACCATAAAAGCTCCTTTCAAATCTTTGCTCACTCATGCATACTCTACCAAAGTAATACACTTGTCTGAACCTAACCTGAGGTAGAGTAAATGTGGGTATGGAAGTAATTTTTTGCCTTTTAATAAGCAAGGATTTAATTGTCACAGGAAAGAGATCTAGGAAAGATGAAGAATTAAGTAATTAGTGTAATCTACTGCAACAGGTAAAAAAGGGGTCAGAATTGCATATTGTGCATGGTTATTGTATGATCAATCAAAGCCAGAAAAGTATGGCAGAAAAGTCTCAGGCAAGGATGGAGTAGAATTTAAAGATGAATGTACTTCGGTGAACATGGACATTTGTGGAACAACTGGCTCCCCTTAGATACTTAATACTTAAGTATTACTATCGTGGTGATAACCACTGTCACCCCATATTTTAAAGTTTTAAATGTTATATAAAGTCACTTAAACCATGGATTCATGTTTACCACCATGGGTAATTTAAAGTTTCCAAAATTAAGTTCTTTTATAAGATTGATGCTCACCAAATCTATTAAAATCATATTCGGGTGCTTTGAATACTTACATATACATAGTCATTGATACTGATATTATTCAGTTGGTTAGAGTTCCCGATGGTAAGTAGCATCTTTGGATCAACTTCATGAGTAAATCAATGCAATGGTCAGCATTGATTAGAAATCTGGGATTTCATATAGTCTTCTTTCAGTACTCCATACTTTTATCTGTATACTGCAGCTGTTTCTTCTATGAATTTAGGCATCCTCCATTTCTTAGTCAATCCAGAGATCAGGAACTATATCAGCTCCACTCAGGAACTTAATTGACTATGTATAGGTATGTATATGTATGTATGTATATGTATGTATATATATGTATGAATATATGTATGTATGAATCCATGAATCCATGTTTTAAGTGACTTTATATAACATTTAAAACTTTAAAATATGGGGTGACATTAGTTAAGAATTGCTATTTCAGTATAATTAATTGCTGGAAAACCCTGAAACCATAGTATTTTCTCTATCAACTTTTTTCTTGGAAACTTTGTGGGAAGGAAGAGAGGGAAACTGGGGACACTGGGTGTTGGAAATGTACATTGGTGAAGAGATTGGTGTTGCCACAGAGAATGTCATACATCACAAAGAATGAGAACAACAGTGCTGGAAAGGACGAGGAGAGAAAGGAACTCTCATTCACTCTTGGTCTGAATGTTTACTGGTCCAGCTATTTTGGAAAACAATATGGGTATTTCCCCAAAAAAACTAGAAATTGAGCTTACATATAATCCAGCAATCATAGGAATCTAGCAATTTTAGAATATACCCTAGGAGTTCAAAAACACAATACAGAAAAGTCCTCTGCATTCCAGTTTTTGTTGCAGTACTATTCACAATTGCCAGAATCTAGAAATAACCCAAGTGCTTGAGAACAGATGAGTGACCAAAGAAACTGTGGTACATCTACAAATGGAATACTATTCAGCTTTTAGGATAAATGGAGTAATGAAATTTGCTTATACGTGAATGGACATGGAAAGTATTATGCTGAGCTAAATAAAATTAGGAGAAGGATAAACATAGAACAATCACACTCATTTGTGGTATATAAAAAAGATAGTCTGGTTATAATATCCAGAGACAATACAGATGAGAGCCAGAAGTACCAATTCATGGTAGGAAGCTTGCCACAAATAGTGGACGGGGATGCAGTTAGGGTAGAGAAGGGACCACTATAACAATGAAGGTTAAAAATAATCCTTCTGGACAGAAACTAGGTGCTGAAAGGAGAGAAAGAGGTGTGCATGGTACCTCTTCAACAGCAATATTGCAAACCACAGAGTCTAAAAGGAAGAAAGAACAGAGAGAGAGAAATAGAGAGAAATTAGAAATATTTGCCCCATACCACAGGCATGCAGGGGGAACAAAGACAGGAAAACTGGGACATTGGTGGCAAGATATGTGCACCAGAAAAAACTGCATTTTGAAGCTGCCCAGTGAGTAAACTCTGGCTGTGGGGGTCGCCATCCAATAAGCTGAGCTCTCGGGCCTGCGGAGGCTCCGCCCTGCTGTGCCTTTGATCACTCTGAGGACTTCAAGGGAAACTTCTCCTGTGCCTGTCTGTGTTTCTGAATACCTGAAGGTCTCCTCAGAGGCCTAGGGAGTGCACCCCCAAAAAAGTATCAACCAGAGGCAGCAGAGAGTGCGGCCGCTCCACTTACACTCTTTCTAAACAATGAACCCTGTCTCGAGTACAGGTGTAGGGGGTGGGGAGGAGGGAGATCTGGGAAATTGGTGGTGGGAATGTTGCACTGGTGAAAGGGGGTGTTCTTTACATGACTGTAATCATACAACTATAATCATGTTTGTAATCACGGTGTTTAAATAAAGATATAAAAAATATAAAATAAAGAAATTTACATATAAAAAAACAAAACAAAAAAAAAAAACAATGAACCCCACCACAACATGCAGGAAAAACCACACTACAAGCGTGACAATGGGGAAACCTCGCAGGCAAACAGCATGCACAGAGAATGAAGACGAAAGCTCGGATGACCTGATAAATTCCAACCACCTGATTAACTTCTCAGATAAGGAGTTTAGAAATATGGAAGATGCTTATAGAACTCAAAGAAAGCATAGATCGATCTGAATAGAACACAAAGACAGAAATCAGAAAACTCCAAACTGAAATAACAGATCTGAAAACATGGTAGCTCAACTGAAAACCTCAATGGATGGCCTCGCCAGCAGGGTAATAGCAGCTGAGGAGAGAATCAGAGTACTGGAAAATGTGATGTTGAAGAAATTGGAAAAGAACCTTAAGACAGACAAACAGGCAATGGAAAAAGTACTCAAGGAATGCGAACAGATAAAAATAGAAGTCTTTGATAAACTCAACAGAAACAACATAAGAATCATTGGAGTTCCAAAGGCCCAGGTAGGAGATCCCCAGGAACAATCAACTGTCAAAGACATCATCAAAGAGATACTCCCAGAGTTAAAGACTACATGCAATCAAATCCTGCATGCCTGAAGAGTACCAGCTAAAAGAGACCTAAAGAAAAACACCCCAAGACACATCCTCGTTATAATGAGAGACCAGCAAATTATTTAATACAGTTACTGACAAATCTGAAAGAAGAAATCAATAATAGCACAATAATTGTGGGAGAACTCAACACGGCCCTAACAACACTTGATAGGTCAACCAGACTGAAACCTAACAAAAACATACTAGCCTTGAAAAGAGTAATGGAAGAAAGAGTACTAGTAGATATATATAGGACACTCCATCCCAAAAAACCTGGATACACATTCTTCTCTAATCTACATGGGTCATTCTCCAGTGTAGACAACATGCTGACACATAAAACATACCTCCATAAAATCAAGAGAATAGAAATCTTTCAGGATACCTTTGCTGACCACAAAGCTCTGAAATTAGATGTGAACTACAAAGCCACACAGAAGAAAAACTTTAACAATTGGAAATTAAACAACCTGCTACTGAACAACCAGTGGGTCTGAGATAAAATCAAAGAGGAAATCAAAACTTTCCTGGAAACATATGATAATGAAGACACAAACTGCCAGAATCTATGGGACACAGCAAAAGCTGTCCTGAGAGAAAAATGTATAGCTCTACAAGCACACATAAGGAAGGAAGAAGGAGCATACCTGAATAACTTAATGATGCAGCTCAAAAAATTAGAAAATGACCAACAGGGGCTGGAGAGATAGCATGAAGGTAAGGCATTTGCCTTTCATGCAGGAGGTCATCGGTTCGAATCCCAGTGTCCCATATGGTCCCCCGTGCCTGCCCGGAGCAATTTCTGAGCCTGGAGCCAGGAATTACCCCTGAGCACTGCCGGGTGTGACCCAAAAACCACAAAAAAAAAAAAAAAAAAAGAAAATGACCAACAAATAGAACCAAAAATAGGGAGACAGAAGGAAATAAAGCTGAGAGCAGAAATCAATGAAGTGAAAAACTAAAAAACAATCTGAAAGATCAACAAAAGCAGAAGTTGGTTCTTTGAAGAAATAAACAAGATTGATAGACCATAGGCAAAACTCACAAAGAAAGAGAGAGAGAGAGAAATCTGATAACCCGTATAAGAAATGAAAAGGGGGAGATCACGACAGATATTGCAGAGATCCAAAAAGTAATCAGAGACTACTTTGAGAAACTTTATGCTACTAAACATGAGAACCTAGAAGAAATGGAAAAACTCTTGGACACTTATATCCTTCCACATTTAAGTAAGGAGGATGTAGCAGATCTAAACACCCCCATCACTACTGAGGAAATTGAAGCTGTAATCAAACATCTGCCCAAAAAGAAAAGCCCAGGCCCAGATGGATTTCCTAATGAATTTTTTCAAATTTTTCAAGAGGAGCTACTACCAATCCTAGCCAGGCTCTTCCATGAAATTGAAAAAATGGGAACACTCCCAAACAGCTTTTATGAAGCCAACATCACCTTGATACCAAAACCAGACAGAGATGCTGCCAAAAAAGAAAATTACTGATCAATATCCCTGATGAATGCAGATGCAAAGATCTTCAAAAAAATCCTGGCAAATAGGACCCAATGCATCATCAAGAAGATCATACACTATGTACGACCAAGTAGTTTTCATTCCAGGAATGCAAGGATGGTTTAACATCTGTAAATCTATCAATATCATACACAACATCAACAAGAAGAAAAATAAAATTACATGATCATATCAATAGATGCATAGAAAGCATTTGATAAGGCCCAACACCCATTCTTGATCAAAACTCACAGCAAGATGGGAATGAAAGGAACCTTTCTCAATCTAGTTGAAGTCATCTACCACAAGCCAATGGCAAATATTATCCTCAATGGAGAAAAACTAAAAGCCTTTCTCTAAATTCTGGTACAAGACAAGGCTGTCTTCTCTCACCACTCCTCTTCAACATATACTGGAAGTTCTTGCTATAGCGATCAGGCAAGAAAAAGATATGAAGGGAATCCAGATAGGAAAGGAAGAAGTTAAGCTCTCATTGTTTGCAGATGACATGATACTCTACTTAGAAAACCCTAAAGACTCTATCAAAAAACTTCTAGAAACAATAGAGTCATATAGCAAGGTGGCAGGCTACAAAATTAACACACAGAAATCAATTGCTTTTTTTTTTTTTTTTTTTTTTTTAATTTTTTTTTATTTAAACACCTTGATTACATACATGATTGTGTTTGGGTTTCAGTCATAAAAGGAACACCACCCATCACCAGTGCAACATTCCCATCACCCAAGTCCCAAATCACCCTCCTCCCCACCCAACCCCCGCCTGTACCCTAAACAGGCTCTACATTTCCCTCATACATTCTCAATATTAGGACAGTTCAAAATGTAGTTATTTCTCTAACTAAACTCATCACTCTTTGTGGTGAGCTTCCTGAGGTGAGCTGGAACTTCCAGCTCTTTTCTCTTTTGTGTCTGAAAATTATTATTACAAGGGTGTCTTTCATTTTTCTTAAAACCCATAGATGAGTGAGACCATTCTGCGTTTTTCTCTCTCTCTCTGACTTATTTCACTCAGCATAATAGATTCCATGTACATCCATGTATAGGAAAATTTCATGACTTCATCTCTCCTGACAGCTGCATAATATTCCATTGTGTATATGTACCACAGTTTCTTTAGCCATTCATCTGTTGAAGGGCATCTTGGTTGTTTCCAGAGTCTTGCTATGGTAAATAGAGCTGCAATGAATATAGGTGTAAGGAAGGGGTTTTTGTATTGTATTTTTGTGTTCCTAGGGTATATTCGTAGGAGTGGTATAGCTGGATCGTATGGGAGCTCGATTTCCAGTTTTTGGAGGAATCTCCATATCGCTTTCCATAAAGGTTGAACTAGACAGCATTCCCACCAGCAGTGGATAAGAGTTCCTTTCTCTCCACATCCCCGCCAACACTGTTTATTCTCATTCTTTGTGATGTGTGCCATTCTCTGGGGTGTGAGGTGGTATCTCATCGTTGTTTTGATTTGCATCTCCCTGATGATTAGTGATGTGGAACATTTTTTCATGTGTCTTTTGGCCATGCGTATTTCTTCTTTGTCAAAGTGTCTGTTCATTTCTTCTCCCCATTTTTTGATGGGGTTAGATGTTTTTTTCTTGTAAAGTTCTGTCAGTGCCTTGTATATTTTGGAGATTAGCCCCTTATCTGATGGGTATTGGGTGAATAGTTTCTCCCACTCAGTGGGTGGCTCTTGTATCCTGGGCACTATTTCCTTTGAGGTGCAGAAGCTTCTCAGCTTAATATATTCCCATCTGTTAATCTCTGCTTTCACTTGCTTGGAGAGTGCAGTTTCCTCCTTGAAGATGCCTGTAATGTCCTGTAGTGTTTTGCCTATGTGCTGTTCTATATATCTTATGGTTTTGGGGCTGATATCGAGGTCTTTAATCCATTTGGATTTTACCTTTGTACATGATGTTAGCTGGGGGTCTAAGTTTAATTTTTTGCAAGTGGCTATCCAATTGTGCCAACACCACTTGTTGAAGAGGCTTTCCCTGCTCCATTTAGGATTTCCTGCTCCTTTATCAAAAATTAGATGGTTGTATCTCTGGGGAACATTTTCTGAGTATTCAAGCCTATTCCACTGATCTGAGGACCTATCCTTATTCCAATACCATGCTGTTTTGATAACTGTTGCTTTGTAGTACAGTTTAAAGTTGGGAAAAGTAATTCCTCCCATATTCTTTTTCCCAATGATTGCTTTAGCTATTCGAGGGTGTTTATTGTTCCAAATGAATTTCAAAAGTGTCTGATCCACTTCTTTGAAGAATGTCATGGGTATCTTTAGAGGGATGGCATTAAATCTGTATAATGCCTTGGGGAGTATTGACATTTTGATGATGTTAATCCTGCCAATCCATTAGCAGGGTATGTGTTTCCATTTCCGTGTGTCCTCTCTTATTTCTTGGAGCAGAGTTTTATAGTTTTCTTTGTATAGGTCCTTCACATATTTAGTCAAGTTGATTCCAAGATATTTGAGTTTGTGTGGTACTATTGTGAATGGGGTTGTTTTCTTAATGTCCATTTCTTCTTTATTACTGTTGGTGTATAGAAAGGCCATTGATTTTTGTGTGTTAATTTTGTAGCCTGCCACCTTGCTATATGAGTCTATTGTTTCTAGAAGCTTTTTGATAGAGTCTTTAGGGTTTTCTAAGTAGAGTATCATGTCATCTGCAAACAGTGAGAGCTTGACTTCTTCCTTTCCTATCTGGATTCCCTTGATATCCTTTTCTTGCCTAATCGCTATAGCAAGTACTTCCAGTGCTATGTTGAATAGGAGTGGTGAGAGAGGACAGCCTTGTCTTGTGCCAGAATTTAGAGGGAAGGCTTTCAGTTTTTCTCCATTGAGGATAATATTTGCCACTGGCTTGTGGTAGATGGCCTTCACTATATTGAGAAAGGTTCCCTCCATTCCCATCTTGCTGAGAGTTTTGATCAAGAATGGGTGTTGGACCTTGTCAAATGCTTTCTCTGCATCTATTGATATGATCATGTGGTTTTTATTTTTCTTGTTATTGATGTTGTGTATTATGTTGATAGATTTACGGATGTTAAACCAGCCTTGCATTCCTGGGATGAAACCTACTTGATCGTAGTGGATGATCTTCTTAACGAGGCATTGAATCCTATTTGCCAGGATTTTGTTGAGGATCTTTGCATCTGCATTCATCAGTGATATTGGTCTGTAATTTTCTTTTTTGGTAGCGTCTCTGTCTGGTTTAGGTATCAAGGTGATGTTGGCTTCATAAAAGCTATTTGGAAGTGTTTCTGTTTGTTCAATTTCATGAAAGAGTCTTGCCAAGATTGGCAGTAGTTCCTCTTGGAAAGTTTGATAGAATTCATTAGTGAATCCATCTGGACCTGGGCTTTTGTTTTTCGGCAGACATTTGATTACTGTTTTAATTTCATCAATGGTGATGGGGGTGTTTAGATATGCTACATCCTCTTCCTTCAACCGTGGAAGATTATGAGTCCAAGAATTTATCCATTTCTTCCAGGTTCTCATTTTTAGTGGCGTAGAGTTTTTCAAAGTAGTTTCTGATTACCCTTTGAATCTCTGTCATATCAGTAGTGATCTCTCCTTTTTCATTCCTGATACGAGTTATCAAGTTTCTCTCTCTCTCTTTCTTTGTTAGGTTTGCCAGTGGTCTATCAATCTTGTTTATTTTTTCAAAGAACCAACTTCTGCTTTCGTTGATCTTTCGGATTGTTTTTTGAGTTTCCACTTCGTTGATTTCTGCTCTCAGCTTTGTTATTTCCTTCTGTCTTCCTGTTCTTGGGTCCTTTTGTTGAGCATTTTCTAGTTCTATTAGCTGTGTCATTAAGCTACTCAGGTAAGCTCCTTCTTCCTTCCTGATGTGTGCTTGCAAAGCTATAAATTTTCCTCTCAGTACTGCTTTTGCTGTGTCCCATAAGTTCTGAGAGTTTGTGTCTTTATTGTCATTTGTTTCCAGGAACCTTTTTAATTCCTCCTTGATTTCATCTCGGACCCACTGGTTATTGAGCATGAGGCTGTTTAACTTCCAGGTGTTAAAGTGTTTCTTCTGAGTCCCTTTGGAGTTCACAAATAATTTCAGAGCCTTGTGGTCAGCGAAGGTAATCTGCAAAATTTCTATCCTCTTGATCTTATGGAGGTATGTTTTATGTGCCAGCATGTAGTCTATCCTGGAGAATGTCCCATGTACATTGGAGAAGAATGTGTATCCAGGTTTCTGGGGATGGAGTGTCCTATATATATCCACTAGGCCTCTTTCTTCCATTTCTCTCCTCAGGTCTAGTATATTCTTGTTGGGTTTCAGTCTGGTTGACCTGTCCAGTGTTGACAAAGCCGTGTTTAGGTCCCCCACAATTATTGTGTTGTTGTTGATATTATTTTTCAGATTTGTCAGCAGTTGTATTAAATATTTTGCTGGCCCCTCATTCGGTGCATATATGTTTAGGAGAGTGAATTCTTCCTGCTCTACGTACCCCTTGATTAATATAAAATGTCCGTCTTTGTCCCTTACAACCTTCCTGAGTATAAAGTTTGCATTATCTGATATTAGTATGGCCACTCCAGCTTTTTTATGGGTGTTGTTTGCTTGGATAACTTTTCTCCAGCCTTTTATTTTGAGTCTATGTTTGTTCTGACTATTCAGGTGCGTTTCTTGTAGGCAGCAGAAGGTTGGATTGAGTTTTTTGATCCATTTAGCCACTCTGTGTCTCTTAACTGGTGCATTTAGTCCATTGACATTGAGAGAAAGAATTGTCCTGGGATTTAACGCCATCTTTATTTCAAAATTTGGTGTGTCTTTTGGGTAGTCTTGTCTTAGATTAGGTCTTTCAGTTTTTCTCTTAAGACTGGTTTTGTGTCTGTGAAGTTTCTGAGCTGTTTTTTGTCTGTGAAGCCATGTATTCTTCCATCAAACCGGAAAGTGAGTTTTGCTGGGTATAGTATTCTGGGTGAAGCATTCATTTCATTCAGTCTTGTCACAATATCCCACCACTGCTTTCTGGCATTGAGCGTTTCTGGTGACAGGTCTGCTGTAAATCTCAGGGAAGCTTGCTTAAACATGATTTCCCCTTTTGATCTTGCTGTTTTCAGAATTCTGTCTCTATCTGTGGGATTTGTCATTGTGACTAGGATGTGTCTTGGGGTGGTTTTTCTGGGGTCTCTTTTGGTTGGTACTCTTCGGGCATGCAGGATTTGATCACATATATTCTTTAGCTCTGGAAGTTTCTCTTTAATGATGTTCTTGACCATTGATTCTTCCTGGAAATTTTCTTCCTGGGTCTCTGGGACTCCAATGATTCTTAAGTTGTTTCTGTTGATCTTATCATAGACTTCTATTTTCGTCTGTTCCCATTCTTTGACTAATTTTTCCATTGTCTGCTCATTTGCTTTAAGTTTTTTGTCCAATCTCTCCTGCTGTATGGAATTGTTATGTATCTCATCTTCCACAGCACCAAGTCTATTCTCAGCTTCTGATACCCTGTCCCAGAGCTTATCCATTTTGTCATTCACTTTGTTTACTGAGTTTTTCAGGCCTGTTAGTTGACATGTTATTTCAGTTTGGAGTTTTGTCATTTCTGCCTTCATATTTTCTTGGTTCTTATTAGTGTTCTGTTCAACTCGATCCATGGTTTCTTGGAGTCTGTTGAGCACCTTCCATATTGCTAGTCTAAAGTCCTTATCTGAGAGGTTGATTAGTTGTTCAGTCATTATCTGGTCCTCAGAATTGTCATCTTCATTCTCTATGTCTGATGCTGGCCTGCGCTGTTTCCCCATTGTCACATTTGTATTGTGGGTTTTTCTACGTGTTGTAGTGGTATTCATTGTCTATATGATGTAGGCAGCACACTCCTCTGGCTCCTCCCTTTCTGGATGGGCTGACTTGCCTCTAAGGGAGGGGAGTCCTCCGTGGATGAAGCCTCACACTGGGTCAAATCTTAGGCCCGAGCATGTAACAGAGAAGACAGTCCAGAGAGAAATGTTTGCTTCTGTGATATAGCGCCGTTCTTAGTGTGATTTTTCCTTCTTGTTGCAATGGAGTTCTTTCCTTAGAAAGAGTGCACGGCCGCGTAGCGAAGCGGAGCGGCCGTGCTCCTCTGAGCCTCTTTTTGCCCCACTCGCAAGAGTTTCACGCAAGAGGACAGTAGACAGACATAGACAGGTCACACTCACAGTCTTTCACAGCTGAGCCCCACTGGGCCGGTGTACTTTCGCGGATTTTCCCCGCCTGGTGTCACACACAGGGAGCCAGCTTTTGCAAAGGATAGCCGGCTTTTATGCTCTGAAGTCCCTCCCTGAAAATGGCGTCTGGGCGAGCGAGGTTTCTGGAGGCTCTTTTTGCCCCACTCGCAAGAGTTTCACGCAAGAGGACAGTAGACAGACATAGACAGGTCACACTCACAGTCTTTCACAGCTGAGCCCCACTGGGCCGGTGTACTTTCGCGGATTTTCCCCGCCTGGTGTCACACACAGGGAGCCAGCTTTTGCAAAGGATAGCCGGCTTTTATGCTCTGAAGTCCCTCCCTGAAAATGGCGTCTGGGCGAGCGAGGTTTCTGGAGGCTCTTTTTGCCCCACTCGCAAGAGTTTCACGCAAGAGGACAGTAGACAGACATAGACAGGTCACACTCACAGTCTTTCACAGCTGAGCCCCACTGGGCCGGTGTACTTTCGCGGATTTTCCCCGCCTGGTGTCACACACAGGGAGCCAGCTTTTGCAAAGGATAGCCGGCTTTTATGCTCTGAAGTCCCTCCCTGAAAATGGCGTCTGGGCGAGCGAGGTTTCTGGAGGCTCTCTTTGCCCCACTCGCAAGAGTTTCACGCAAGAGGACAGTAGACAGACATAGACAGGTCACACTCACAGTCTTTCACAGCTGAGCCCCACTGGGCCGGTGTACTTTCGCGGATTTTCCCCGCCTGGTGTCACACACAGGGAGCCAGCTTTTGCAAAGGATAGCCGGTTTTTTATGCTCTGAAGTCCCTCCCTGAAAATGGCGTCTGGGCGAGCGAGGTTTCTGGAGGCTCTTTTTGCCCCACTCGCAAGAGTTTCACGCAAGAGGACAGTAGACAGACATAGACAGGTCACACTCACAGTCTTTCACAGCTGAGCCCCACTGGGCCGGTGTACTTTCGCGGATTTTCCCCGCCTGGTGTCACACACAGGGAGCCAGCTTTTGCAAAGGATAGCCGGCTTTTATGCTCTGAAGTCCCTCCCTGAAAATGGCGTCTGGGCGAGCGAGGTTTCTGGAGGCTCTCTTTGCCCCACTCGCAAGAGTTTCACGCAAGAGGACAGTAGACAGACATAGACAGGTCACACTCACAGTCTTTCACAGCTGAGCCCCACTGGGCCGGTGTACTTTCGCGGATTTTCCCCGCCTGGTGTCACACACAGGGAGCCAGCTTTTGCAAAGGATAGCCGGCTTTTATGCTCTGAAGTCCCTCCCTGAAAATGGCGTCTGGGCGAGCGAGGTTTCTGGAGGCTCTTTTTGCCCCACTCGCAAGAGTTTCACGCAAGAGGACAGTAGACAGACATAGACAGGTCACACTCACAGTCTTTCACAGCTGAGCCCCACTGGGCCGGTGTACTTTCGCGGATTTTCCCCGCCTGGTGTCACACACAGGGAGCCAGCTTTTGCAAAGGATAGCCGGTTTTTATGCTCTGAAGTCCCTCCCTGAAAATGGCGTCTGGGCGAGCGAGGTTTCTGGAGGCTCTTTTTGCCCCACTCGCAAGAGTTTCACGCAAGAGGACAGTAGACAGACATAGACAGGTCACACTCACAGTCTTTCACAGCTGAGCCCCACTGGGCTGGTGTACTTTCGCGGATTTTCCCCGCCTGGTGTCACACACAGGGAGCCAGCTTTTGCAAAGGATAGCCGGTTTTTATGCTCTGAACCAGGAGTCAATCAATTGCTTTTTTATACACCAATAATGATAGGGAAGAGAAGGAAGTCAAGAAGGTAATCCCATTCACATTAGTGCCACACAAACTCAAATATCTTGGAGTCAATTTGACCAAAGATGTGAAGGACCTATACAAAGAAAACTATAAAGCCCTGCTCCAAGAAATAAGAGAGGATACACAGAAATGGAAACACATACTGTGCTCATGGTTTGGTAGGATTAACATCATTAAAATGGCAATACTCCCCAAAGCATTATACAGATTTAATGTCATCCCCTTAAAAATACTCATGACATTCTTCAAAGAAGTGGATCAAACACTTAGGAAGTTCATCTGGAACAATAAACACCCTCGAATAGCTAAAGCACTCCCAGGGAAAAGGAAAATGGGAGGCATTACTTTCCCCAACTTTAAACTGTACTACAAAGCAATAGTTATCAAAACAACATGGTATTGGAATAAAGACAGACCCTCAGATCAGTGGAATAGGCTTGAGTTCTCAGAGAATGTTCCCCAGACATACAATTACCTATTTTTTGACAAAGGAGCAAGAAATCCTAAGTGGAGCAGGGAAAACCTCTTGAACAAGTGGTGCTGACAGAACTGGTTAGCCACTTGCAAAAAAGCGAACATAGACCCCCAGTTAACATCATGTATGAAGGTAAAATCCAAATGGATTAAAGACCTTGATATCAGACCTGATACCATAAGGTATATAGAACAACATGTATGTAAAAGACTCCATGACACTGAGACTAAATGCATCTTCAAGGGGGAAACTGCACTTTCCAAACAAGTGGAAGCAGAGATCAACAAATGGCAATACATTAAGCTGAGAAGCTTCTGCACCTCAAAAGAAATAGTGCCCTGGATACAAGAGCCACCCACCGAGTGGGAGAAACTATTCACCCAACACCCATCAGATAAGGGGCTTATATCCAAAATATACAGGGCACTGACAGAACTTTACAAGAAAAAAACATCTAATCCCATCAAAAAATGGGGAGAAGAAATGAACAGATACTTTGATAAAAAAGAAATGCAAATGGCCAAAAAGCACATGAAAAAATGCTCCTCATCACTAATCATCAGGGAGATGCAAATCAAAACAACGATGAGATACCATCTCACAGCACAGAGATTGGCATACATCACAAAGAATGAGAACAACCACTGCTGCGGGGATGTGGAGAGAATGGAACTCTTATCCATTGCTGGTGGGAATGTCGTCTAGCCCAACCTCTATGAAAAGCAATATGGAGATTCCTCCAAAATCTGGAAATTGAGCTCCCATTCGATCCAGCTATTCCACTCCTAGGGATATACCCTAAGTACACAAGAAGACAATACAAACCCCCCTTGCTCACACCTATATTTATTGCAGCACTATTCACAGTAGCCATTCATCAAGAGATGAATGGCTAAAGAAACTGTGGTACATATACAGAATGGAATATTATGCAGCCATCAGGAGAGATGAAGTCATGAAATTTTTTTATACATGGGTGTACATGGAATCTATCATGCTGAGTGAAATAAGTCAGAGGGAGAGAGAGAGACACACACAGAATAGTCTCACTTATCTAATTAAGAAAAATAAAATTAAGAAATAAATAAATAAATTAATTAAATAAAAATAAATAAATAAAATAAATTTAAGAAAAATAAAATTCATTTTTGCAACAATCTTCAGAGACAATGAGAGAAGGGCTGGAACTTCCAGCTCACTTCATGAAGCTAAACACAAAGAATGGTGAGTGCAGTTATAGAAATAACTACACAGAGAACTACCATAATCATGTGAATGAATGAGGGAACTGGAAAGCCTGTCTGGTGTACAGGTGGGGGTGGGGTGGGATGGAGGGAGATTTGGGACATTGATGATGGGAATGTTGCACTGGTGAAGGGGGTGTTCTTTACATGACTAAAACCGAATCACAATCATATATGTAATCAAGATGTTTAAATAATGGGGAAAAAAAAGATATGTGCACCAGCAAAGGGTGTTGTACATTCTATGACTGAAACTCGGTCATGAACAACTTAGTAACTTGAAAAAGAATCCAATTATATTATGAACAACCTTATAACTATAGTGTTTAAATAAAGTAATTATTTTTAAGAAAGATGGGTTGTTGAACATTGTAGGACTGAAACTCAATCATGAATAACTTTGTAACTGTGTATTTCAGGGTGATTCAATTAAAATTTATTTAAAAAAATTTCCTATCAAATTGCCAGTCCCTGAACTAGAGACTCTTTGAATAATCCAGGTATTTTATGTAGGAAAACCTATTTTCAAGTTACTTATCCATTGTCTTTGCTAACTTGCCCCAGCTTCTTCTGCTGCTATCTTTTCCCCAGTTTTAGTGTATAAATATAATACCCACATATAACCTACGAATTGTAAATATTATAATCTGTGCATTGAATCTAGAAATTATTTATCTTTTTTTTTTGGTTTTTGGCCACACCTGGTGATTTGCAGGGGTTACTCCTGGCTATGCACTCAGAAATTGCTCCTGATTTGGGGGACATTTGGGACACCGAGGGAATGGAACCGTGGTTCATCCTAGGTCAGCTATGTGCAAGGCAAAATGCCCTACTGCTGTGTCACCTCTTCGGTCCCAAAATTATTTACCTTAGAATTAGAAATTCATACTTTTTTTTTTTTGATTTTTACCTAATTTCCTTTACTCTTCACTTCTATCCTCTGGCAATCACCAGTCTGTTTTCTGTATATGCAAGTTTATTTTTTTTTCTAGATTTATGTTTAAGTATAAGTATATGTGATCAATGTTCCTTACTCTGCTAGGCAAGAGGGAAGACCCTAGAAGAGGGTGGCTTGACTGAAAACATTAAGGATGATGTGTTTCTGTTGTATATTTGCAATTCTGTCAGTAAAAGCAATATCAATCTGGAGCAGATGCCTCAGGAAAAGAATCTGAGCTGCAGGTGGAGAGGAAATCTGAAAAAAAAAAAAAAAAGGTTGCAAAATATTTTCTTAAAAATCCCAATCTACAGAAATGATCACTGTAACATTTACCAAAATGTCAGTGTTCTCTAAAGCTCCCAAATACCCATCGTGGTGATTAAGAAATCAATAATTAACATGCAAATCTGAAAGCTCTAGGCAAATTGAATATTAATTACTGACTTCATAAGTGGAGGCTGCTCAGCAGTATGAAAATAGTTCAGGATAATTAGGATTTAACAACCTTCAGACATAAAGAAAATAAATACAGGGTTCTTGATGAATGACTTTATTTTTATTTCATTATTGTATTATAAACATTCTTGGTTTTTCAAAGACGAAGGAGAGAGAGAGAGAGAGAGGGTGGTTTTGAATACTTAATATCTATTGTGGTGATTGCTCTCTACCCCTACCCAACTGAAGTCCTTCAGGAATTGTCAAATGGAAGTTAACTTCTGTCATCTAAGATTCTGAGGTGACCTTTGTCAACTGAGAACTAAGAACTACTGTACAGTGAAACTCAATAATGGCAGAATATCTGGGTAAGACAGACCACTCTTTCCCATCATCTGATTGCCGCTTTGAATGCTCAGCTGGGCATCAGCTCTTTCATTTAAAAGTACTAACACACTTAACATCTTCTGATCTCATAGGCTGGCATGCTATGTCAGGGATCTTCCAGCAGCATCTTTTCTTGGTCTGGTATCTTGGCTCTCTTTCCTTACCCCACCTGATCTGGCATTGACTTCTGATAAACTTCTTATTTCCAGGTATCTGGCTCCCTGGGTAGTTAGTATTTTCTGGTATTTTCCCTGGACAATCTAAAGCTATGTTTCATCCTCCCTTAGTGTCCAGTATTGCTGTGCGTCACTCTTTCAAATTTAACTTTTTAATAACATTTTAGTTGAAAAACAACACAGTTTAAATGAATTCAGCGAATTTTTACAAAGGGAATAATATGACCATGTAAACAGTAACAAAATCCAGAATATCCTAAAGACACCCAGTGCTTCCTTCATCCATAAGTCCCTCTTTATTGAAGGTGATTAGAACTTTAAATTTAGCATCATTGGTTGTTAGATCTGTTTTGAACTTTATAATTTTATAAATGGATTCACCCAATATTCTTTTTTACTTATCTATTTTCCATTTGTTTTTATATGATGAGATTCAACCATGACTCAGCTGCATATAGCCAGTATTCTTCCCAGCCCATTTTAAACAGAATTTTATTTGCCCATTTTATTATTCATTGGTATTTTTATATTATTGTTTTTACATTTTGAGATAATTACTAAATCATAGACTATAGATTCAGTTAATGTTCATAAACATTATGGACTGTTTTTCTAAAATGTATGATACATTTTAATTCCCTACCACAGGATCTGAAAGTTTCAGTTGCTTTACATTCCTGACAAAAAGCTGATATTGTTTTAGATTAAAAATAAAAGTTGTAAAAAACGAGAACACTTCCAAATAGTTTATATGAAGCCAATATCACCTTGATACCAAAACCTGACAGATGCTGCCAAAAAAAAAAAAAAAGAATTATAGACCAATATCCCTGATGATCACAGATGCAAAGATCCTCAATAAAATCCTGGCAAATAGGATCCAATCCCTCATCAAAAAGGTCATTGAGTATGATTAAGTAGGTTTCATCCCAAGAATGCAAGGATGGTTTAACATCTGTAAATCTATCAACATAATACACAATATCAAAAACAAGAAAAATAAATTATCCAAGCAACCAACACCACAAAAAATCTGGAGTAGCCATAATAATATCATATGATGCAAACTTTATACTCAGGAAAGTTGTAAGGGACAAAGATGGACATTTTGTATTAATCAAGGGATATGTACAGCAGGAAGAAATCACTCTCCTAAACATATATGCACTGAATGAGGGGCCAGAAAAATATTTAATACAATTGTGACAAATCTGAAAAATAATATCAATAACAACACAATAATTGTGGGAGACCTCAACATGGCTTTGTAAATACTTGATAGGTCAACCAGACTGAAACCCAACAAGAATATACTAGACCTGAGAAGAGAAATGGAAGAAAGAGGCCTAGTAGATATATGTAGGACACTCCACCCCCAGAAACCTGGATACACATTTTTCTCCAATATACATGGGACATTCTCCAGGATAGACTACATGCTGGCACATAAAACATACCTCCATAATATCAAGAGGATAGAAATTTTGCAGGCTGCCTTCGCTGACCACAAGGTTTTGAAATTATATGTGAATTCTAAAGGGACATAGAAGAAAAACTTTAACACCTGGAAGTTAAACAGACTCATACTGAATAACCAGTGGGTCCAAGATGAAATCAAAGAGGAAATCAAAACTTTCCTGGAAACAAATGATAATACAGACACAAACTATCAGAACTTACGGGACATGACAAAAGCAGTACTGAGAGAAAAATTTATAGCTTTGCAAGCACACATCAGGAAGGAAAAAGGCGCCTACCTGAATAGCTTAATGACACAGCTCATAGAATTAGAAAGTGCTCAACAAAAGGACCCAAAAATAGGGAGACAGAGGAAATAACAAAGCTGAAAGCAGAAATCAACAAAGTGGAAACCCAAAAAACAATCCAAAAGATCAACGAAAGCAGAAGTTGGTTCTTCGAAAAAATAAAGATTGATAAACCATTAGCAAAACTAACAAAGAAATAAAGAGAGAAAAACTTGATAACTTGTATTAGAAATGAAAAGGGGGAGATCACTACCAATATTGCAGAGATTCAAAGGGTAATCAGAAACTACTATGAGAAACTCTATGCCACTAAAAATGAGAACCTGGAGAAATGGATAAATTCTTGGATTCTTATAACCGCCCAAGGTTGAATAAAGAAGATGTAGCATATCTAAACAACCCCATCACTATTGATGAAATTAAAACTATAATCAAATGTCTGCCCAAAAACAAAAGCCTAGGCCCAGATGGATTCACTAATGAATTCTTTCAAACTTTCCAAGAGGAACTACTACCAATCCTGGCAAGACTCTTTCATGAAATCGAAAAAAACAGGAACACTTCCAAATAGCTTTTATGAAGCCAACATCACCTTGATACCTAAACCAGACAGAGATGCTACCAAAAAGAAAACTACGAACAATATCCCTGATGAACACAGATGCAAAGATCCTCAACAAAATCCTGGCAAATAGGATTCAATGCCTCATCAAGAAGATCATTCATTATGATCAAGTAGGTTTCATCCCAGGAATGCAAGGATGGTTTAACATCCGTAAATTTATCAACATCATACATAACATCAACAACAAGAAAAATAAAAATCACATGATCATATCAATAGATGCAGAGAAAGCATTTGATAAGGTCCAACACCCATTCTTGATCAAAACTCTCAGCAAGATGGGAATGAAAGGAACCTACTTGCTTTATTATATCAAGTTTTCTTATCATTGACTTTAAAAGTTTGAAACCTTTTTTAATATTTCTGAAAATGTAGTCTTTAATTTAAGTGAGATTATCTTACTTGTAATTTTGAAAAATATATTTTTGCATATGGAATTGAATTTTCTAGTTATTTTTAATACTTTAAATATTATTTTATTGTCTTCTTCAATTGTTCAGCATAATACTTTATGCTTTTAATAAACTCATACTATGAGTTTATTATGTTTTTATCTTTTTTTTTTTTAATTTTTGGGCCATGACTGGTGACACTCAGGGAATACTCCTGGCAATGCACTTAGAAATTGCTCCTGGCTTGGGGTATCATATGGAACACCAGGGATCGAACTTAAGTCCATCTTGGGTCAGCCATGTGCAAGGTAAATGCCCTACTGCTGTACTATTGCTCCAGCCCTGAGTTTTTTTAATCTCTTGATTGGTATCCTGTTGTGTGAGTATACCATAATTTGTTATTATACATAACTATGGGTTTAGGTTCTTTCCAGCTATTGGCTATTATGAACAAAACTGAATAAATCCTTTGATGACATAGGTTTCCATTTCTCTTGTATAAATACACAACAATTGTTTCTTCAGATAGGAAAAGTATGTGTTACTTTATAAGAAATTATAAAACTATGTTTTAAGTGATTTTATCATTCCACTAACATAAGTTGATTTAAATTGTTCTATATCTTTGCCAAACCTGGTTCTGTTCCTTGGTTTTGTCAACTTTTTAATTTTATTCATTTTCATATAGCCATCATTTTCTCATTATTCATATATGAAGATTTCATTTTCGCCACATTTTCTTATTATCTAGTTATTTTCTATATTTTTATTATAGCTTTCCTAGTGTGTATGAAGTACATCTCATTGTGATTTTAATTCGTATTTTCATGATGCCTAATGATGTTGAACATGCTTTTATGTGCTTTTTGAACATTTATATGTCTTCTTTTGTGAAGTGCATGTTCAAGTCTTTGGCCCATCAAATTTAATTTTCACATTCACTTTAGTGCTATGGAAAATGAGTCCCAGAGAGATAATAATTCTTTGGAGATCAGATGACAGGGCCTCTCAGAGCAACTGATGGCTGTTTTCATAGCCCTCTCTGTTGAATATGAGAAAGCTGGAGTCTTGAGTCTGCTTCTCTTGCTGACAATGACGATTTTGTTCAGGTTTAAAGATATTTTTTTTTTAACAAATTTTGTGTCCTCTCTCTTATTTCAGTCTTCACAACCACAGCCTGATATTTATCCCAATCTTTTCCTCTCCCTTGTGATGCACATGGTTCAATGAGCTGGGTTTTTTTTTAATGATTTTTAATAATAATTATTTTATTTAAACAACATGTTTAAAAAAGTTTTCATGATTGAGTTCCAGTCATACATTGTACACCACCCTTCACCAGTGCACATTGCCCACCAACAATGTCCCCAGTTTCCCTCTCCCTCAACCCGCCTACCTCTCTCTCTCTTTCTCTTTTCCTTTTATTCCCCTCCTTTTTTACACTGTTATTTGCAGTTTTGTTAATGAAAGGATATGTATCATGCACATCACATTATCCCTTTTAACGCTTTGTTTTTGTCCAGAGTGATCAGTTCCAACTTTTCTAGTCATAGTGGTCCCTTATGTACCTTAAGTGCACTGGCCCACATTTGTGACAAGCTTCCCACCATGAACTAGTCCTCCTGATCCTCATATCTATTGTCTTTAGATAAATTGCCAAACTATCTTTTATCTTTCTTATATCCTACATATGAGTGAGATTGTTACATGTATATCCTTCTCCCTTAGAGTCATTTCACTCAGCATAATTTCCATGTCTATTTCTTTATAAGAAAATTTCACGACTTCATTGTTCCTAACATTTTTCATAACTAGCACAGTATTCCATTGTGTAGATGTACCACAGATTCTTTAGCCCCTTACCTGTTTTGGGGCACTTGGATTGTTTTTATATTCTGTTTATATATTCTGGCTATTGTATATCATGCTAAGACAAGCATAGGAATGCAGAGGGTTTTACTGCATGATGTTTGTGAGCTCCTAGGGCATATTCCTAGGAGTAGTATTGCTGCTGGTCATGTAGGAGCTCAATTTCTAGGTTTTTTTTTTTTTTCACACCCAACAGTGCTCAGGGTGTTTCTCCTGTTGGGTCACATCCAACAGTGCTCAGGGGTTACTCCTGGCTCTAGCTCAGGAATCGATTCTGGTAGGCTTGGGGGACCATATGAGATGCCGGGATTTGAACCACCGTCCTTCTGCATGCAAGGCAAACACCTTACCTCTGTGCTATCTCTTTGACCCCCAATTTCTAGTTTTTTGAGGAATATCTGTACTGTTTTCCAAAACGTCTAGACCAGTTGGCATTCAGACCAGCAATGAATAAGAGTCCCTTTCTCCTGCATCCAGACCAGTACTGGTTGTTCTTTTTCTTTGTGATGCATACCAGTCTCTGTGGTATGAGATGATATCTCATTTTTACTTTGATTTGCATTCCATGATTATTAGCAATGTGGAACATTTTTTCCTGTGGCTTTTGGCCATCTGTATTTCTTCTTTTTTATGTTTATTTGAAGACAAAGATGCAAAGAAAGGACAAGGTGAAGTTACAGTGGGAAGACAATCACCCATAAACAGAATTCTCAAAAGAAATCCCCTTGCTGACTCCTTAATTTTGAATTTTCAGCCAAATAAAACAAAACACATGCACATTTACTTTGTCCCTCAAGTTCCCAGATTGTAGTACATTATAACATTTCTTAATAGTATACATAGCAGTCTAAAGCCACAAAATTTATGTAACTTCTTTAACATTAAAGGCTATAGTATGTTGACACAGTTAATCATAATACATTATTTCATTAAGGATGAGTCAAAGGAGCACAGCAAAGAAAGTGTTAGAGTGGCAATTATTTGCATAGCCCCAGCAAAATATAGGGTACATGGAAAAGAAAAGCCTTGGCTAAATACAAGAAGACCTTACCCCTGAAGTTTTCTGGCATAAGACCAACTCTAGGCTCCAGGCATACTAGGTTGTCCAAGTTATTGTTTGTAGTGCCAATACTTTTATTTTTCACACAGTCACTGTTGTTGATGTCAGGTTTCTGTAGCTAAGGATCCTGGAATATGCCCATATCCTACATCAAAGTCAGGATGATGCGGAGCATCATTAGTTTCACTCATAATTAGAGGGTGATGCAGAGAGCTCAGTCGTGAAAGCAGGTAGTTGTTGTAGTTAAGTCCTCTGGGTATTAAAAGGAAGTCTCTGTTGAATAGGTCTATGCCAGAGCAGTGGTAGGGTCTTCCCTGATAGAGGATTGCTTTCAGGTGATGTTGCACACAACCGTGGCTGTTTTGTAGATAGCATCTCTGATTCAGGGGTAAATGGACAATACCCGTTCTTCTGAGGTCTGAGCCAGGTCTTTACGACAATGTTCACGGTGTAAGGTCCACTACGTTACAAATTTGTGTGTTGTCATCTCTATTAGATAAGAAGGTGTTTGTATATAATTAACAATTTTGGTGTGCCTACACAAAGGAATGACAATGCCACATGGCGTGGTTGGTGCCTATGGGGACACTAGAACAAGTCCAACAATCCTCTTGACTTGGTTCTAACATAAACTTTAAATGGAGGGACACTTCTACAGACTTCCTTATTTAACAAATAACAAAGAGAAAGACAGAGAAAACAAATATATAAAGGGGAAATTTTTGAAATAGTCAAATTAAATTTTGAAAGAGTTAAATTTGGTGAAAGTTTTGGTCTGTGATTGACCTGTACGGTATTGAAGGCAAATAAGTGGGGGGAAATAATGGTTGGGACTGAGGCAATAAAGGACTAGAAATGAGCTTTGTAGGTCAGTGTCAAGGTCACAATACATATACTGCATTTTTACATATATTGCTTTTTTAAAATGGAGACCAATGAGAAAAAATTGTCAGTGACTGTCCCAACATAAACCAGTGCTGCATCAGCCAGCCCTCCATCCCATGCACCTCCCCCCTAGTGTAGGGAGAAGAAAGAAAGCTAGTGGACCCTTATAGAGTCCACATGGGCTGGCACCCAGGAAAGGCCTGGAAGCCAGGGGAGAAAGAGGGGGATGGCTGGGGGCCTGCCAAGCCTCCCAGCACCCCCCAAGCTAGGGAGAAGGCCTAAGGCCTGGGGCCTCCCCAAACCCCATACCTGGCAAGAGCTGGCCTCCAGCCTGTATATCTTTTTTGAGAAATATCTGTTCGTTTCTTCTATCTATTTTTGAATGGGGTTAGATTTTTTTTCTTCTTCTTAGGTTCTATCAGTGCCGTGTATTTCTTATATATTAGCACCTTACCTGATGGATGTTGGGTGAATAGTTTCTCCCATTCTGTCGGCAGTCTTTTTTTTTTTTTTTTAAATCCTATCCACTGTTTCCTTTGAGGTGCAGAAGATTTTCAATTTAATATAGTCCCTTTTGTTTATCTTTCTTTCTTTCTTTCCACATGCTTGGCCAGTAGTGTTTCATCTTTAAAGATACCTTTAGACTCAATGTCATGAAGTGGTTTTTTTCCCTCTATTTACCTTATGAGTTAAGGTATGATGTCAAGCTCTTTAATCCGTTTTGATTTGACTTTCATGCATGCCATTAAAGAGAGGTTGGTGTTCACTTATTTACAGGTAATTGACCAGTTTTCCCAGTGCCACTTGTTGAAGAGGCTTTCCTTGCTCCACTTTGTATTTCTTGCTCTTTTATCAAGACTCGTTGATTGTAAACCTGTGAGTCCAGCTCTTAATATTCAAGTCTATTCCATATATTTGAGGGTCTGTGTTTATTTCAGTATCATGCTGTTTTAATGACTATTGCTTTATACTACAGTTCAAAGTTGGGGAAAGTGATTCCTTTACCCTCCCCCAAGGACTGCTATAGCTAATTGTATATGTTTATTATTTCAATAAATTTCAAGAGTGTTTGATCCACTTATTTGAAAATTTTTATGGGTATTATAGGTATATGACAAAAGTGGTATTAGGAGAAAAATGTATAGCTTTGCAAGCATTCATCAGGAAGGAAGAAAAGGCCTACATAAATAACTTAATGGCACAGCTTAAGAAATTGGAAAAGAATCAACAAAATGAGCCAAAAGGAAATAATAAAACTTAAAGCAGAAAATAATGCACTAGATATCCAAAAGCAATTCAAAAGATCAATGAAACAAGAATTGGTTCTTTAAAAAAATAAACAAGATTGATAAACCAATAGCAAGTGCCACAAAGAAAGGGAATGAGCTATGTTTTTATTAAGGAACTTTGGGCCATCCCTGGCAGTGCTCAGGACTCTGGTTACATTTCACGATTGGTAGGCTTGGGAGACCAGATGTGGTGCTGGATATTTGAACTAAGGTCAGGCATATGCAAGGCCTTAGCTTCAAAATTATCTCTTCAGCCCATTTTATTCTTTTTGAGATCTTCCACTCTACATCATCTGTACTTCATTTGCTCATCATCACCCCCCTCTCTTTTATCTCAGCTATCTACTCTCTTCAGGATCCTTCTCAGCCATGAAAAATTTTCCTTTCTTTAATTCCATATCACCTCTTTGAGCTCCAGTTTGGCCAACACAGTGAGAGTGCCATCTACTGAGATGGAATGAGATTGTGTGGAGAGCACATTTTAGCTTACTGGGGACACTGGTACATGCTGTGCTTTTTCTTTTGTTTTCCTTCCTTCCTTCCTTCCTTCCTTCCTTCCTTCCTTCCTTCCTTCCTTACCTTCCTTCCTTCCTTCCTTCCTTCCTTCCTTCCTTCCTTCCTTCCTGCCTCTTCCTTCCTTCTTCCTTCCTTCCTTCCTTCCTCTTCCTTCCTTCTTCCTTCCTTCCTTTTCCTTCCTTCTTCCTTTCCTTCTTTCTTTCTTTCTCTTCTTTCTCTTTCTTTCTCTTTCTTTCTCTTCTTTCTTTCTTTCTTTCTTTCTTTCTTTTCTTTCTTTCTTTCTTTCTTTCTTTCTATTTCTTTCTTTCTTTCTTTCTTTCTTTCCTTTCTTTCTTTCTTTCTTTCTTTCTTTCTTTCTTTCTTTCTTTCTTTCTTTACTTTCTTTCCTTTCTCTTCTTTCTCTCCCTTCCTTCCTTCCTTCCTTCCTTCCTTCCTTCCTTCCTTCCCTTCCTTCCTTCCCTTATTCCTTCCTTCCTTCTTCCTTCCTTCCTTCCTTCCTTTCTTTCTTCTCTTTCTTTCTTTCTTCTCCCTTTCTTTTTTCTTCTTTTCAGTTTTCCTTCTCAAACTGTGCTACCTAGTGTAATGACTGCTGCCCCAAGCATTGTGGTGGGCTCAATCTGAGCTGGGTTATCTGTGTGAGACATGTTAGAACCCACAGATAAGATTCAGGTCACTGTGACTTGTTCTTAAAACTTTTATTATGGTATTATTTTGGAGATCACTTCTTTTTTAGCAATGTCATCTTGATTCATATTGCAAGTGTCTCCTCCATTATATGTCCAAAGCAAAAGCAAATTATATATATATATATATATATATATATATATATATATATATATATATATATATATATATACCTGTCTTGCACACAGAGATAGTCACACATTGATTTGAATCTTAGCATTATATAGCTCACATCCCTAAAACTCTCTCCCTTTAAAGTAAACGATCAGTAGGATTGAGTATATTTAATATCTTCATGCTCTAACTCCACTTTTTACTTCTCCAGTGATATCTCCTTATCCATGTCAGGCACTTCCCATCTCTCATCCCCATAGTCCCTGGTATCCAACCAGTTTGGTTCCTGTCTTTCTCAATTTGCCTCTTCTATAAATTTCATATAAATGGAGTCAGCACAATATGTGGTTCTTTTCAAGTGGCTTCCATTTCATGTGATATTGTCCCAATTCTGATTTCCACACCTGCTATCTGTTCTATCTGTTCTGTGTGATGCAATGGTAAGCAGTGGAGTTTTTACTGATCCATATATAACTTCTTGGCCACTTTAGGACCTAGATACTATCTTCATTTCACAGGTGAGAAAACTAATTCACAGATAGGTTATATGGCAGGCCTAAGGTTCAGTGGAAGAACTAAAAAGCAAGGACAGACTCTTGATTTTGCTTTCTCTGCCACCCCCCACCTCCAGTTACCCATCTCCTGAGTTAAGATGTAAAAGAATATTTTTCATTTTTTTCTCTAAAACAAGCCAAGTTTCTGACATGTCATGTACATATTTTGGCATGCATTAGTGGTTTAGATATTGATTCCATTGAGATCTCAGGTAGTAGGAAAGAGGGATGTGGCTTCTGCCCTGATATTGGCCTGCCAGACCTTAGGTTGCTGATGCTGAATAGTAGCACCCTCAAGCACTATTGAGTCTTTGCCAGCCCTTGAATCACACTGCCTTCACTCCTGGCACCTTTCTTTACTGGGCCATTAGTGTGCCACTGGGTTGTGGCAGCCAAACCTCTAGGGGTACAAAGGTGAGTTGGGGATTGCACGCTCTAGGAGGACAGCATTTTACAAATCAGGAGAGAAGTTGGAACCCAGTGGTGACTGGGTCACCCAGAGTAATTTAAAGTAAGAATTGATTTCTCAGCTGGAGACAGTGTCTAGGTCCTACTTCTCATTTGTGCTTCATTGTGCATATTACCTCATGTGGAAAATTAACAGGCAAATTAACCCCTCTCCACAGCCCAGTCTGGAGGAAGACACACAGTTCCTGCTTAGAATGTGAAATCTTGGGCTAAGCAGGCAGCCTAGTCAGAAGTATGTAGTTTAGTGATAGAGCTCATGTTTTGCATATTTGCTATATATATGACATATACTTATATATACTTTGTGACTGCATTTGATTCCTTGTTCAAAAAACCCATTGCCCACCAAAAAAAAAAAAAGTGAAATAAGGGGACAGGAAACTAGATGTTCAGGACAAGGGGGGATCCTGATGCCATAGGTAACTACCTCCAGCCTGCCTGAGCTGGGCCCTCTCAGCTATAAGGACACTCACTGTTCCTTTGTTTGAGGTTGCTTGGATAACAGCTGGGTTGGGAGTGATTAGACACAAGCAAGCTAGATTCCCAGGGTCCATTCACTGGTAAGGTTGCTCTGTTCTCTCAAAGTCTGATAAGTTTATCTTCTCTTTCTGCTATCTCTTCCCACTAGTTTATGCTGTATTCTTCTTATTTCTGATCATATCTCTGACTGAATTCTCAGGGCATAGGTATGCTAAAGTCAGTCCCAGGTACAGCACTCCCCAACCTCACCCAGCTTGTTTTACTCTAATATTAAAATTTTAGAATATGGACAACATATTAGTCCTAAGGCTTTAATGGTTTTGTTCTGTCTCATGGTCTTCACATGTAGGTTACTCTTCCTTGGACATACTTCTTTTACTCTCTTTTCTGGAATGAACTTTTGCCAATTTAGATGCCACTTTCTATGGGAAGCATTTTCTTACTTTCTGCTTCCCACCTTAATCTTTTATATTTCTCTATTAATATTATTTATCAAAACTTTAATTAAACAATCTGTTAATAATTGTGAGTTACTTTCTTTCCAGAACTATTGGTCAGGCTATTCTTACTGTTGTATATTCAGTGCTTTGAAATAGAGCAAGTCAAAAAAAAAAAAAAAAAGAAATAGAGCAAGTCTTCAGAAAAGTGCAGTAGGGGCCAGAGTGAATGCACAGTGGGTAGGGCATTTGCCTTGCATGTGGAAGACCCAGGTTCAATCCCATATGATCCCCCAAGCCTGATAGGAGTGATTTCTGAGAGCAAAACCCAAAGTAACCCAGGGGCACAGACAGCTTGGTGTGGCCCCAAACAAAACAAAACAATAAAAGTGCACTGGATAAATAAATATCTTCCTGGGTTGTTTGTCTAGGTAGATAGTCCTTTCTGAGACTTAAAGTTGGCATTCTCAGGAGAAATTTATTAATGTTTAAGAACATTTATGCTTCAGGTTATAATGTAACCCATATATAAGCCAAGGTACCATGTTACCCCTCCCCAAGGCTAAATTCTAATTTTCCTGATGGTCAGACTAGCCCACTGCTGGAAGGGGTCTGAGGTTGGTAATTAAGGCCTGGAGTGAAGGAGAAGATGTGTGTGTGTGTGTGTGTGTTGTGTGTGTGTGTGTGTGTGAGAGAGAGAGAGAGAGAGAGAGAGAGAGAGAGAGAGAGAGGAGAGAGAGAGGCTCAGCAGGGCAGAGAGACCAGAGACAGGATGGAGGCAGAGGCCGCTTAGCTTAGAAGGCATGTGAGATATACACATGGTGGTTAGGGCCTTATAATAAAGCTGCATTTCTCCTGAAACTTCATGACTGCCTGTAGACCATTTCCTCCTCATTATCCTGAACCCTCAGACCTGCCAGGCCAAAAATGCTGCAGGCGTCTGGCCTGGCCGAGAAAGGACTCACCATCCATCCACCATCATCCACCACTATCAAGGACTCTATAATTAATATTTAATTCAACAGTACCACACTATTTAATTCTAATGCATCTCAGGTAAAGAAGCTCAACACCAAAGTCAAAATTTTTCCCAATCGTATTTTCTCTTTCTACCCTGACAACCTCCCCTACATCTTGGATTTTATTAATGATTGCCTTAATGCTCAGGCTTTAGGCATGCAGTAACATTCATGGCACAGTAAGAACTTGTAGACAGAATAGGTAGGAGACCCTGGCTAATGTCACAGCAAAAGACAGTGATAACTGGAAAGCAATGATGGAAACATTAAAAATATCCTTTGGAGATAACATTTAAAGGAACATTATACCATTGGTGTTGATTTGGGTATTCACAACAATGCATCCAAATAGATGACTCATCTAACTTGCTCATCATCTTATTTTATGACAAATAAAATGGTCATGTATCTCAGTTCTGTCCAATTAAGAGAAAATTCTACTGGAAATTTGTATGGGGTTGGTTGTAGATTCCCCTTTGAAGAGTGAAACACCACTCCTTTGCTAGATGTGAACAAAAAAAATTGTTCTTTGGAAGCTGTTCATTAGGCACCATGAATTCTTATTACTGTTACGATATGGAAGGGGAAAATCTTGAAAAAGGCAGTAAAGTGGAAAGAACATGAGCTCTTGTTGATGTCATTGAGTTACTAAATACAGTACACTAGAACTCACCTTATCTGGGATTGTGGATGCATGAAATAATAAAACACTTCCAATACTTAAACCAAAGTTGGTTTTCCTTCTACTTGCAGCAAAAACTTCTTGACTGATACAGAGAGAATAATGGTAGTTTGGGGTCCCAGGACTACCTCTGGTTTATTGAAAGCTCTCCAGCAAAAGGGACCATGGATAAGCAATTTTTTTTATGTCTCATAATTACTGTGTAGGACTAGAATCCCCACTTTCACTTCTGATCCACTCAGGCATGGAATGGAGGCAAGGGAGATCTTAATAAGATGGTGGAAAAGTGTGGAATGTGATCCAGACCAAAATAAATCTGTTTTTTGAGTTTTCAATGTGCATTAAAATGGGAATGTAATCATTGCTTTATTTATTTTTAGTCAGTTTGTTTTACTTTTCTTAAAAAATATAATTTGAGAAATCTTACCCCTAACAACATAATGGCATTATAGCAGCAGTAATAGAAATCAGTGTGTGGGTAAAAGGAAAAGAAGAGTTTTCTATTATTCTGTAATAGACACAATTAAATTGTTTTTGTTTTGTTTTTGATTTTTTTGCTCACAATGCCTTGAAACTCTTTTGCATATTCATGCAAAAATGTAAAATAGGAATAATAGTACGGGCATCATTAATTTTTTTATTGAAGTATGACATTCTTGCTATGAAGTGCCCAGATCTATATTGCTTGATGAGTTTTCACACGTTTCACTTTTATAACCACCCCCCAAGTTGAAGATATAAAATGCTCGCCTGGATATCAGTTTGTAGTTTGCTTTTTAAGTTTAATGCCATGTCAACATCATGTGGCTTTGCTATCTCTTAAGTATATTTTTAGTATGCTTTATGTTATTTCTACTGCTCTAGTATTAAAAGCTTCAAAAATTTAATCAAATGGCTGTCACAGATCTCTGAACCAAGTCACATCACTGGACAATAAGATTGTTTTAAAAATTTCCAGATCATAAATGAAGCTTCAGCAGTCTCTAAAGGTCAGTAATTGACAACTTGGAGGCTGGATTCAACTCATAGACCCTTTTTGCTACACTCCCATTGATATGGATTTCTTACATCTCTCACATTGGTAAAGCAGGAAATCTTGTCATGCATCTATATTTTCAACAGCAGCAATATACATGGGGTGAGGAGGATTAAAGCATTTAGAGGAAACTTGTATTCCCTAGGCTGCCAAATCATCAAGACTCCCAACTTATGTCTCCTGTATTCCAGAGTTAACAACACTTCTCTGGGCCTAAGTTTTTTGCTTGTGATATTCCTGGTTAGAGCTTCTTTAGTCCCTTAATGCTGATAAAGATGCCGTTATACATGAAGTTAAAAATAGTGCCAAAGAAATTTTAAAGAGAAGCATATTCAGAGAAGGAATAGAGTGATAATAAAGTAGGTAATACACATGTCATTCAAAAACCAGAGAAGCATAATATAAAACAAGTTTGATTGCTGTGTCCAAACTATGCTGGTGGTACTCACTGACATTGGCATCACATCCTCTATGAGCCTCAATTTTCTTAGATTTCTTTTCTTTTATTTGTTTTATTTTGTTGTTGTTGTTGTTGTTGTTTTGGCCACACCCACAGCACTCAGGATTACTCCTGGCTCTGAGCTCAGAAATTACTCTGAAAAGCGTGGGGGATCATATGGGATGCCAGGGATTGAACCTGGGTAGGTCTCAGGTCAGCTGCATGCAAGGCAAAAATCACTCTAGCCCCAGATTTCTTAGGTTTCATGTGAGAACATGGAGCAATGATAAAGATCTAATGGTGAATACTGTACAGTAGGCAAGCAATAAATGGGGGCTAAATAAAAAATATCTATTGAGGGACTGAGAATGCAAGGATCAAGGCCTTGAATGGGCCACCCTCATTTTGATTTAAGCACCATATGGTCCCCTGAGCATCTCTGGATATAGTTCTAAAAACCTTCAAACATTATTAATGGTGATCCACAGAACTACAGGTCCTAAGCAACACTTCATCTTCAGGTCCTTGTATTGAACACTGACCTGGTTGGCTAAGACTTGCTGGGGCTGGCCCCCAAGGTCCTCTAAGCATTGTTTAAGAGCACCATTCACCTCCAAATGTACCATTCACCTACTGAAAATTGTTTCTAATGCTTAAATTAGCCAATTTTAGTTCTTGAATAGCAAAATTGGTTTTTGTAAAAACAAAATTTAATTTTCTCTGAATTTCTTTTATTTAAAAGATACCTGGAGTTACTTATAAGGATCTAATAACAGCATGAGTATTTGTGATTATTTATAGGATTTAATGATGTCTTATATGAGTATCTAAAGAATGACCTTAATATTTTTGCTTATTTTATTTGGTAAATTTAAGTTGCTGCATTGTTCTATCATTCTGGGGAAGTTGAAGTGGAGAGAGCTGGTCCTTAATATTTGAATTGATCTTTTTTTTTTTTTTTAAGAAAAATGTTTATCTCTAGCTTCTGCCTTTAGACTTTCCATATTTTTAATCAATCTAGAAGTTCTTTGGAAAGATTATTTGGGAGGCTTATTATTTGAGAACATACAGTGTTGACCTTGGAAAAGCAAACTTTTCCTAGAAGATGCTTTTTTTTCTTTTAGTTCATGGTCCCACCAACTATTAGATCTGTAAGTCATGTTATAAATACCTTCTTTTAATTCCCCACATTCATTTCATCACTACATATGCTGTTTTTCATTTCTTAATGTTTCTCAATTCAATTTATTTCCTCCATCTAGATTTACATCATCCTCATGAGTGGCAAAAAGCATTTCCATTTGCCCCTAAGGATAATCGCTTACATGATCAACCTCTATCACATGTTCCTCCGTCTTGAAATTCTTCCATTTCACTTGAAATAAATTTAATCTCCTTATCATAGTACATAGGCTCTACATGATCTATCCTCATTCTTCTTCCCAACTTTATCTCATATATTGCTCACCGTACTCCAGGATCATTGATTATTTTCACACCAACTATTTTTTAATTTTTTATTTTTAATTATGAGAACAAAATGCAAAGAAAGAGGACAAGGTAAAGTTATAGTGGAAGGACAGTCACCCATAAAGAGAATTCTCAGAAATCCCCTTGCTGATATCTGAACTTTGAACTTTCAGCCAAAGAACATTGAGAAAAATAAAACAGAACCCATGTACAATTACTTTGTTCCACAAGTCCCCAGATTGTAATACATAATATTTCTTAGCAGCACACAAAGCAATCTAAAGCCATAAAAGTTATGTAACTCCTTAAATATTGAAGACAAAGTACTTTTTTACATTTCCACGCACATGCATATTAGTTTAAGTTAACCTCAAAAATTCAAGTGGGTTGTTTTTCTTAAGGATTAGAGTCTAAGGAGCACAGTAAAAATGGTGTTAGAGTACAGACATAATTTTTGGAGAGCTTTATCTCCCGAGAAAGAAAGCTTTCTCGAGGGGTAAATAAAGCTTGAACAACAACAACAACAACAACAACAAACGGTGTTAGAATGGTAATTATTGTTTGCATAGGCCAAGGGTCTCAAACTCAATTTACCTGGGGGCCACAGGAGGCAAAGTCGGGGTGAGGCAGGGCCACATAAGGAATTTCACACACAAAAAAGTCCTCAAACGTCATTATTAACAGTTTTAATTATTTCTTCTGAACATGAATAGAACATTGAGTGAAGATCATGAACAGTTCTTCTGAACATGGTATCTTTTGCCTATTCCTTGCTGCCAGAGACTTGACAGTGCTTCTTCTCACAATCTGAACCACATTTGGCTTTAGAGAGGAAGCAGTTGAGACCCTCAGTATGGCTTGAAGATGATCATCATTAAGTCTAGACCTGTACTTTGACTTAGTAAAGTCCAATGTGGAGAATAACTTTTCACACAAACATGTACTCCCAAAAAGGCACATGATGCACTTGAACATTCTGGAAAGCTCAGGGAAGCTGAGACATGCCCATGCATGTCTGCTTTTCCACTAATCTCTCTGAACTTGGCTTTGAGATCAGAGTTGCATTGCAGGTCAATGAGCTCCATTTGAAGCACAGGAGGGGCATCTTGCACATCACAGGAAAAGGGGTCCACAAAAATTTGGAAAGTGGCTCTGTGTTTTTTGAAGTCTGCAAATCTGTGATCAAATTTCTTCTCTAGCTTAAAAATAGCATTAACATATTTCTCACCACTGAATGGTATGCCTGCATCCACAATTCCTTGCATGCTGGGAAATGGCAAAGGTTTGCTGAGAGAGCTGGGATTTCCATAACACAAGTTTTGTGGAGAACGCTCTCACATTGTCATAGGCAGTACTGATAAGCTGCTCCGGGCCTTGTAACATCTTGTTTAGTACATTCAGCTTATGTGTGATGTCAACAAGGAAAGCTAAGTCCATGAGCCATTTGTGATCACTCAATTCAGAAACAGCATTCCCATCCATCTCTATGAAGGCTTTCACTTCTTCTCTCAACTCAAAAAATCTTTTCAGGACATTTCCCCTACTGAGCCAACGTACCTCGGTGAAATAGAGCACATCTCCATATTCTGACTCCATTTCCTCTAAAAAAGCATGGAACCTCCTGTGATTTAAGGTCCTGGATCTGATTTGGTTGATGCATTTCACAACAACAACAGACATCACATTGTCACACGGCAGGCATTTACTGCAAAGGGCCTGCTGATGGGTAATGCAGTGAAGAGCAATGGTCTTCTCTACACCCTCCTCTTCAAGTTTTTTTTGAACAAGTGCCACCAGTCCATTTTTCCTCCCTGTCATCAATGGCGCTCTATTGGTTATTATTCCAACAAACCTCTTCCATGGCAAACCTGCATTCTCAATGGCATCACACAGATGCCATTAGTGGTGGTCTGGCCATGCATTGAAATTATTGTGAGCAGCTCCTCTGTCGATTCAAAATTGCAATCAACACCACGGACATAAATTGTGAGCTGCGCAGTGTCTGTTTGATCTGTGCCCTCATCAAGAGCAACTGAGTGTGCATCAAAATATTTGGCTTTCTCACACAGTTGATGATAAATGTCACTTGACATATCAGAAATGCGCTCTGCCACAGTGTTGGCAGAAAGGCTGATTTTGCTAAACTGACCTTTCTTTTCCAGACAGATAATACTTGCTGCCTGTAACATGCATTTTTTTTAACAAACTCTCCTTCTGTGAATGGTTTCCCTGCCTTAGCAATCATCTCACTAATCATGTAACTAGCTTCGACTAATGCAACATTCTCTTTGGTTGCTTTTTTAAAGAAATCTTATTGCTTCATTAGACATGCTTTAAGACTGGCAACCCGGTTGGCTCTCTCATTTCCTTGATATTTTGCACATTCCTCAGCATGTTTAGTTGAATAATATCATTTCAAGTTGTATTCCTTGTGCACTGCAACTTTCTCTGAGCAAATAAGACATGTGGGGATGCCCCTGTGTTCAACAAAGAAATATTGCGCCTCCCACTTTTTCTGAAATTGTCTGTGCTCGTCATCAATCTTCCTCTTCACTGCAGGCTTTGATGAAGTCATGATGAAGGTATGACAAAATCTATTTCTGTAATAAACTTCTCTCCCTTAGGCCTCTGATAATGCAAGGGACAGCAGGCAGGAGCAGTGGAAATTACATCTGTGCTAGGCGCAAAGTATTCACGATTATTCGCTTACCGAATATTCGCAATAAAAAATCGCATTAGTGAGAAAAAACATCGCAAAAAATCGCATTAAACATTTGCATACCTTGAATGGAACTGCTTGGGGTATGAGAATGTTTAATGCGATTTTTTCTTACTAATGCGATTTTTATTGTGATTATTCAGTAAGTGAATAATCGTGAATACTGCGATGTTTGAAGGCAGGCCACGGGCCACAAAATGTACGGACAGCCCTCGGGCCATGAGTTTGAGACCCCTGCCTTATGTATTGCTTGCCCTTAGTAAACATTGCTTTTCCTCCTTTTCACGTATAATAAGACTTAAAAAAGGTGTCCAAAGAGTCAAGGATTAAAACCAAGAAATGATGCTTCAAAACTATAATCTCAGGTAGTGAGTAGTAGAGATATTTTTGGAATGTCCTCCATGTGCTTCTGACTTAACATTACAGAGAATACTTTCCACTTTGCTAATATATAATGGCAGATGGGCTTTGCTATTTTCCTCTCAGTATGAAGAGTATATCTCAGTTTGGTCTCTGTTCTTAGTAACTGGTCTTACTAAAAGATACAATGAGAAAGGATAATTTTATTATATTTGTTCAGTTTATTAAATATTTCTTAAATACATTTCTTCTTTGGCCCCATCACCATGTCATGGTTTAGGAATTCAATGCTTCTTCCAGACATCAATGTATTGGACTCCTGGTGGGTTTTCCTCTCCTTTCTATTCTTCACATGGCATGAGGAGTGCTCTTGCAAAGACATACATCTGAGCCTGTCAATCCTTTACTTAAAAAACATACTTTCAAACCAGTGTTCAGTCTCTAGAGTTATAACACATAGGCTTGTTCCCTGGAGTTTTAAGTCAGACTCATCCATTTATACATTCAACAAGCATTTATTGAATATCTCCTTTATGTCAGTTACTATTGAAGGTGTTTGGAGTGCGGGCAAATCAGTACCAAAATAGATGAAATCTCCATATGATGTCAGTAGCTTGTTTAGTAACAAGACTGATAGTCCTGAAGATTGTGAATGATGTATTTGTTTGAGTATTATAATGAGTGCATGTTTATTTCTGTAATAACATTACCCTAAATCACTTGCATGGTGAGGTGCTCCTTCATGGGAGTGAGAGTGAGAATTTATAACTAGCATTCAGGATTTGTGTATAAATCTGGGTGTGGGGGGAGGTCAAACCCCTTGTTGATGGTCTCCAAGTCAAAGAATGATTCCCAAAAAGATAAATTGAATCCCATTCTTCTGTCCCCCCTTTTGGGGGAGACTTTGATAATAATATCCGACGTGAATAATCAACGAATGCAAAAGATTAGGGGGCCAAAGGTTCAGCAAGGAAAGTCTTTTGTCAGTTGCAGCCAGCTCCAAAAAGCAAACCGAACCAGCAGTCAGTTCTGGCAAAAGAGCCCCCTATGCCTCCCCAACAAGCTTTTTATTTCATTCCTTAATCACCCCCACCTGGAAGATCCAGGTGGGATGACAGGCAAAAACAATATTACAACATCTGGGTATGCCTTTGGCAGTGTACATATACACAATACCATCCTTTTTCTGTAAAAAAAATATAAGAATAGCTATTTGTCTGCAAGATAGGGTACAAATCTTACAACATTCCTTATTTGGTCTTTGCTTATCCCATCAACCTGATTTTCTGCCTTCCCCTGTCTTATGCTATATACTAGCTTAGTACTTATGCATAAAGCAGCTTTACATTGTTTTGACAACCTACCAATGTGAATGTTTGGGTCTTAGATAACTAAGAAACATGCACTTTTTCATATAAGGCCAGAGATCATATCCTTGTGAGAAAAGGGATTAATTTCATATTATACAACCAAAATAAGAAATGAAAGAGGAATTTTCAGATTTATGTTAAGATATGTATGTTTCTTGACATATGATGAAAATAGATGGTCATCGAGTAATAAATCTGAAAACATTTATTGATGTGATGATTTAACCAAAAGGAGAGCTATTTTCATTTTGACATTGTATGATATGGATTGAACAAAAATAAACTGGAAAGAATAATCTTGCTACCTTCAAGATATAAAAAAAATGTTGCATCTAGAGATACAAAGAGTGACTGGTGAGATAATCCAGGGCTTAAAGCACATGCTTTGCATTCAGCTAACATCATTTTGATCTGTGGCACCTCATATGATCCCTTAACACAGAGCCAGAAGTATGCCCTGAGCACCTTTGGGTGTGGCACAACTTACTTCTCCCTAGCAAAAAAGAGAAACGCAAATTAGATAAGACTTGAGATACTGAAAAAACCAATTGCTCCCAATTAAAACATGTATTTCCAATTATTCTCCCTGATAAAATACATTTCAGAGTCATATTGTTTACTGTCATAACTTTGAGTCAGATTCCCAATTTTGAATCTAATGCTCAAAATTTAGCATTCCCCCCAAATTTTTTCAACTTCTGTTTCTTCTGTTTGGGACTTCTCTTCTCATTTATGATTTCAAAAACTATTCTTAATGCAATGTGGAGAATTTGAAGAGAAATGTTATTAAGAAACAAAACAAAACAAAATGCTGCTTTTGTTTGATTCTTTATATAAGGTGTGAAAGGGAAGGTGATTATCACAGACAGTGTTTGCTAAAAAAGTTGCAGAAAAAGTCCATAATAGTGTTGATGGCATTTTCTTCCTACATTGTCTCCCCCCCTCCCAGTGTAATCAGTACTTTTCTCAGGATGCTGGTTAGAAGAGAGTAATCTACTAATAGATTTGGAGAGTAATCTGCTAATAGAGGTGAGAGAAACAAATAGTATCAGAGACAACTCTAGGATATATTTCAATGTCTTGAAGTAGAGACCCAAAGCCATGAATCTTTTGGGGGAAATCTGAGAAAGAATATCAAGTAGGTCCTGGAGACCTACTTAATACAAATCCTTCTGCTGTTAGCAACCATGGGGAATGAGGTCATTAGTTTCTCAGGGTCAAGGTATGCTTAAGAATGTTTTCCTACTACCTAGTATCTTACAGAACTCAGTCATTCTCTTTCAGGGCCACAATGGTGTTATGATAACTTTTCAAATGAAGACTTTGGTGCCTGGATTCTCTTCAGCTTGAGATGAAACACAGTGAGGAGCCATTTGGAGGTGACTCTCACTTGTAATTAGCCCCATCATTAGTAGTTTACTTGCTTCCAATGGACATTGTACATATGCCTGTGATTATGTGACTACCAAATAGGGCCAGACCAGTCATTTACTGGCATCCTAATTGTCTCCAATTGCAGGAAAATGAATTGGAATGAGAAAAGTAATGAGAAGTGGAACACCCTGGCACCTAGCCGAGGGCTCCACACTGTCAGCTACAAAGACCAGGAATCTGCCATCAAAGCAGGTGCTGAATGATGGTCTAGGGTCCAGGAAACTAGGAGCTTTGTGCCAAGATGTGAAAGAAATATCTGGAGGTCAGGGGAGAGGGTTGGGAAAGAGCACTTTTGAGTCAGGTCAGAGAGGAAAGATGCAAGCACTTTCTCCTCTATGTGCTCTCTGTCCTCTTTGGGCTTTTGTATTTGGATCCTCAGCAGTGTTCAGTGCCACCATAACAGTGATCTGATTACAGAGAGGATGACTATATTTGGTTGTAATTTTTTGGAAATGACCCCATCAGAGCAGGGCCAACCTAAGGATACTGGCTATCAGCTAATACCCCTTCACTTCTCTATTGTATTTCCCTATATCTCCACTATCAGTAAAGCCTTTTTCATGCCAGGTATTCTGTCACAGGTAACTAGTGAAGTTGTGAAAGATCTCCAACAAGAACCACATTTTCCCCCTGCTATTCATTGCCAAACACATAGTATAAGCTCAGCAAACAGTTAGTAAAGGAAGGAATAAATTAATTAAAGGAGCAGAGTTTTGTAGCTTTCTTTGTATAGGTCTTTTACCTTTTTAGTTCAGTTGACTTCAAGGTACTTGATTTTCTGAGGCACAATTATGAATGGTACATCTACACAATGGAATACTATGTAGGTGTTAGGAAAAATTGAAAATTTGTTTATATGTGGATGGACATGGAATGTATTATGCTGAGAAAAATGAGTCGCAGGGAAAGGGATAGATGTAGTATAATTGCACTCTTTAGTGGGATATAAAAAATATATAGATGGTGATATCTACAGAATAGAGATGAGAACCAAGAGGACCAGTCCATGGTAGAAAGATTGTCATAAATAGTGAAGGAGTGCAGTTAAGGTAAAGAAAGGACCACTATTAAAATGATAGTTGGAACTGAACACTGAACAAAAACTGGGTACCTCTTCATTGACAAACTGCAGTATCTAAAAGGAAAAAAAGGAGGAGGGGAGAAAGAGAAAGGGAGAGAAGGGAGTAAAATGCTTGCCCCAGAAGCAGGCAGGAGGGAGGAAAAAAGGACACTGAGGACATTGGTGGCAGGAAATGTGTATGGGTGAACAGTGGTCTACGGTGGAAGACTAAAACTCAATATGAACAACTTTTTAACCATGGTGTTTAAATAAAAGAAAATAAATGAATAAAAAAGTAAAGAGAGGCATTCTTTCCTTTATTTGTGTTCTTTCATTTGAAAATATCTTGGATTTTCCACATAACTTTTTCTATCTTCATGGATCTCCTCCTAATAACCTTGACAGACTAAAAGCTCCAAACAAGCATTAATTAAGTCTCTCAACACCCTTGTAAATCAGTGAACCATATGGCAATTATAAAAGAATTGAATGGTTTTATTAAGTCAGAAATTTAAAAATGATTGTTTACTTTATCATGACTGAGAAATAATTTATGTACACACTAAAAAGAATACTTAGAATCACCTGTAAGATAGAAATGATTAGCTATTTTCTCTTGAACCAGACCATCTAGGTTAGATTTTGATCTACTTGACAGCCAAGGTGCTTGTATTTTTGCTTTGTTTTACTGTTTTGGGGCCATAACCAGATTTGGGGCTTATTCAGGTGCAGTACCTGTGGTCACTCACGTCACTAATCTGGGGAACATGTAGTGGCAGAATAAAAAGGACTTTTAAATAAAAAACGTGTGCCAAGTATTTTGATCCATCTCCCCAGCTCTGTAGCTTCTACTTTATCTCCCCAATCATATGCCTTGTGATACAATCATATTGTGTAACAAAATTTTGTCATAACAGGAATGTTTTGTATCACACTATCCAAATAACAGCCACAGAAGCTATGCCTGAGAAACTGAAATTTTAATTTACTTAATAACTTAAATGCTGCGCAAAGCTATCACTTCGTTGGACACTAAAATCAATTGTTCATTGATTTGAAAACTTACCATGATTTGGAGGGGAATTTATCAGAAATCTTAATATTTTATTCACCCGACTGTGGTCTATAGGCATGTTCAGGACTTGATAGAGTATTGAGAGTTATTACTTAAATCTTCACAACCCTTCACTTATTAATTCACAAGCATAGGTTGAGCACATACTGTGAGTTAGGCTCTGCACTGAGCAAGAGGGCTGCAAATAAAAGTTTATTTAGAGTTAAGATGAGAGAGCAGGAGTTAGGGCCTTATACTAGGCTTTGAGTATGAGGCCTACACCATATGTCCCTGAACATCTCTGGTGTGATCCTAGTGACTCACAATTGGACCCAGCATTGGTCTGCCCAATGGGTCAAGTGTTGCTAGTAGTGATAACTTAATGACCCCTGGAGTATCATTTGGGAGGTTGTTCTGAATTAGAACTAAGGAATTCTGAGCAGAATAAATGAGAGATGTAAAAGTTTATGTTGTGTTATTCATACTAGAGGCAAGCATTCCTAATGTACTATAAAAGAGAAGCAGCTAATCTGGAATGTGTGTGTAGTGGGGTTAGCAGATCCTAGAGCACTTTCCAGAGAGAAGGGGCTGATTCTCAAAGGCTCATTAAGGATTTTATCAGGTGCTGAGAATGGGGAGAGAGACTGCCACAAGCAATATTATGAATATTACTAGGGAGCCTATGGGCCACTTGGTGGAACTTCCAAGTTTGTGGCACATGTAGAAATACATGAACACCAAGGAAAAGGGTAGGAAAGTATAAAAGCCTTTGGTAAAAAACATGTTAGATTTTACTATAAAGGCTCTAAAAAGAGAAATTTGTGTTTTGAAAAGACTCATTTGCAACAATGTTGAGAATGGTTCAAGAGAGGTATTAGAGAGAAGTTCCTGGAGGCCAGCTTTTCTTCTGTGAAAATCTCTGAGCTGCAGCTAAGATAGGAAGAGTGCACTTGTAAATGGTAGGATGTCTGGGTTAGGTTTCCAGGGTCTGAAGTTGTATTTAGGAAGACCAAAGAACATTACATGGGAACCCCTCATTTAGAGAGAGGATGTGTTTGTTGGAGCTACAGTGGTGCAGGAGAGTAGTTGCATGAGATGGGGCTAGTGGTGGGGCAGTTAGTGTAAGGATTTTGCTTCTTTTCTTCTCATCTTCTATATGCTTTCTCCAAATTCTTACTGAATGAGTCTGTTCAGGCTGCTAGAACACCCCATGCTTGAATACTAGACATTTATGTCTCAATTTCAGAGGCTGAGAAATCTATGAGTAAGGGTGGCCAATTGGGTTCTTGGTGTGATCTCTCTGGCTTATAGATGAGCACTTACTCACCATGCCCTCATACTGTTGTCATTAGGCATGAGAGTGCCTTTCTTTCTTGCTCTCATTTTTGGTGGTGATATTAGGGTATGCACACATTTTGTGGTGGCAAAGACTGCATTAAGCATTGTGTGGTGTGCTAGAGATTTAACCCAACTCATGCAAAGTTTATCCTTACACTACCAGCCAGTTACATTTTTGAGCCCATCTTGGTCCTCTTCTAAAACTCCTGTTAGGATGATGAGGGCAGAAGTCTCATGACTAATTACTTTTCAATGGTCTTAGATTCAATTATCACCAGGCTGGGGGTGGTGGTGATAAAATCCTTAATATATTAATTTTGGGTTTAACATTCCTTATGTTTCTGTTTAAAGTTGTTCTTCTCAAAGGTATTGCAAATATCATATACTATTGGTAAATACAATATACCAGATTTTTCTCATTGTATCATGGGAATATTAATAAACCTAGGCAGAATTTGAAGGGGCCATTCTTCCAATAGTGGCAGGGTTGATATTTGGCTTATTGTTGTGGGGGGGAGTGAAAGATTCTGACCCAGCTTCCTAAGTGGGGCCAAGAAGATGTTTATTCATCCCTGATGTGGTTTTCTTTCTCATCATGTGTCTCAGAAAGATAACATATTATATATTAGAAAGATTATTAGAAAGATAACATAAAGGAGCTAGGAATTCATGAGACAGGTGAGCATCAGAGGTCATTTTGGTGTGAGAACATCAGTCATTGTGAGTTATTCTGAAATAACCAGGGGGCTAAAACTAGAGCTAAGAAGAGATTATAAAATGAAGGATTGGAGGTTTCTATCCGTAACATGTTTAATTGTTCAGAAATAACATGGAGGTCTTGAAAAGTAATTGGCTCCCCAGTACCTTCAGTAAAAAGCCACAATTAAAATAGGCTGTGGCTGGACTGGAGCAATAGTATAGCAGACAGGGCATTTTCCTTGCAGACGGTCAACACAGTTTTGATTCCCAGCATCACATATAAGCTCCTGAGTCCACCTAGAGTGATCTCTGAATATTTTTGGGTGATCCCCTGCCAAAACAAATTATGGGTCAGAATATTATACGTTACCAGCTGCATCTGCTAAGTAGAACTTTGTAACCTAATGCTCAGTGAGGGTGCCTTGGGGGCACACTGAGAAGTGTCATCCAGACTTAAGGAAATCTGGGAAGACCACTGAGGGGAGGTCACGTTGGAATAAAAACCTGAAGCATGAGTGGGAATTATTTAGGAAAAGGGAACTGGAATGAAGGAAGAAGACCACCATCACATTGTCAGTCTTTCCAAGAATTATCTTGCTTAAAATGTTAGTATTGCTGCTGTTCAGATGTTACAATTTCACAAACTTATAAAAGTCCTGTCTTGTGAGAAATGGGCACACTGGAATGAGTTGGAGTTTTTTTTTCTCATCTTAAGCATGTTTTATATTCATCATACAGACCAATTTTGACAGGCTTCTAGATATGGCAATGTAGCAAAGTGGTTAGTCTTGGTCACACTGACAGCTTTGCAGTGCTGTGAGTCCTGTAGAGGTAGTGGTATAAATATTGATGATTTAAGGAAATGCTCCATGACCAACATGCCACTGAAACTTACTTCTCTTGTTCTTCATGCCTTTGAGGGAATGGTGTCACCCAGTTCTGAGTCCTTGCAAAGCTCCTTTCACTGTCCTCCAGCCCCCAAGATTCTTACTGACAATGAATATTCATTATTTATGTCGATAAGGTAATAAAAAACAGATTTGGGGTGGCTTTAACGGTCGGCCTTTGGATTTGGGGGATGTATGGAATGTTGATGTATGGAATTGTTTTCACAATTCCTCTTCAAAGAACATGCATACACATTTGATTTTACCTAGCACCGTATGTTCATAAATGTTCATAAATGAGAGAACTGAAGCTTTATTTTATGAAGAACTAAATTTATTAGACTCTTTCATATCTCTCCTTGCAGATTTTATGATCATATCCAATACACTCTATGATCTGAAAACTTACTCTGCATTAACATGCTGATATTAATGCAAAGACACCCTGATATGAGAAAAATGGACATGAAATTTATTATCTGTGCAATTTTCTGTGTGACCCGAATCGCTTTTGTAGAAGCTCGGTGTGATTTCTCATTTAAAATTTAGGACTAACACTGGTTTCATAGAAAGTGTCTGGTACATAATAGATATTCAACAGATGTCTTTTTTATTCCTTAATGCAAAATGTATGCTTCAATTTTCCTTTTTAGTTTGTTTGTTTTGAGGCCACACCTGGTGATGCTCAAGGGTTACTCCTGGATATGCATTCAGAAATTGTTTCTGGCTTGGGGGACCATATGGGATGCCAGGGGATCAAACAGTGGTCCGTCCTAGATTAGCGTGTGCAAGGAAAACGCCCTATCGCTTGCGCCACCACTATGGCCCCTCCTTTCTTCTTTTATTTGAGGGGGCCACTTCCTATAGTGTAAGGACTTACTAATGGATTTGCACTTAGGGATTACTCCTTAGGGCTAAGGGGACTTTAAGGGGGGCTGGGGATCGTTAGTTCAGTTGTTTCAGGTTGGGTCTGAACTATCACTGCAGCCCTTATGTTTTGATTATCTATGCGCCATATTCTAGATCTTGTAAAAGTTTGTTACATTTGGGTCCGGTGAGGTGGCGCTAGAGGTAAGGTGTCTGCCTTGCAAGTGCTAGCCAAGAAAGGACCGTGGTTCGATCCCCCGGTGTCCCATATGGTCCCCCCAAGAGACGGGCGATTTCTGAGCATTTAGCCAGGAGTATCCCCTGAGCATCAAATGGGTGTGGCTGAAAAACCAAAAAGAAAAAAAAGTTTGTTACATTTGATGAAAATAAATCTTACTTCGAATGAGGGAGTGTTCTCTGAAAGATTTTAATAATATTATGCAAATTATAATAAAATTACTCAATCTTAGAACATATATGTTACATATATGGAGTTCTGAAATCAATCCTTACCAAATACACATATAAATATCCATCAATCACATCTCCCCATAAATAATACTTTTTATTATGTTCTTATTTTTGTGTACCTGGCCATCAAATAATATTGTGTTGTATGAAAGTATAAATGTTTATAAATCTTGTAATATCCAAAATATACAAGGTACTGACATAACAGAAAAAACATCTAATTCCATCAAAAAATGAGAAGAAGGAATGGACAATTTGACAAAAAAGAAATACAAATGGCCAAAAGACACATGAAAAAATGCTTCACAGCACTAATCATCAGGGAGATGCAAATCAAAACAACTATGAGGTACCATCTCACACCACAGAGATTGGCACACATCACAAAGAATGAGAACAAGCAGTGTTGGCGGGGATGCGGTGAGAACAGGAACTCTTATCCACTGCTGGTGGGAATGCTGTCTAGTCCAACTTTATGGAAAGCAATATAGAGATTCCTCCAAAAACTGGAAATTGAATTCCATATTGAGATCCAGCTATACCACTCCTATGGATATACCCTAGGAACACAAAACTACAATACAAAAATCCCATCCTCACAACTATATTCATTCAGCACTATTTACAATAGCCAGACTCTGGAAACAACCAAGATGACCCTCAACAGATGAATGGCTAAAGAAACTGTGGTACATATACACAATGGAATATTATGCAGCCATCAGAAGAGATGTACATGGAATCTATTATGCTGAATAATATAAGTCAGAGGAAGAGAGATAGACACAGAATAGTCTCATTTATCTATGGGTTTTAAGAAAAATGAAAGACATTCTTGCAATAAATTTCAGAGACAAAAGAGAGGAGGGTTGGAAGGTCCAGCTCATCTCATGAAGCTCACCACAAAGAGTGATTAATGCAGTTAAAGAAATAACTACATTGAGAACTATCCTAACAATGTGAATGAATGAGGGAAGTAGAAAGCCTGTCTAGAGTACAGGCGGGGGTGGGGTGGGGAGGAGAAAGATTTGGGACATTGGTGATGGGAATGTTGCACTGGTGAAGGGGGGTGTTCTTTACATGACTGAAACCCAACCACAATCATGTTTGTAATCAGGGTATTTAAATAAAGATATTAATTAAAATATAGAAGTGCAACATTAGATAAACATGAGAAAAATGATAAAAATAGCTTTCAAATTAAATCTGCATTTTGAACCCATTTAATTATAGTATTGACCAAAAAGTCATTTAACAATCTTTTAATATCCAGCATGCTTTCTTTTATTGTTTATTCATTTCCTTATTGTTAGTTCTTTTCCCTGTTGCTGTTGTGATGATGGGACTGGGGTTGCACACGTGGTTGTGGAGCTTACTGGGGGGCTCATTCATGTTGAGTTGTGGTTTTAATGAGTTCATACATGATTATAGCAAAAATAAACACATACTAGTTCTTACAAAATAAATGAGTGATGTTTTAAGACAGAAAAAAAAGAATAAAAGAACCAGAAAAAGCCTCAGCAGCCTGGCCTGTAGTATGGAGAGTAATGTTATGTTGCACAAGACAGCAAGTCTAAACCGACTTTAAATAGAATATGCTGGAGAATATATGTTTGTCTGTGCTTAACACTCATTTCCTTTAAAACTTTCCTGTAAGAAGAAGGAATGGAAATGTTCTTGACAGACCCTGGCTGTGTTCAGTTAATGACATTTCTTTTAAAATAATTTTGATGAATAGATCCATAGGTCAGATGCATTTTTTATTTCAATGCAGAACTCATAATTATGTCAATAAAGTGACCGTTAGAATTAAAATATGCTATAATATTCATCTATTAGAAATGCAAGTAGTGAGAGTGATAGTACAGTACTATGGTGTTTGTATGGTGTTTGACTTGCACATGGCTGACCCAAGTCTGATCTTTGCAATATATAGTCCCCTGAGTAATCCCTGAGCACAGTCAGGAATAAGCTCTGAGCACTGCCAGGTGTAATCCCAAACTAAAACCAACCAACCAAACAAAAAAGTAATTGTCAGGATAGGGAGATAACTCCAACATTTGGAGTGCATATATGCATGTTGGACCTAGTGTTCAGTTCCCAGCATTATGTGACACCAACCTACTACCCCCCCCCCGCCCCCAAGCACTACACTGAGAGTTCCCAAAACATCTCTGGGATTGAACATAAGCTATCATACCTGTACAGCAGAATTGAGTATTACCAGGAGTGACTTTCCTTGCCAGCAAAAATATTTAAAAAGTTTTAAAAAAAAAAAAAAAAAAAAAAGCAAGTTGGGCCGGAGTGGTGGAGCAAGCCATAGGCATCTGCCTTGCCTGCGCTAGCCTAGGATGAACCACGGTTCGATCCCCCGGCATCCCATATGGTCCTCCAAGCTAGGAGCAATTTCTGAGCGCATAGCCAGGAATAACTCCTGAGTGTCACTGGGTGTGACCCAAAAAACCAAAACAAACCAAAACAAAAAAAGCAAGTGACAGTGCAAGCTCCAATCAGTATTTGGTTGCGTCACAAACTGATACCATAAGGTAATCCAAATTATTTAGTAGAATAAGTGCTAACAGGGACCTGTACTGGTTTACCCATATTGCATTTGGTAGGCCCTGCTGCACTCTTAACAATGGCAACAGGGTACTCAGAGAGTCTGGGTTTTCCCTTTGCCTTTGCTAAGGTCTAAGTTCGGGTGACCCATGTAGCTTAAGGATGTAGAAGTGAGTTGACTACATCTACCAGGCAACCTTATTTCTCTCCTGAAATGCTGGAAAAGGGCTTGAAGGAGTCTGAAAAGTAAAATTGAGAAATATCCTGGTGAAATTCTCATGGTGGGGGTCCAGGTCATGCCAGGCCACACAATGGATGGTTTCTGGGGAGGGCACAGCTCAGAATTTAGAGAGGTCTCTGGAAACAGACTTAGTGTGAGGTAATGGAGGATCCAGTCAGAGTCACTGTGTCCTTCACTCAGCAGCACTGAAGTTCCCTTGACATAGCATTGCTGATTGGAAATTAAAATGTATGGAACTGTGTGGGGAGTGTTTGCAAGAAGAAACAGAAGCAGCTTAGTGGCACCACTGAGGCTCTTCAATCGAATACCAGATGCAAGGATTTTTCCAGGAAACCACAAGGCTCTCTTCTTTCCAGAGCAGAAGGCTCAGTGCTGAAATTGGTTAGGGAAAAGCTATTTTCAGAGACATTGCCAGGGCCAGAGCTGGGAAGTGTCAGAGTGTGTCAGAACTTGTACAGTCTTAGCTTTGGGACTCATGAGACAACAAGCTCTTTGATTCTGTGGGGTGTGTTGGCTGGGCTCTTCAAGCATGTCTGCTTTTTCACATCAGTATCTCAGTTCTTGGAGGTATCCAGGGGATGTGGCATCCAGAAACATCCCACCTTCTTCATACCCTTACTGGATGGGACTGTGTCAGTGATTTCCAATTCTATGGGCAGACAGGGAAATCCTCTTGGGCTTCTCATCTCCTGAGCCGGAGATTGGCTTAACAAGATGCTTTTTCTCCTGAGCTCATGTTTCTTTCATTAAGAAAGTTTATATATCATGTTTGTATAATGTGTGTAGTGAAGTGATCCAACATGGTTCCTATAGGAAAAGTTCTTGGTCTGTCTGCTTGGTTTTTGTAGGAATGACCTCATGAAACAATTAGTCAAATGTGCCCAGAAATATTCTGTATTCTCTTTTCCACTCACTTTCCGCTCATAGTCTCTTACTCCCTGGAGCCAGCCTGCTCAGTGTTCTCCACCCTGGTCCTCTCCATCTGCCATCACTCACCCATCTCACTTACCAGGCTTCCAAGGTCACTGGGTAAAACCAATAGTATGTCTTATTACACCTTCTTGCCCAAAGTGCCCTTTGGAAAAGCTTAAAAAGATAAATTGTTCTCTGAGTTGGGTCTGGGAGACTTCAGTCTGAGGTGTCTACTGGTCCCATTGACCATTTATCCTTAAGAAAATATTGCTTTATTCTCTTGCACACCTTGCCTCACTATTTGGTTTTATGTAGGAAAGGTAATAATAATAATAATAATAATAATAATAAGGCAATGATACATAATACAGGCAATAATAAATTCTATACTAGCCTATACCCTCGATGGTGAATCTATAGCATGCGAAGGCCTTGCAGCTGGCATGCGGGAAGGGGTCCGCAATTAAGATATGTGGCGATGTGGGAGGTGAGTGTGCCAGTGTCTGCTTTGCAGCTCACCTGGGCAACAGGGCCATACTGGCCATTGAGAGGACTGGGCATTGGTGTGGCAGTCTGGGCACTCGGGTTTAAAAAGGTTAGCCATCACTACAAGTTTAGCCATTTTGATCTCAGGCCTAGAAGCCTCTTTTAGTCAGGGGGTTTCAGATTTTCTTCATCGCATTGAGTATGAGCATACATGATTTTGTGTGTGTATATACATATATATGCCTAATCTCTGAAACCTGTGATTAAATCTGTAAATATGTTACTTGAATAGTAAAAGGGACTTTGTAGGTATGATTAATTCAAATATTCAGAGACAGGGAGATTATATTGGATTATCTGAATGAAATGCATGTAATGACAAAGTCCTCACCAGGGGGAATCTGGAAGAGTTAGAATCAGAAAAAGGGGGTGTGGTGTCAGTCAGAAATTAGACAATGCACTTGCAAATGAAGTGGGCTGAGAGGAACAGGAATCAGTCACACAAAGCTCAGAGGGGCTAGAAGCAGAGTCTCTTATAGACCTCTAAAAGGCATATTGTCCTACAAACAGTTTGCTTTTAGACTTCTGACCTCCACAACAATAGTAAATAAATCTTCATTGTTTTAAACACTTTAGCAGTTTCTTGGTAGCAAGAGAAACGTAAAAATCCCCATACAAAGAGATGAGATGACTGAAGGTGTGGTCTCTGGAACAGTTCTGTCTCAGTTTAGCTTTGTGAATTGGTGATTAACTTAACTATTTCCTCCCTAGTTTCCTCATTTCTAAAATGGGGATATGATCATTGAGAATTATATCTCCATGATACTCAATTGAATGAGGATTAAATGAAAATCATCTGTATGTTATGTATGCTTGTATGTATGTATTACGTATGTATGTATGACTTCAGAGTGACTGTATTTAAAAAGGCTCCTCCGAGGGCTAATTAATGTTAAATATGTTCACGTTGTGGGTCCTGATCAATAGGATTAATGTTTCAACAATCTCTCCGTCAGCTCTCTCCACTTATCCCACCCACAGGCTGAAGATGCACTATGTGATCATGTAGCAAGGAAATGGTTTCAGAGTGTTTCGACAGAAATGAAATTTTCTGACACGTTGATGCTGCACTTCCCAGCTACAAACTATAAGAAAATTAATTTTGTTGTTGAGGCCACTCAGTTTGTACTATTTTGTTATGACGGCCCAAGCATATTAATATATTACTCTTTCCCAGGACCTACTACTCATTCCATAATTATACAATGCAGTTACCAGTAAACTAATCTAGCCCACCATACTCTTCCAGATAAACAAATATATATGTAAATAATATATCTAGACTAATAAATATATTGTAACTTTAAAATTAGAATGTCATAATTGACATGATTTTACAATTTGCTTGTTTAATTAATATGGACATCTGTTTTAATTTATAGTATAATACATAGTTTCTTTAAAAATTTTAGAACATTCTAGGTAAAGCTACAGTTTCCATTTCTTTCTTGTATTGGTCTTTCCAGTTTGAGTTTAGTATTTAGTATTATTATTCTCTGTCTTTCTTTAAATATCTTTGTACACAGATACTGGTGTCCTGTGTCCATAGTAAAAGTACAGTTTTGCTTGTTTGGGATCATGTTCTTTTGTACCTAAGGATTGTTCTGAAACCAACTTTGCACTTATACATTTTTGCCTACACTTATGAAATAGATTTTGTTTATATCTTTAAAGAGCTAAATTTCTTTTTGTTGCATGAAGGTATTGCATTTTTTATCTTTGTTGTATGGCCTATATAATTCTTCATTTTCTTTATTTTTATTTAATTAAGGAGCCTTGTTATCAATAATTAAGTTTTAGGCATAGATTATTCAACACAATCCCACCATCAGTGTCAACTTCTCTCCACCAGTATTCCTCCCATACTTTCCTCTCCAAGCCCTCTCTTGATGGGTACATTTCAGAGTTCAGTGGTTGGAGTTTAGATGTATGATTTAAGTGATGTTGAATATTTGATTTACATATATAACTATATCACTTTCCCAGCCTCTGACCTTTTTCGCACCGTTTCTTCCCTTTCTCAACTTCTTCCTTTCCCTCTTACTTTCTTTCCTTCTCTCTCTTGATTGGGCTCAGGAGTTGATTTAGGCATTCTCTTTTTGCTACATTACATTTTTTGTCCAGTTATTTTATATTCTAAAGATAAGTAAAATTATCCTGTGTTTGTGTTTTTTTCTGGCTTACTTTACTCAACACAATATCTTTCAGTTCTAATCAGGTTGCAACTAATTGCATGATTTCATTGTTCCTTGTATAATTCTCATACATATACCACATCTTCAAAATCTATTCATCTGTCATTAAACACCTAGGTTTATTGCATATCTTAGCTATTGTACTGAGTATAGCAATGAGTAATTTTGTGCATGCCTTTATGAATGAAAGTTTTATTGTCTTGAGGGATATATGCCCAGAAGTAGAATTGCTGGTCATATGGCAGCTCAATTCTAACTTTTCTGGAAACTCTCCATATTGTTTTCCACAGATGTTGAATCAGACAATATTCCTACCAGCAGTGAATTAGATTTTTTATTCACCATATCCCTGTCAGTCCAGACTGTTCCTGCTATTTTTGATATGTGCCGTTCTCACTGGTGTGAGATATCTCATTGTCATCTTGACTTGTATTTTCCTAAATGATAAGTGATGCTAAGCATTTTTAAATATGCTTACTTACCATCCATCTGTCTTCCTTTGAGAAGTATTTGTTCATTTCTTCTTCTCATTTTTGGTAGGATTTGTTGATTTTTTGATGTTTGTTAGTACTTTATATATAAAGTATTGAATATCAGTTCTTTACTTGATGTGTTGAATGTGAATACTTAGTTTTAGCTTCTTTTTTATTGCCACTCAAAAGCTCTTTAATTTGATATAACACAATTGGTTTATATTTTTATTCTGTTTCCAGAATCACTAAAGATACCTTTGAGGTCCAAATCTTATTCTTTTTTTTTTTTTTTTTTGGTTTTTGGGTCACACCCGGCAGTGCTCAGGGGTTATTCCTGGCTCCAGGCTCAGAAATTGCTCCTGGCAGGCACAGGGGACCATATGGGGCGCCGGGATTCGAACCGATGACCTCCTGCATGAAAGGCAAACGCCTTACCTCCATGCTATCTCTCCGGCCCCCCAAATCTTATTCTATCTCCCTTTTTCTCACTGTACTTTATAGTTTTTGGTCAGATCTTATAAAATCACCCTACACACCATATCTCCAAGCCCAGGTGAAAGAGTCTGAATCAGGGTTGCACATGAAATAAAAACAGGCTGAAGGTGAAATACATATAGTGTGTCAGTCTTCAACCTTGTATCTCTTGCTAGAATTGCCATTTGGAGTGGGGGGCACACCCAGTGATGCTTAGGGGTTACTCCTGGCTACACTCTCAGACATCTTTCTTGGCTTGGGGAAACATATGGGACGCTGGGGAATTGAACTGTGGTCCATCCTAGGCTAGCGACAGCAAGGCAAATGCCTTACCACTTGTGCCACTGCTCCAGCCCCTAGAACTGTTATTTTATTGATTACAGAGACCACCCCTGGGTGGGGCAGTAAGGCCAATGTGAGGACAGATAGCTCAGGCTATCCTGAACCAGTCCCACCCAGACAATCTCTGTTTTGGGGTAAATCCAAGTTGCATACAAACATACAAAGGAATCAGGGACTATTTGTTTTAGGTAAAATAAGATGTAACCTAACAAGATCTCAGGGTTTTTTTTTTTTTTTTTTTTTTTATCCATTTTGAATTAAGTTTTGTGTAAGGTTTAAGATACAAAACCAGCTTTTATTATTATTATTATCATCATTATTATTATTATTATATGCAGTTGCCTTGTTTTCCCAGCTGTTATCTTTATTCTTTATTAAAGAAGTTGAAAACATTAACTGCCCATAAATATGGGGCTTTGCCTTGGGTATTCAATTCTAACCCACTGATCAGAGAGCCTATCTTTATTCCAGTACCATGCAGTTTGGATCACTCTAGCTTTTTAGTGCAGTTCCAAGTTAGATAATGAGAAACTTTCCCATTTCTTATTTTTTAGTGTATATATATATATATGAATATTGGTTATTTGGGGTCTCTTCTGATTTCATAAAAGCGTTATTACTGAATTTTCAAGGTCCTTAAAGAATGTCAACTGAATTTGGATGGAAATTGAGTTGATGATATATAGCAGTTTTAAGTAGGATGTTCATGTTATTATTATTTTTAAGTAGATCTTTATTTAAGCACCATGATTACAAGCATGTTTGTAGTTGGGTTTCAGTCATAAACAGAACACTCCCCTTCACCAATACAACATTCCCACCACCAGTGCCCCCTTTCCTCCTCCATCCCTGCCTGTGTTCATAACAGGCATTCTACTTCTCTCATTGACATTGTCATGCTAGTGGTTAGTGTAGTTATTTCCCTAAGAACATTCACCACTCTTTGTGGTGAGCTTCAAGTTGTGAGCTGGTTCTTCAGGCCCTTGCAGCCCTTAACTCTGAATCCTATTACAAAAATGTCTTTAATTTTTCTTAATACTCATAGATGAGTGAGACTATTCTGTGCCTATCTCTCTCCCTCTGACTTATTTCACTCAACATAATAGATTCCATGTACAGGATGTTCATTTTAACAATATTTATTTTTCTGCTCTATGAACAAGGACTATTTTTACATTGCATAAGGTCTTTTTCTTGAGTGATTCAAAATTTTTCTGGCAGAGATTTTATATCTTTTTTGTTAGGTTGATTATAAGGTACTTGATGTTTTTAGACACTATTTAAAATAGAATAGATCTTTAATCTCTTTCTACTCTGATTTACTCTATGTACATGTATACAATAGATTTTTTGGTGCTGACTTTGTAGCCAGCCACTTTACCATATTGATAGTAGCTGTTTTCATCTATGGGTTTTAAGAGAAATGAAAGACATTCTTGCAATAATAATTTCCAGACACAAAAGTGAAAAGAGCTGGATGTTCCAGCTCACCATAGGAAGCTCACCACAAAGAGTGATGAGTTTAGTTAGAGAAATAACTACATTTTGAATTTTCCTTATAATGAGAATGTATGAGGGAAATGGAGAGCCTGTTTAGAGTACAGGCGGGGGTTGGGTGGGTAGGAGGGAGACTTGGACATTGGTGATGGGAATGTTGCACTGGTGATGGGTGGTGTTCTTTACATGACTGAAACCCAAAAACAATCATGTATGTAATCAAGGTGTTTAAATAAAAAAATAAAAATTAAAAAAAAAAGAGTTTTATGTTTTTTTTATTTAGGGTCTTCTCTGTATATTATTATGATATCTATAAACAATAATCATTTGACTTCTTTTCCAGCTTGGATTATTTGATTTCTTTTCTTGTGAGATAGCTATTGCTAGGACCTTTAATACTTGAATAAAAAATAAAACAATGAATGGATATCCTTGCTTTGTATCTGATCTCAGTGAGAATGCTTGCAGTTTTCACTAAAATTTCATTTCACTAAAAAATGATATTGACTTGTTATAGATAGACATTACTATCTTGAGGAAAGTTTGTTCTACTTCTATTTTGTTGTTGGATTTTTTTCATAAATAGATGTTGGATATTGTTAAAGATTTATATATGTTGATTTGATATAATCATATAATTTTTATATTTCCTTTATTGTGGTTTGTTATGTTATTTTATTTGCATATGTTGAACTATTGTCTCACTGGGATGAATCACAATGGATCATATGTATGATTTTTTTATGCATACAAAATCATACATTGTACTGTATGATTTTTTGATGCATTATTGAATTTGATTTATTAAGGTTTCATTGAGGATTTTTGTATCAATGTTTATGAGGAAAATTGGTTTGAAATTTTTTTCTATAGGAGTCTCTATCTGCTTTGGGTATGGCTCTAATGTTTAGCTTCATAGAAGGTATTAGGAAAGATTCCTGCTATTTCAATATTTTGAAAGAGTATTAGAAGTATCCACAGTAAGTTTCCTCTCCAATTTTCATAGAACTTGTCAGTAGACCCATCTAGAACAGAACTTTTATTTTTGTGATATTCTTAACTACAGTTCAGTTTTCTTGCTTGTGAATGACTTGCTCATGCTTTGCACTTCCTCTGCAGCCAAGTTTGAGAAAGTATATGATTCTAAGAATTTTTCCATTTCTTCTAGGTTCTCTAGTTTAACAGCATAAAATTTTCATAGTAAGCTCAATATATATATATATATATGTATGTATATATATATCCATTAATTCTGGGTTTCTGAAGAATATTTTGTTATTTCTCCCCTTTCATTTCTGATCTGATTTATTTGGACATTCTCTTTTTACTCCTGAGTCTAGCTTAAAGGTGTGTCTATCTTGGTTAATTTTTTTTAAAGGCTTATGGTTTAGTTGATTCTTTGTACTGCTTTTGTGCTTTTTTTCATTTGTTTTTGGGTCCCACCCAGGGGCACTCATGGTCTATTTCTGGCTCTACACTCAGAAATTGCCCCCGGCAGGATCAAGGGACCATATGGGATGTGGGGATTCGAAGAACCACCATCCTCCTGCATGCAAGGCAAACACCCTACCACTGTGCTATCTTTCCAGCCCCGCTTTCGTGGTTTTTAAATTATTAATTTATGCCTTAGATTTTTGTTATTTCCATTCTACTTTTTGGGGTTCAAAAATGGTTGTTACTTCCTTAGGTTTTTAAGGCATGTTTTTATATTGTTAACTTGGCTTTTTTTTCTTCTTACTTAATGTAAGTCTGCACTGTTATGAATTTCTCCCTTTGAACAACTTCTGCTGTATCCCATAAATTCTGATAGATTATACCTTCATCTAATTTGCTTCAAGGAATATTATTTCTTTCCTGATTTTCACTTTGATCCTCTTTGACCCAGCTGTTATTTAGCAGTGTTTCTTTTTCAGCTTCTGAGTGTTGAAAATATCTCTTTCTGCAATATGGAGATTCCTCTAAAAACTGGAAATTGAGCTATCATACGATCCAACTATACCACTCCTAGGGATATATCCTAGGAACACAAAAATACAATACAAAAATCTCTTCCTCAAACCTATATTCATTGCAGCACTATTTACAATAGCCAGACTCTGAAAACAAACAAGATGCCTTTCAGCAAATGAATGGCTAAAGAAACTGTGATACATATACACAATGGAATATTATGCAGCCATCAGGAGAGATGAAGACATGAAATTTTCCAATAATTAGATGTACATAGAATCTTTTATGCTGAATGAAGTAAGTCAGAAGGAGAGAGATAGATGCAGAATAGTCTTCCTTATCTATGGGTTTTAAGAAAAATGGAAGACATTCTTGCAATAAGTCTCAGAGACAAAAGAGAGGAGGGCTGGAAGATCCAGCTCACGACATGAAGCTCACCACAAAGAGTGATGAGTGCTGTTAGAGAAATAACTACATTGAGAACTGTCTTAACAATGTGAATGAATGAGGGAAGTAGGAAGCCTGTCTAGAGTACAGGCAGGGGTGGAATGGGGAGGAGGGAGATTTGGGACATTGGTAATGGGAATGTTGCACTGGTGAAGGGAAGGTGTTCTTTACATGAACTATAATCATATTTGTAATCATGGTATTTAAATAAAGATATTTAAAAATTACCTTTGAAAAGAAAAAATATCTCTTTCCTTTATAATTGATTTCCATTTTCAAAATATTGTGGTCTAAGAGGGTACTTTATATGATTTCTATATTTGTAAACTTATGTATGAGTCAAGCCTCGGTAAATGATCTATCATGGAGAATTTTCCAAGTAATTTTCTAGCAAAAAATGTCTATTCATTTTTTTTGAGGTGAAGAGCCTTGTACATGTTCATTAATCTTCCTTTCCTCACTCCATATTTAAGACTCTTGCGTCTTTGCTGATATTTTGTTTAGTTGATCTTTTTAGTGGCAATAGTGGAGTGTTACAGTCTCCTAATACTATTGTGTTTCTGTCAATATATTTCCTTAGGCTTATGAACAGAAGGTTTGTGACATTTTCTGACCTTTCATTTAGTATATATATGCTAAGTGTTAGTGCTTCTTGGTCTATTGTTCCCTTAACCAATACCCATGGCTGGCTGTCTCTGTCTCTAATAGTATTTATTTATTTTTGTTTGTTTGTTTGTTTGTTTTTGGGTCACACACGGCAGCGCCCAGGGGTTACTCCTGGCTCTACACTCAGAAATTGCCCCTGGCAGGCTCAGGGGACCAGAAGGGATGCTGGGATTCGAACCACCGTCCTTCTGCAGGCAAGGCAAAAGACCTACCTCCATGCTATCTCTCCGGCCCCAATAGTATTTATTCTTATGTAAGTATGGCTTTTTTTTCTTTTTGGGCCTTTCACTTGGCTCCTCGCATTCCTCAGGGGTAGTGCTGGGTTGCAGCAGTGCCAAGAAAAAAAGCACAAAAACAATCTCAGGAAGACTAAAGGACACTTGGGTGACACCCTGTACCCCCAATAAAGACAAATTCAAATTCCAAAAAAAAAAAGTATGGCTGTCTTGGCTTTTCTCCTGTTTATCACAGATTTTTGTGATTGTTTTTCATTAACTCTGAGCCTTTATTTTTTTTCAGCGTGTTTTTGTGTGTTTCCTGTAATCAGACAGACTAATTTTCTTTCCTGATCCATCAGCCTTTTGATCAGAGAATTTAGTCCATTGAGGTCTGCAGAGATTACTAATATAAAGTGCTGTGTACCTGTTTTAATTGTAGATGTGGCTCAGTTATTAGCAAATTTCTCAGCAAATGTCTGTTTGTTTTTTTATAGGTGGCCTTTCAGGAGTTATTGAAAGCTTTAAATGTTTAAAATGTTTAAGGTTTAAATGTTACAAATTTTGTCAACTCACTTTGCCTGAAAAGGTTCTTATCCCTCCCTAAAATCTAAATGAAACTTACTCAGGATACTATAGTCTAGGACGGTTATAAGTTTTTGTTTTGTTCAGTAATTTGAATATATCATTCCATTCTTTTATTGCTTATATGGTACTCTATGGGGATTTGTAATGATTCTTGTTATTTCCCTTGAACTTGAGGGTTTTCTTCTCTCTTGGTGCCTTAAATAGTTTGTCTTTATCTTTCATTTTATGTTTTGATTACTTTGTGTCTTGGTTTTGTTTTATTTGCATCTATTTTGTTTGGTATTCTTTGAGTGTTGAACCTGTGCAGAAGTTCCTTCTATAAGCTGGGGAAGTTTTCATTTATTATTTTTCTACTAGTCATTTTTTCCTTTTCTTTTTCCTCTCCTTCTGGTATTTCTATAATTCAGAGATTATTCCTACCATTGTTTTCCATCAAGGATCTTGTAGTCTCTTTATTTATTTGTTTCCTTTTTCTTTTGCTACTTCATTACTGCTGATGGCTAATCTTATCATTAGCCTCCCCAATAGGTATGACCCTCTACTTGCTGAATTCTACGACTGTGGCTTGCTATATCATTTCTTAACTCCACCAGTTCCATTTGTATGGGCTCTGATTATCCGAATCAATTCTTCCTTGAGCTGACTGAATTTCTCCTCTAGGGCTTATTTGATCTCCATTGACATTCCATGGAGTGTTGATTTGAGGTCCTCCTCTATGAGGCTTGGATTTTTTTGTTGTTGTTGTTGTTGAGTTTGAGGCATTTCTTGGACTTCTGTCCCTGTCTGTCAGTGCAGGTGAATTCCTTTGTCGACCCATTGTCCTTACATTTTGTGGGGTGATGTGTGTGTGTGTGTGTGTTTGTGTGTGTGTGCTGTCAGTTCAACTTTAAATTTTCAGTATTAGTGTACTAATGTGATTAGTTAGTTTTACGCTGATCTGATTTGTTGTTTTTAGGGTCTACTATTTGTTATCTCCTTTTTCGTAGCCCTGAGATGGCATTTCAGTGGAAAAGCAGGTATAGATCTAATTTATATATTGGTGGTGTTGTTCTGGGACTGAATTGTGAAACTTCAGTTAGCTACCAGCTTGAGTGCTTGTGAGGTTGAAGAAGGAAAGTTGTGTATCTGTATTAGCGTCCTTGAAGTTTTAGGTATTAGAGCATCATTGGGATAACGATTTAGCACATGTGTGTGTATAGAAGGACAGTTTTGAGGGGATGGCTCTAGCAGTGCTGGGGAGCTACATGCATGTGGGGGAGAGCTCCTGCTCCAGGTCAGGCTGATAGTGGAGGCTGGAGGTAGGCAGCAGCACCTTAGGATGTACCTGGTTAGGATGGAGATAGGTTCACGTGGGATGTGTTTAGAGATATGGCCTCAGATAGATGTGACTGGTAGTGCTTGAAAGCAATTTTCAGGTGGGGGAAGAAGGGAAGAACTCTTGTCCCAGCTCAGGCTGAGACTAGGGCCTGGTATTACATTGCTCTTTTATCATTTGGTTATTATGGTAATTGGATCATTTGTGACTTTTGCAATTATTATGCTCCAATTAGTTTCCTTATCTAGATTTTTTTGTTTATTTTTGTTTTTGGGTCACACCCAGCAGCGCTCAGGGGTTACTCATAGCTCTACGCTCAGAAATCGCTCCTGGCAGACTCAGGGGACCATATGGGATGCTGGGATTCGAACCACTGACCATCTGCATTCAAGGCAAACGCCCTACCTCCACGCTATTTCTCCGGACCCCTTATCTAGATTTTTTTGTTCATACATAAGGGTGGTTCTCTGAAAGATGATATATACATTTATGGATTTAGCAAAATCTGTCAAAAAACCTCCCAGAGAAGGCTTGTTTATTTTTCTTCTAACTTACATGAGAGTGTTCTTTTTATTTCTGAGATATTAGCACCAATGCTTGATCTAGTCAGAAGTTTAGTTTTTTTTTGATTGCACATCTGATAAGTAAAAATTGAATCTTGATTTAGTTTGCATTATAAAATGTTTAATTTAGCAACTTATCAAACTGGCTATTTAAATTTTCCCTTCTTCAAATCATCTATTCTCATTCATTCCCTAGTTTTTATTGCTTTGTTTACCATTTTCTATTAGTTATGTGAGTCTTTGTGGCTATCTTTCCATCTTAATACATGTAGATTAACTTTATTTTTATGACAGGGAGCACACTATTCAATTATCTGCACCAGGGACCAGAAAACTTGGAGACTAACTTTGTCTTTTTATTAGTTTTTATAAATATAGTGTTTTTTTGGATGTGTTTGTTTTGAGGTATAGTCATATACATTATTTTTCTATTTTGTCTATGGCTGATTTAGTGCTATATTAGCAGAACTAAGTAGTTGTGACTTAGACTGTGCTACTGATAGTGGATAAAAATTTACTACTTGGCTTTTTGTAGAATAATTGTATCCTGATGCAGAGCAATCAGTTTACTTCTTTAACCATTCTTTTTTTTATGGTTTTATGGATTGTTCCCTATTTCCCACCATCACAAACATTTTTATAATCAATATCATTAAGCACACACATCTCTTTCTGAAGAGAAGAACATTTCCTTGGGTTGAATTCCTGGAAGGCTCACCAGACTGCTGAGTTTATTAAAACTGCTGATTTGAATTAATAATAAGTCTGAACTGGAGGATATTTTATAGGCATGTAGTTATTTCCTTGGAACGAGAAAGTTCCATTGTTTAGATCCTGTTCAGTATTAGGAATTAGTTTCCTCACCTATATTATCTTGCTTGTTCCTCCAATCTTAATTAGTAAATTAAGAAATTCTAAAATTGGTTTTAATATGTCCCTATATATATGCTTAAAACTTGAGAAAATTGAGGTTCAGTGAAAGTAAGGCTCTTGTTCAAGCCCACAAAACTGGACTTAAACCCACGTCTCTGGCTTTGATACCCCCACATTACTTCTGACAGAATGATACCTCTTAGTGAAAGACTGGATGGTGCACAGGTTTATTGACACAACATGGCATTTTATGAGGAATAATTTTGCTGCATTGTTCTTCTTTAAATGAACAGGTATCAACATTTATAATTAATTCAGCAAGTTTCTGTAGACAGATGGGTTAAATTAAAGCAATTTTAAAGACTTAAAACTGTGGCTTTCTTAAGCAAGCTAAACATTTCCTTTGCAATCTTATTTATGCATCTATAAATAAGGGCACAGCTGTGGTGTAGTAGAAATAATACTGGATTTAGAAATCCAAATTTAGAACAAAAAACATAGTGTCTGCCTCCTTCTAAGGTTTCTGTGTGACTATGGGCAAATTCCCTACCTTTTCTGTACCTCCATTTACGAAGTCATAAAAAACAGTGTTAATAACTGTGAGGTATGTGTCAATGCATGGCAGTATTTTATATAAGCCATATACAGTATATCATATCCTGTATGCCATATACAGATCTGTGATGGGCCTCACACTCCGAGAGAATTCCAGAAGAAGAACCCTGAAATCTTATAAACCCTGGCTACATGTCCTTGAGCTTGCTTCCAGGTTCAAGCTCTGCTCTGATCTTAAGTTGTGATGCCACACTTTTGGCATTATTGTAATGGGGAAGTTCCAGGAGCCATCCATTGCCAAGATTATAATGAAGTCAGAAGAGGAAAGGACTGGACAGAGTACAAGTGTTAAGGTGCTTAAATACAACGAGCTCCATTTTTATTCTATATACCACATGGTCCCCTTGCCTCTCTAGGGGCCACTTCAGAGCATAGAACAAGGAAAGACTCCGAGTCACACACTGAATCTGATTCAAAAATCATCTTCTACTCCACTGAAGGGGAAGAAAATAATGGAGAGGCTAGACTATAATTGTTCCTGGCATTTCAATATTCCTGTACTTAGTGCATGTTATTTTGCATGCAGAGAATCTTAATATTTATATACAGCACTTAAATAGCACATACTATGTAACAAAGACTGTCAATCATTTCACTTGACTCTCAACACAATGCTGAGAAAGTAGACCCTATATTCTTCTGAGGACTAGAATGGATAAAAACATGGAGTCTTAGGATACAAAAGCAGTGTCGAGCAGAGTAGAGTAGCTAGGATTTGAATCCACTTGTCAACAACACTAAGTCTGAGCACTTAACTCTCATGCTCTACTTTTTAAACGTGTAAATGTTCTTTTTAGACTACATATGCACTAATTTCAGCTGCAAGCTTGTTTGGGAGGGCTTGCTTTCTTGGTCATGCACTGACCACATCCAACTTATACATGCTCAGTGGTCACTTAACATCCAGAACAAAATATTGCCTTTCTTGCTGTCTGATGCCATGGATCGACATGCCTGCCTTAGACATATTGATTTTTCCGGTGTTCTCAGGGAACACCCCAAGCATTAGAAACCAAGATCTGATGACTGACCATTTTGCTTTTATCACTGACTTTCTCCTTTTAACAAGGGAGTCTCTTTCACCCCAAATTGCTGCCTTGCATGCATGTCAGGACCCGATCAATTTTTCTCTGTCTCTCTGCTGGGAATGCTGTCATTTTTCCTGTTTTTTTGCTATCTCCCAGACCATCTTGATCGCAATATAAGCTCCAAATGGCCTGGAACTCATCTTTTATGGCCTCTGCCAGATTAAACATTTAGAACATAATATATTCAGTTACAAAAACAATTGAGCAGCCTTCCAGCCAAGCAACATATTGATTTTAATTTAGGCAATTGCACACGTTCTCAAGTCTTTGAAGGGGCTCAGGCATATATACATACAGTACCTTCCACACCTACTTCCCTGAATATCTCAGGGAAGTATAGGTCTTCCTCTTCTGGAACAGAGAACATCCTAGCCTCATTCTAAAACAGCTTTGAAGTAGAAAGGCAGCAGGGAAATGGGGAGTGGCTGAACCCATCTCACCATTTAATGACCATACAACCAAAGGCAAGTCATTTCAGCTTCTGGACCTCCATCTTCTCTCCAGTAAAATAGGGCAAGAAGAACCTTTCACTCACAAACCAGATTAGTTTGTGATCTTAGCAATAAGATTAACTATTGAGGTAGTGGGCTATTACTTGTTGACTAACAGCACCTGGCTGGCTGGCTGGCTGGTTGGCAAGCATATAGACACAATTTCGATCCCCATTTGCTTTCCACAAATGCCAGCTACAGCTCTGGAAGCTCTGCTATCAGAGACCCTCAGTGACATGAGAGAGTATGAATTTCTGGTACAAAGTTGGATATATGTAATTACCTCAACTAAAGCATGTGAGCTCTGGTGAACACCATCACTAAAGATGTGCAAACACTGTAGCTAGGAATATGACCCTGGTGAGCATTTGTGTGCACATCACAGTGACCTTTGGAGAGCCATAACCAGAACGTGTATAAGCACCAAATACCCCAGCTGAATGAAAGGGAACCCTGTCAAGCGCATATATAAGCATCAGAACTAAAAGGGTATGACTCCTGAATATGCAATTTCCAGTCATCAGAACAATCAACAATAAACAGAAAGGGAAAGATAAAATGTAAATTAAAAAAAGATGAATTAGCAAGTATGAGAAGATCATCAATAAACTATTAGTGAAGAGACCTAAAGTGATAGCTCAATAGACAGGAATATATGCTTTGCCTGCAGAAAGTCTTGGTTCAATCTCTACCATTGTATGGTCCCCCAAACACCACAGGAGTGATCCTTGAACACAGAGTTGGAAATTGTCCCTGAACACTACTGAATATGGCCTAAACTCAAACTAAGCAAAGAAAATATAGTGAAGAAAGTGGACTAATCTATGAAGAAATGTCTACTTACATATTATTTTGTCTGGGACTGGCTTACCATAACAGATTATTGTAGTACATAGGAAAGATTTCATCTCAATCCCAGGAAAGGGAGTTCAATAGTCTCTCTGTGGAAACAGTGGGTCCTGGTATGTGGCTGCATTCTTGTAGAGAGAATAGCATCCTGTGAACAAGGGCAAAAAAGTGTGTAGAATGATCAAAAATCCAATTCCCAGAGCTCAATCGTGAACTTCAGACTCAGTACAACTTCCACTTATTCATGAAACAGACTTGCTGTGAGGTGCTGATACATAATTGTGAATAAGAGTATTGACCTTGGCCGGAGAGATAGCACAGCAGTAAGCATTTGCCTTAGATGCAGAAGGATGGTGGTTCAAATCCTGGCATCCCATATGGTCCCCTGAGCCTGCCAGGAGCGATTTCTGAGCATAGAGCCAGGAGTAAACCCTGAGCACTGCCGTGTGTGGCCCCAAAACCAAAAAAAAAGTGTTGACCTTAAAGGACTCACTTTGGGGCCCGGAGAGATAGCACAGCGGCATTTGCCTTGCAAGCAGCCGATCGAGGACCAAAGGTGGTTGGTTCGAATCCCGGTGTCCCATATGGTCCCCGTGCCTGCCAGGAGCTATTTATGAGCAGACAGCCAGGAGTAACCCCTGAGCCCTGCCGGGTGTGACCCAAAAACCAAAAAAACAAACAAACAAACTAATAATAATAAAGGACTCACTTTGTAGGCCAGAAGACATATTCATAAGGGGAATTTCAATACAGTTATTTAGTAGTGGCAATTCACAGAGAAACATCTGCTGAAGCCAAGGAAGATCATTCTAGAGGTACTTAGAAGGAATCACAGCAGCAGAAAGACTCATAACTAAAATCTAGATAAATACAGCATATTAAGCACATGACCAAGCCATTTTCTGACTTATAGAAGATGTTTAGTCCTATTGAGGAATTCTATCAATTAAGATGCCATGCCAGCTGACCCAAAAGAAAGGTGAGGGCTCAGCAATGTTACCTGACTGGAGTTGGCTCTCTTTCACCTGGTTGTCTAGAAGCCCTACCCATTTACTTCTTGTTAAAACAGGAGAATCCTGTTGGTTCTTTATTGCTTTGCTGCCCTCCCCCCTGTAGAAAGGTTAGTGGTACAACAACCTGTGGTCTGTGCAGTGTTTACCAATAGACTGAAAAAAATTAAATATTTGTTTAAAATACGGAAGGGTGAGGAGAGTGTCAGGCTGAACCAGCAACTGAGATTTGTGGCAAAGTGTAGGATGCTGTGACCTCCGGGGTGTGATTCATGTTGATCTGTTTTCTCTATGAGATGAATGGGGACCAACAGGTTGAAGGACAGAGATGAGATAGAGTGGCAGAATCGATTACTCTGATGGAGAAGAAAGAGAATTTCTTGAGGTAAAATTTGAAAATACCTAGTACTCAATACAGATGGGGAAAGCAAAAGAACACAGAAGGAGGTAGTATTTCTCTGACATTTCTTTAGTTAAAATGTCTTAGTTTACATCTTTAGTAACAGCAAAGGAGTTTTGCTTCTTCAGCAAACTGCCCAAGATTTTGGGCAGTTTGGAAATGAGTTGCAGCCCTTGAAAATGAGCTTGCAAGTTATGCTATCAGCCTCTTGCCTTCTTAAATTGACCTGTCATGAGGGTAAGAAGCAATTGTGTCTTTCAGATCGGAATAACTTTACATTTAAAAAAGCTCCTAACTCTGGTTGCAGAAAAATTAAATTAGAATAATGAATGGAGTTTGAAAAGTGAAAATCTAACTTTGCCTGCTTGCAGAAAAATAGCTAAATGTCAGCCAGAAAGAATGTGGTAGTGTTAGGGAGAGTCTGAGAAATGACACCCATCACTCATTTTGTGGGAAGGTTGTCAAAGGTGGGGGAAAGTCCTTCCTTGCTGAGAACCCCACTCAGTATGTCGCAAACTAACCATCTCTCTTCTTTAACTCTATGTCTTCTGCCAAAATTAGAAGTTGGGATGGTGTTTTAGATGCCATATGTGAATACATCACCAAGCCTTTCTCATGCAAAGACTAATGCTTCTCTCAAGTCTTCCCCTCTTCATTCTACTACTTCTTTTCTTCAGGGTGCTATCCTAGTTCAGACTCATCTTTCTCCTATTCTACCAGTTTTCTGGTAGAGTTTTATCAGAGCTTCTCTTGGTTATTTTTCCTTTAGTTTTCACATTGCACGCATGCGATGCCAAAACACTCCACTGGAAACTCTTCAGGGTCCCTCCATCCTTTGGACTGATACCCAAGTTCTTCAAGCATGGCCTATTCCGATAGTTTATTACAAGAAGCAGTGGAACATGGCAGTTAAGTTTCTGCTCCTGGAGTTGGGGATATGGCTCACATGGTAGGGCTCATACCTTGCATGTTTGAGGCCCTGCATTGAATTCCTGGATCTTCATGACTCTGAACTCTTCTGGGTCCCCAAGATCCACTGAATGTATTTAGTAAGAAGAAAAATTAAGCTCTAGAGTTGTTCTGCCTCATTACAAATATTTGTTCTTCAATTGAGAGACAGAGTATTGGGATAATAACTATGTAAATTGTGACTTGGTTTTCTCATATTCCGTGATATGGGGATTCTATCATAATGAGGTTGATGTAATAATTAAGTAAATAGTTACCTGCACACAGAGAACAGTAACTCTAATATGCCACAATACCAGTGTAGTCCCCACTATCCTCCAGGCTCTTTGTCATCTTTGTTGAGCCCTCTGAATTCAAAGTCCTCCTACCCCTTTCTCACAAGCTCCCAGGCTGACTCTGGGCGGGGGTACAAGACCACCTGGCCTTCCAGGATGACTGTGCATACCCTTGGTTTCATATTGTCATGTTTGGCTATAATGATTTATTTACTAGCTGTGTCTCTCACTCCCTCATGGAGAGGCAGGTTTGCATCTTACCAAAAAAAATTGACCATTCCTAGCTCAGTGATTGGTGTTTAGATAAGATACAGTAAATGCATATGAAGTGGTGGATACTAGACAGCTAATAAAAACCTCCTGTCAGAGCTATTTTTTCTTTGTGAGGTTTTATAACTTGTTTTAAGGATCAGTACACAGACATTTCAATTTGTACACAATCCTTAATGCGGAAAATCTAAAATATCATGTAGCCCTGACTTTTTTCTAAGTAGTTATTCCAGTGACTTTTTAGCTTAAAACTAGGAGGCAGATTTTTCATGTACTAGCATCTTCAAATGTTGGTAAGCAGTTACATCAATTCATACTACTTCACAATTTAGTATAATATACATTATATACTCAAAAATTTTTTTTGGTTTTTGGGCCACACCCAGAGTTGCTCAGGGGTTACTTCTGGCTGTCTGCTCAGAAATAGCTCCTGGCAGGCACGGTGACCATATGGGACACTGGAATTCGAACCAACCACCTTTGGTACTGGATCGGCTGCTTGCAAGGCTAACACTGCTGTGCTATCTCTCCGGGCCCTATATACTCAAATTCTTTTATATATATATTATTTAAACACCTTGATTACATACGTGATTGTGTTTGGGTTTCAGCCATATAAAGAACACCACCCATCACCAGTGCAACGTTCCCATCACCAGTGCAACGTTCCCATCACCAATGTCCCAAATATCCCTCCTCCCCACCTGACCCCCACCTGTACTCTAGACAGGCTTTCCATTTCCCTCATACATTCTCATTATTAGGACAGTTCAAAATGTAGTTATTTCTCTAACTAAACTCATCACTATTTGTGGTGAGCTTCATGAAGTGAGCTGTAACTTCCAGCTCTTTTCTCTTTTGTGTCTGGAAGTTATTATTGCAAGAATGTCTTTCATTTTTCTTAAAACCCACAGATGAGTGAGACCATTCTGCATTTTTCTCTCTCTCTCTCTGACTTATTTCACTCAGCATAATAGATTCCGTGTACATCCATGTATAGGAAAATTTCATGACTTCATCTCTCCTGACAGCTGCATAATATTCCATTGTGTATATGTACCACAGTTTCTTTATCCATTCGTCTGTTGAAGGGCATCTTGGTTGTTTCCAGAGTCTTGCTATGGTAAATAGTGCTGCAATAAATATAGGTGTAAGGAAGGGGTTTTTGTATTGTATTTTTGTGTTCCATACTCAAATTCTTAATCTTTCACAGCACAGTAACACAGTTACTAGGAAAACTGGTCTACCAAGACGAACATTATTTTATTGAGCTGGTGAAATTTTAAAACAGTCAGAATCAAGGGTGGTTTTTCTCCCTTCCCTTCTCCTTCCCTCCCTCCCTCCCTCCCTCCCTCCCTCCCTCCCTCCCTCCCTCCCTCCCCTCCCCTCCCTCCCTCCCTTCCTTCCTTCCTTCCTTCCTTCCTTCCTTCCTTCCTTCCTTCCTTCCTTCCTTCCTTCCTTCCCTCCCTCTTTTCTTTCTTTTAGAACAAGCTTTTTTAAAAATGAAAATAATGTAGATTGTGGTAGAAAACTAAAAAGCACAAGAGGCATCTTTGCTCTTACAGAGGTACACAACTAAAAGCAGTTCTGTCTAGGTTCAAACAGCTAAGCTTCCATGATGTTATTAGGATCACGGCTATATTTCATCACATGGTTATATTTCATGTTCCTTTTTACATACCAGGTATACCTAACACTTCAAAGTCTTAGTGCTATTATGAGTATTTGATACTCAAGAATACAATATAACTGGAAGTGGTCAATGAGCTGTAAACTCTGGGTCTTTCTAAGAATAGGTATGGTCAAATTCCCTTACAATGCCCCCTCCCTCTGTCTTCAGAAATCCCAGCAGCCCCTGAGATTTTCACCTATGCATGCATGTGATGTCATCACACTCCAATAGAAAGTCTTCAGGGTCATCCTTTGTGCTCAATATCTTCCAGAATAGAAAATAACCCAGCCCCAAACTATCTTTAAAAGAACATGAATTTCTGAATCTCTCCAAGTAGGCCAGTTCAGGCTTAAATCTCTGGGATGGGCAGATTACCCTTGCTGTCTGCACAACAGCTCATATCCACACTTGACACATGCAAGGATAAGCTCCCTACCCAATGTACTATTTCTCCAGTTCCCTTTACACGAAACCACAATCCAGCCTTTCTTGGTAACAAAAGACAAAATATCAATAGGCCTCTGGATAAAGCTTAAATTAACATTGTCTCCCCTTAATGCTCAGCTAAAAATGAGAGAGTAGAGGGGAGAGTGGCAATCTGGTGGAGACTGTGGAGTTAGAACTCTCTATGCATGAAATCCTATTATTAATTGTAATGAAAGTATTACACATCACAGTGCTTCAAATAAAATAAATGTTCAAGAGATATTAAATGCATAACTCTGTATTATGGATAAAAAGGCTATCAAGCTTCCCCTGTCATTGGAATTGTTCAGTTGACACCCACGACATTCACAGCCTTTCATATTTAACAATCTGCTTTCATCTGGTTGTACCCAACAAATCAACCAACATATATTTAATTTAAAAAAAATATTTACAAGAAGGGAGACAAAGAGTGCTGATAAACCATGGACCATGGTATCAATCAGACAAAGCTTCTTTCTCTCCTGATGCATTAGCCTGGACTTTCCTGGCCTTTAGTTTCCATTCTCTGCGGGTATGTCATCTTTTGTTTCTCCAGCCTTATTCCCTTTATTTCCCTCTTGTTGCAGAACAACCCTTGATGGGGTTGACTGATGGAGGGATGGAGGATGAGGTCTTTCTCCTCCAGCTCGGACCACACGTCTGCTACCCTGTTCAGCCGGCAGTTCTAAGGTGAATGCGGCATGTATAAAGCTAACAGGCAGTTGGGTTTCTGAAGGTTAACAGCTTTATTCCATGCATAAGGCTGAAGCCAAAAGCCTCAGAATAAGCCCCTGGAAAAAAGCCCCAGCCTTCCACAGACCCTTGTTTTTATACATCATAATCAGGGTGGGAGCAGAATCAGGTACCACCCTATGGTGGGAGCAGAATGCCAGGTCACACCCTAGGGTAGGGCACAATCACCAATCAGGGTAGGATCAGTAACATAATAATCCCATGGAAATGTTTACATACACAACACCCTCTGCCCTTTTTCTTATACTTTTTTTTTAATGTGAAGATTTATTCTTTCCTGCTACCTTTGTAGCTCTGTCGCAGCTTGGGTAGGAGTGGGTTTAGCAGTTCCTTGACTGCTAATTTAGTGGGTTCCTTGATTGCACCCTGTAGGTCCAGCTCAGGTTACTCTTGTGTTTCTGCTGATTGTTGCCACTTCTGACAGCTGCTGGTAGCAATCTTTCTAAACAGATCTAAATAACTCTTCTCTCCTCAAAATGCTTATTCATAAACAATGAGGATTATATTCAGTATAATCCACAAAACTGCGACCCAAATTTTTGTTGCAAGACTAGAGAAAACTTGGCTAAAGAGTTGTCCTTAGGAAGTCTGTTGGATCCAGAAAACAGGGCAGAGGGAGCACACAAGTTTAAAGGAAGGGAAGCAAGGCCAAAAATACAACCCAGGATGGACTCAGGATGCCTACTTAAGGGACCCCTGGTCTGGGCAGTTTTGAAGAGCTGTATGGTACCAATGAATAGTGAATGGGGACCCAGTGCTTGAGGGTGGGTTTGGTATAGGATTGTGTGGAGATAAAGTTTTCAACTTATCTACTGCCTCTTTCCTGGACCACATGAGCTTTCTTACAAAAGACTAAAATGAAGTTATTCTCTCTGCTCCCACAGCCCTGTCTTGGTGAATAAAATAAACTCATAAAATAAAATATAAATAAAATAAACTGTGAATCATGGAGCTCCCAGGCATGCAAATGGGATAGAAAGTGAACTTAGGGGACCAGAGGGTTAGCACAGAGGTAGGGCATTTGCTTTGTGTGTGGCTGACCAAGGACAGATCAGGGTTCAATTCCTGGCATCCCATATGATCCCCGAGCCTGCCAGGAGCGATTTCTGAGCACAGAGTCAGGAGTAACCCCAGAGTGCCATTGGGTGTGGCTCCCCAAAAAACCAGAAATAGAAAAATAAATAAACTTAAAGTTGCAAATTATAAAAAGTCCCATGAAGGAAAATAAAAGCAAGGTGCCACTAACTTCTTTTTAAAAAAAATATCTTTATTTAAGCACCATGGTTACAAACAAGAAGTTTGTAATTAGATTTTAGCCATAAAATGTACACCCCTTCACCAGTGCAACTTTCCTGCCACCATAGTCTCCCTATTTCCTACCACCCACCCCTTGCCTGCCTTCAAGACAGGCATTCTCTCTCTCTCTCTCTCTCTCTCTCTCTCTCTCTCTCTCTCTCTCTCTTGTTGTCATGGTAGCTGTTAGTGTAGTTATTTTTTAACTGCATGTATCACTCTTTGTAATAAGCTTGTTACTATGGGTTGGTCCTTTCAGTCCTCATCTCTATTGTCTCTGGGTATTAGTATTATACTATCTTTTATTGTTCTTAAATGCTAAAGATGAGTGAGACTATTCCTGGCTTATTTGTCTCCCTCTGACTTATTTCACTCAACATACATAATAATCTCCAAATCCATCCATGTGACATCCATTTCATGACTTCATTTTTTTTCTAACAGCTGCATAATATCTACCATTGTGTATAAGTACCACAGTTTCTTTTTGGGGGGGCACACACAGCAGCACTCAGGGGTTACTCCTGGCTCTGTGCTCAGAAATCACTACTGGCAGGCATGGGGGACCATATGGGATGCCGGGATTCAAACCACCTTTGGTCCTGGATCTGCCATTTGCAAGGCAAATGCCCTACTGCTGTGCTCTCTCTGACACCATACCACAGTTTCTTTAGTCACGATCTGTTATTGAGCATCTGAGTTGTTTCCAGATTCTGGCTATTATAAATAGTGCTGCTATGAACCTAGGAGTACAGAGGATATTAAAGTATTATGTTTTAGTGATCTTAGGGCATATCCCTAGGACTAGTATTGCTGGATCATATGGAAGCTCAATGTCCAGTCTTTTATGGAATATCTAAGACTGGATTAGACAGCATTCCCACCAGCAGTGAATGAGCATTCCATTCTCCCTGCAGCCCCACCAGCACTGATGGTTCTTGTTCTTTGTGATGTGTGCCAGTCACTATGGTGTGAAATGATATCTCATTGTTGTTTTTATTTACATTTCCCTGATTATTAGTGATTAGTGAGCATTTTGTCATGTGCTTTTGGCCATTTGTATTTCTTCTTTGAGGAAATGTCTGTTCATTTCTTCTCCCCATTCTTTTGATGGGGTTAGATGATTTTTTTCTTGTTAAGTTCTGTTAGTACCTTGTATATCTTAGATATTAATCCCTTATATGAGGGGTGTTGTGTGAATAATTTCTCCCATTCTTTGGGTGACCTTTTTACCCTAGTCACTTTGAAGCGCAGAAGCTTTCCAGTTTAATGTAATCCCATTTGTTTATCTCTGTTTCCACTTGAGAAACTAACTTATTTTCTATTGGCTAATTGGGAGGAAAATTGAAGTGTTGGTAGAATGTACCAATGCTCTATGGCAGGACAATCAATGCTTGGTGTTTTGATTCCAATCCTCTGCCTTCTAATAGCTTTCTCTGGTTTCAAGCAGAACAGGAAGATGGAAGCCATGGCTCCTACATCTGAGCAGCTTGTAATTCACCGAGGAGACTGTGTGTAGAAAGTGGCCATGATTAATAAAATTGAACTACTTTTGCCTAATGCATGGAATTCTGTATGTGTCTGGGGTGATCAGAATCTGAGCTTTGAGTGATGATTGAGAAACACCTGGTTTCATTAGATACTCTCTCTGGCAACTATAGAAAGAATTCTCCAAACAGCCATTAGGTGGCACAAGCCCAAAAGGTCCTTGCGTGAAGGCATGGGTAAAGACAGGCTTGCCTGGTGAATAAAACACCCTAGTTTGTCTTGGGTCATGAGGTTGGGGTCATATGCTGTGGTGGGGAGGTAAATAGGGCAGGTGTAACTAATGGATGAATAACACAAGTGGCTCTCTCGGTTTTGTGGAGGAAGCTAAGATGGATGATTCTCTCTCTTAGATGAAACCACAATTCCCAAGAGCACCAAATAAGCTTTTTTATTTCTCTCCCCAGTCAGAGTTAATTGTGCTTGAATTGCATTTCTTGTGAAACTTTCTCTCAATGGTCCCCATTGTTCTAGCACTTCAGGATATATCTATCATGCCTGAGTTCTAAGTGTTCTCTTCTTTATTCTTGGGGCAAGGCCTCTTTTACATCTACTTTCTATGGATGGGCAACAACCACAGACAGAAGTTGGATGTCCCATCTATGCATAAGGCTAAGCTGCAGACCATTAGAAGTCTCTGCAGGTTGCAGAGAGGCCAGGGGGATGAGCAGGGACCTTCTCTCCACAAATTCAAGAATGGTTGGAGATGCTTGCATCTGTTTGCCACAAACTCTTCATGGAAGATGGGATCTGGGCTTAGGGGAAGGTGGAATCAAAGTCACAAGGTTTAATGGGGTTAACTTAGAAAGTGTCTTGTGGTCATTCTTTAGAGCTTGAGCTTCATTCTTGGGTGTGAGAAGGAAAAAGAGAATTCCTAGCCTGTCTAAACTGTAATTTTTGTAAGATTTATCTGTGGGTCGACATGAAAGGTGGAACATAAGACTAAATTCAAAATTAAGGGAACCCAAGCTCCCTAAGGTTTGATTCTTGTTCATATTTTCTCTTGATCTACAACATTGCCTAGCACAGAGGTAACAATCAAATATTTCATGACTCAAGGAAATAGGTCGGGATACTATTGTTCTAATCTGAGGGAGAAATAACACTCAAACTTGGTCAATGGCATAGGATGGAGGGGACAGAGAGCTCTTGAGAGTTTGAAAAAGGAGATCAAAGATGGGAACGCACAGCTAGAACACCAATTAAAATGGTTTGTCTCCATTAGCCAAGTGCCAAGGACACAGCAGCAGCCAGGCGACAGTGATTTGCCACAAAGGACTGATGGCTGATTTGAGTTTCTCATTTTTCCATCCTAAGATTTGGATGGAAAATTCTCCTCTGGGAATTTTTCGAGATGCCTGACCCAGTGACCACCCTGTTGTTGGAGAGCACTGCAGATTTTAAGTATAAAAATAAGTTAGAGGCAGAAGCTCTTGTTGCAGCTCTTGTATTGTGTTCTACAACAAATTCAAGAATAATTTGTTCTTCTGTGCTAAAAATCTACAGTGCCCTCCAACAACAGGGTGGTCACTGGGTCAGGCATCCCGGAAAAATGTTAAGGTAGAAAAATATGCCTCCAAAGTTAACATTTCCAGCTTCTAAATGTAGCATGAAACTTTGATAATTCATGTGAAAGTATTTGGGGAAACCTAGTCTGTATCAGACAAACCATTGTGCACTCTATAGGTTTTATTTATGTTTGGTGTTTTATTCTGCACATATTGGTGGCTATCATCACTATTGGAAACTATAGCATAAGTTCCACCAGCATTTATAAACCAAAATCAGAGATGCAGTGTTTAGTCATCAACTTTAGATAAGTGAAGCACAAATGTTGGGAGTTAAATCCACCCTCAACAAATGTTTGAGCTAAACAATCCTTAGGGTCAGAGGCAGAGTTATCCACATCTAAACATTTAATGAGAGAATGAGAGAGAGAGAGAGAGAGAGAGAGAGAGAGAGAGAGAGAGAGAGAGAGAGAGAGAAAGAGACAGAGAGAGACACAGAGAGACACAGAGAGAAACAAAGAGAGACAGAGAGAGACAGAGAGTCTGGACCAAGAGATACACCGAGAGTCAGAGAGAGCAAGTGAGATACAACACAAACCAGCACTGCCAGAACAGCAGAAGAAGGAGCACAGCTAAGCAGGCAGTCAGGCGAGCAGGGAGGCAGACTCTCGACTTGATTTTATAACACTCTATATAAGTTGCAATCTGTATTTAAATTAAATCACATTACTTGCTTAAAGAAGTTGAAAACCATTACCGCTATTTGCTTCAAAACATTGTCATCACACCAAATATAAATTATATGCCCATTATGCAGGAATTTTCTATTCTTCTCTTTTTTGAGTCCCTGATAAACTTGAATTTTACTTTCTGCATATGTGAGTTTATTCTAAGTATTTTTTTTATCTAAGTGGAATCATACATTATCTATCTTTTTGTGTTTTACATATTTCATTTAACTGGATTATCTTCAAAGTCTACTTATACATCTGGATTATAACTAAGTAATATTCCATTTATGCTACGTTAGATTTTGTTTATCCAGGAAAAGGAATGTTGAAAGAATCTTGACTAATTTCTGGAGAGCAAATCATTCAAATCCAAATCTATGATCTGATGTGACGTCAGAGTTTTTGTTCCTCCCTACAAGAGTGGCATGAGTAATCTTGGGCAGACTGTTTACTCCTTTGAGATAATCCATGTGTATCACCTAACCCTAATACTGGCACAGAATGTTATCTGTTATTATGATTTTTTTCTTTTAAAAATAACTGTGGTTTGTCTAGTACAAAACCAGATAAGCTGAATTTTTCCTGAAGTATCTTCTTCCAGGGAAAGAAACAAAGCAAAGATGTTGCTTTGGAAGTTGTACTTCCTTCCTTCCTTCCTTCCTTCCTTCCTTCCTTCCTTCCTTCCTTCCTTCCTTCCTTCCTTCCTTCCTTCTCTCTCTCTTTCTCTCTCTCTCTCTTTCTCTCTCTCTCTCTCTCTCTTTCTTTCTTTCTTTCTTTCTTTCTTTCTTTCTTTCTTTCTTCTTTCTTCTTCTTTCTTTCTTCTTCTTTTCTTTCTTTCTTTCTTTCTTTCTTTCTTTCTTTCTTTCTTTCTTTCTTTCTTTCTTTCTTTCTTTCTTTCTTTCTTTCTTTCTTTCTTTCTTTCTTTCTTTCTTTCTTTCTTTCTTTCTTCTCTCTCTTACAGTTGTTTCAAGCATCAGGCATATAATGTTATCCCCTATGTCTGTCCCCCTTTCAATAGATTTTTGTGCATATTTTAATTGATTTTTATCTTTGTCTTGGGCTTCAGAGGAAGGATGAAGGGACTATCATGGTCAGTCTAGTCCAATAGCTTTTTAAAGCTAGGATTGATTTAGGTTTTAATTTGGAAAGGAGTAGACCAAATATTCTTGGGAGCAGCGTGAGATGCTAAGAATTGAACTTTGGACTTCTGCATGCAAAGCATATACTCTGGTTATTTGAGCAATTGCTCTAGTCTCTCGAAAAAGTTCCTTATGAAAGGGAATTCTATATAGTTTCTTCACACAAGTACCCCTGCTGACACTGCTCAGACAGTTCTACCTTTGGAATGGGCTCAAGACTGTGGGAGTGTTTTCCTTTGGGCATAAGTAGGTCTGGTTTCAGATATAGACTCTACCAATACAGGACAGAATCTTCTCTATTGGATTATTAGAAGTTATCTGGGGTGACTCTGAAATGGAAATAGCACCAGGATAGCCAATTGTAGCCAGTGAGAGCTATGAGCAGATGCCAGCATGGAATCCCCACAGAAACCCCACATTAGGTTGATGGGCCGAGAAAGAGAAAATTCTATGGTTCTTCTCCCTCTACAAATCCTAAAGAGAAAGGAGCAGTCAGCTAGAGCAGGAATGTGAGCTGTTAAATAGTCAGGGGAATCGAATGGGGCCTCTGCAGGTGGTTCATTGCCTGGGCCCTGGGCAGTAGTAAGGTGGTCTTTGTGATTTCCAAGCCTCTGTGAGAGATAGGGGAGGAGAGCTGAGGAAGTGACATTTCTGTAAATAACCACACCTGGTTCTAAGCACAGAAGGATTGGCATGTCCTTGTAGCCTCATCAATTACCATCAACCTTTTGCAAAGGAAGCCCCAGGGGAGAGAATTTCTTCACACTCTTATGATTATTTATAGACACCTCATCCTGTCCAAATCTGGAGGGAGTATCCTTTGCACAGTAGCAGCCTCCTTCCAGATGTAGTTATTTTTTTCTAAGCCCTGTTGAACACAGCCTCAGACCTCTCACTACATAGAACATGGGGACATTTGGCGCTGTGGCATAATGGAGCCATGAAAGGGGGGGCCATGTGGCAGGGAGCTTGAATTCTCTGTGTATTTTCTGCAATATCTATTGAATAGCTGCTATGTTGCAAAAGAAGGCAATTCAGGATACAAAGTGGGAAGGAAAACATGCTTTGCAAGCAAACAGACCTGAATTCAAACCCCAGCTCTGCCATTTATAAGTTCTGTATCTTTGGTTAAATTGCTTAAAGTTTCTGCCTTCATTTTCTCATTGTATAGTGGAATAATACTTTGCAGCATTATTGTAAGCTTTCAATGCAAACAGCTGAGCTGTCCTGACACACAGCAGGTTATTGGTATATGGCAGTTATTCTTGCAAAATGCCATTCATTAATGTGTTGTGTTGTGTGTGTGTGTGTGTGTGTGTGTGTGTGTGTGTGTGTGTGTGTGTGTACGACTGAGTAAAGCAGACCTGGAAAACAGAAGTTATATAGTCAGTTCAGATTATGTCTTTCATGATGACAAAGTCATTAATAGTAGTAGTATTTTATTATTATATATTAATATATATATTTTAAATTAAGGTCCCAATCTATACAGCACTATTCACAGTTGAGTTTTAGCATAAAACATCCTGAACCCAATCCCACTACCAGTGGTAACTTTTTTCCACCAGTGGCCCCCAGTTTCCCTGAAACTCATGCCTCCTTGGAAAGTACTTTTTTTTAATTTAGTTATTGTAGTTTAACTTGGTATTAATTATTAGCATGTTGTTGGCTCTATGGTTTTGATATATACAAGTACCACACCTCTACACCACTATTTTGCCCAAGGCCCCTTGTTCCTATCCTTTTACCTCCCATCTGTCTCTTCATACATTCACCCTAAATTTCTGTCCTTCTCTGTCCTACTCTGTCTATAATCTAGGTTCCAGAGTAATCTAGATATTATGTCCTTTATACCTTGCACTCTCTTATCCTCTTATGCTATATACATACTACAGATAAGTAAAACTCCTTCAATATTTGTACTTTTTCTTCTGACTGATTTCACTTACCATGATATTCTCCAGTTCCATCCATATTTCATTGAATTTTATTATTTCATTGTTCATTGCAACTGTATAATATTCAATAGTTTATACTGAGCCTTCATTATCTACTCAGGAGTAAACCCAGAGAAGACGAGTCTCAGGGGAATGTTTGATGGGAAAGAAGCTTGAGCTTAGATATATCTGAGATGCAGATAGGTTATTTACTGTGAGCAAACAGAATGCCTGAGATGAACTTTCTGGAAAAGCTGATGTAGCCTGGGAAGATGACTTTGGTTGTGTTTGGGGTCAAGATTACCAGGATATTCACTTGGAGAGCTCACTAAAACTATTATTTTTACAGCCCCAGGTAAAGAGGCTGCCTAAAATGGTGCAATGCAAAGATGCCTTCTGGGAGTATTGTGTACTCTTTAATTGGCTTTCATGTATAGTTCTCTGTTTTCATAAGATCTACTTTCACAGAAATATAATTGCTCACTGAATAAGCTTCATGCATTAACATTTTATAACAAATTCATAACTTCACAGCATCATGCAGAATAGTACAATGTACTCTTGTATACTCATTGACTAGTCACAGAATAAACCCTTGGTTGCTTTGATTTCATCAAATGTCCACTAATAGAGTATAAAAGCCATTTAAGTATTTTATGATTAGTGATGCTATTTGATGACATATTTCCAATGGCTGTTGGCTAGTCTATATAGAAAGCAATTATTTTGTTTTTATATATTTTTGATTTGGGGCCATAACTGGCAGTGTCTAGGTCTTACTCCTGGCTCTTAATTCAGGGATCATTTCTTGTGTATGGGACATACCCCCAAATATTCAGTCAACTAATATTTGACAACGGAACCAAGAATTTGAAATGGAACAAAGACAGTCTCTTCAACAAATGGTGTTGGACCAACTGGATAACCACCTGTCCACCTGTAAGAAATTAAGGATTGATCCATACCTCACACCTTACAAAAAGTCAACTCAAAATGGATTAAAGACCTTGAAATCAGACCCAAAGCCATAAAGTTCATTGAAGAAAACATAGCAGAACACTCCAAGACATATACCTCAAAAAATCTTTGATGATAGGATGCCAATGACAAGAGCTAAAGTATCAAACCTAAATAAATGGGACTACATCAAAATAAAAAGTTTCTGTATGGCAAAAGAAACATGGGCTAAAACTAGAAGAAAGCTAACAGAATGGGAAAAATTTTTTCACTCAATACATCAGATAAAGGTTTGATATCTAGAATATACAAAGTTCTCACAAAGGTTAGCTCCACAAAACTTAAAAACAAATCAAAAAATGGGGAGAGGAAGTGAAGAGACACTTTTCAGAGGAAGACCAACAGATAGCCAACAGACACAAGAAAACATGTTCATCATCACTTATCATTAGGGAAACCCGAATGAAGACAACAATAAAATATCATCTTACACCAGTGATAATGGCACATATCAAAATTAATGAGAACAATCTCTATTGGTGTGGATGTGGTGAGAAAGGAACTCTCATCCATGGCAGGTGAGAATGCTGCCTGGCCCAAGCCCTATTAAAAACAGTATGGAGGGTTCTCAGTAAACTTAAAATTGAGCTGCCATATGACCCAGAAATTCCTCTATTATGTATCTATCCCCAGGACAGAAAAACATTCACCTAAAAAGATGTATGCACACTGCTATTTATTGCAGTTCTCAGTCAGTAGCCAAGTCTTGGAATCAACCTAGATGTCCAATAACAGAAGAGTGAGTCGTGAAGATGTGCTATATATATACAATGGGATAGTACATAGCTATAAAGAATGATGCAAGCATGCAATTTTCAGCAACATGGATGGAACTGAAAGATATTATGTTAAATGAAGTAAGCCAGAAGAAAGATAAATACAGAATGATATCACTTATATGTGGTATTTAGAATAACTGCATGAAGAAATGGAATAGTCTAAATGGGAGACTCAAAGAATTTCTGGCCCTAGAGGATAGTGTGGAGAAGGAAAGAACTGAATGGGAGAGGAAAAACAGAAATATGAAAGAAAAGGGACCAGTGGGGGGGGGGAGTGGACTAAGATGCATTGGTAAAAAAAGGGACAGAACTAAATATTCAATCCAAAGACAACAGCAATGGAATCAAGAGATCCTAACTACAACAATCTAAACTTACAATGGGTTTGTTATATTGAAGGCTGGGGGTTAAAGGGGTGTTATGGGATGCACTTGGGGAACATTTGTTGAGGGAGGTGGGCACTGGTGGTGGGATTGGCCCAGATTTATTGTATGTCTAAAACCCAACCATGAAGAACTTTGTAAATCACAATGGTTTCAGTAAAAATTTTTTTTTTTAAAAAAGTACTTTATGCTTGACCAGGAAGTATGAGGTTGGTTTCAAGTTTTTTTCACAGCTATCCTTAGTAACTTAGAGACTGTGAAAATGCTCCTGGGTTACTAGGCATGAGAGGCCCAACAGTATCTGCTGAGTGGCAGCATTCTATGTTCATACAGTTCTTCTCAACTTCTTCCAGTCATAACCTAAGAGCTGGAGATTCTTCTGGTAGATGGCCTGAACTTGAGAATATCCTGAGACCTTTCCTGTCTCTGTAACAGTTGAGCAGGGATTTCAAAGGCAATTCTATATCGTTCACCTTCTCCCATACATTCCTTTTACTGATGTCTAGTTTCTATTATAAACTAACAAATCTTTCACCCTCTTCCAGTCTTCTCATTTCCTCCCACAAACACTTTTTTCTAAGAAATCTCATGGTTCTATAATTCTGTCTTGGTACTTTCCTCTCAAGATCCAGTTTAACATAGAAGAATCCCTGTTCTCAGAAATGGCTTTTAAAAATAATAATGCATATAAAATGTGGGAAAATATTTTTATCCATTTACTGAAATGATGATATGCTCTTTCTACTTTTGCTTCTGTGAATATGATGACAAAGGTTAATTTTCAGAAGTCAAACCAACCTTACATGACTAAAATAAACACTAGTTGATCATGTTTTATCATTTAACAATATCTTTTGTATCTTGCATTATATTAAAGGTTTGGTACCATATTCATAAGGTATATTAATATATAGTTTTGTGTTTTATAAGTTTTGAGGTCGTAAGACTTTTCATTTCATAAAAGAAGTTTAGAAGTAATTCCTCTATTTCCTAAGTGTTTTTTTTTTTGTTTGTTTTTTGTTTTTCTTTTTGGGTCACATCCGGCAGCACTCAGAGGTTGCTCCTAACTCTAAGCTCAGAAATCACTCCTGGCAGGCTTGGGGGACCATATGGGATGCCTGGATTCAAACCACAGTTTTTCTGCATGCAAGGCAAATGCCTTATCTCCATGCTATCTCTCTGACCCTATTTTCTAAGTGTTTTTTTTTTTTTAAGAAGAATTATTTCTTTCAAGTTTTGGATAGAACTTATCTAGAATTCTCCTTGTTTTCTTTTCTGCACTTTTATATCTTTATTTCTGGCATACTTTATTTTCTGCGGTGACTTTATTCTGCTTGCTATTTTCTTTCTCAGTCTTCAAAAATAATTTTGTGTGGGATTAAGACACAATTCTTTTTTGTTGTTTCTGTTAAAAGGGCAAGAATTCTCCTATTTACTTTCAGAGAAGTGTATGACAGGATCATTTACCTACATTTATAGCTCTGGAATTGAATATTTTGTTTTATAGCACATATTCAATACATACCTTTATATATTCTCATAATTGGTCACTCAGTTACCAAATATCAATTTTGTCAGGAATTTTTACTTGCTTTCTCATACCTTGTCTGATAAAAATCTAATTTTGCTTCCAGTAATTTTTTTAGTGCAGGAATTTGTTCTGGAAGGGAGACTTGTTGGCTCTGAATTCATGGAACCCAGCCTTCTCCTGCCTTCTCTTACCTTTTATTCACAAACTGAAGACTGTGAGGCCCCTGTTGATTTTGGCTGACATCTGGATTGTGTTCCCTTTTCTCTGGAAGTACTTGCTTGCAATGCTGTGTTCTTGGACTCTCAAGATGATCAAAATCATCCCATGTCTCTTCCCCTACCCATCACTTGATGTCTTAATTGTGATGGATTTCCTCCAACTGCTCATATTTTGGGCCTAGTATAATTCTCCTCCCTTTTTTGAAATTTTGTCTTAAGGATTTTGTATTGACTTTGTGGCCTCTTTCTATGTTTTGTGAAGTTAATTAATGAAACACCTCAGACAAAAGTGTTAATATTCAATTATATTTTTACCTTAGGATCCTGATGTACAAACCATCAAGAGTTCTACTTCAGTTTCAAATGTTATGACTTTAAGTGGGTTAAATAAAAAAAAAAAAACACCTTTAGAATTGGTGGTGATAATTTGTATTGTGAAATAAAGTGAAAAGAAAGTGAAGATGTTTCTTCTTACTACCAGAAATGTGAGAAGTCTTTTCCATTAATTTTCCGATGAAATATTTCCACTGGCTGCTATTATCACACTGACTTTTTATCACTAGTCTCAGGATGCAGTTAATATCACTCCTACTTGGCATGTTGATGTTGAAGCATAGAAAAGTCTGCAACTTTTCCACAATCACACAAATTTCTCAGCATCCATGCTGGTACTCACTTATACCACCTCTCACCTGTTTGTATATGTACACTAGCAGGAAAAGGATTCCCCAGGAGCTAGGGAATCAATCTCTTCTAGATATTGAGCTCTTTCCTGAGTAGCAAGGAGAATATAGGGGCTTGATTTATAGTGCAACTCTCCTGTCTTACCTGATGGAAAAACATTTTTAGGGAGGGGGGGCATACCTGGCAGTGCTCAGAGTTTACTCCTGATTCTGTGCTAAGGAGTCACTCCTGGTGGGGCTCAAAAGACTATGTGGGGTGCTGAATATTAAATTTGGGTCAACTTGCTTGCAAGATAAGTATCCTACCCACTGTACTATCACTCCAACTCTGCAAATGAAAATCTTTTTCAAAAATTTCAGAATGAAGGTGGATTCTAATCATTCAATGGCAATGAGAGAGGCCCTCACCTGAGACTAAGCAGCCTAGGCATGTCTGCTATTAACAGCAAGGCAAAAAATTGTAGCCACAGTAGAGGATTCTAAGCAGTAGAAGGGAGATCATCCCCAGGAAAGTAGCAGGAAAGCTACTAGTGCTCTAAAATAAGAATGCATGAGCCTGGCAACCTACCATGTGGCTGTCAGATTTTCTTGATAAACTAAGGCTATTGATATTGGATACCAGCGATAATATGACTAAACCTTTGAGTTCTAGAGCAAAATACTACTAGGTTTCACTTCATGACTTTTTCAATTTATTGGTTGTAAATTTTCAACTGTGTTTTTTTCCTTTCCATTTTTTTTTTAGCTCAGCAAGTGGATAGTAGTCACAATGCTTTGTTGTGTTGAAGGAGAATTAATGTTAGTCATTCTATATAATGCACTTAGAATGCTCCTTGTGCACTGCAAATCCTTATGTATATTCATCGATATTACAGTCTATCCTAATTATTTGCAGATTTTGTATTTTCAAACTTTCCTAATGTCAATTGGGAATTGGCCTGATATTGGTTTCAGTATCTTTCTTCATCTTAGGCATTACCAGGACAAAATGGCAATGAGGACACTAAGGCAGTCCATGCTCACAGAACACAGGAGGACTTTATAGTCAGTGACAACAACCTCAACATCAGGTGGAGGTTTGTAAGATCTAAGTGAATGACCATGGCTCAGAAGAGGCTGCCTCAGGGAAGTGTGGTAGACCAAATTCATCTTCCTTCCCGAGATTAAAGCTTGGACAATGGCAACTTCTGGTAAGAGTATAAGCCTGGGACTATAACATGTATTGAGCTTTTAACTCAAGTACGCTGCTCAAAAAATTTCAAAAATGTCTATAAGGTTTATTTGTTTTACTCTTTCCAGGTTGCAATTTGTCAAACAACCTCAGAGTAGTTTTGATTTACACAAAGTCACACAACCAGTAAGAAGTAGAACAACTGTTAAACACCAAACTAGGGAATATTTGGATCGAGTCTGGGCTCTAGCTCTATATGACTTACTTGTTTTCTGTTACCACACTAGTCTGATATAGTCAGGATATACAAATAGAGTATTTATATGCAGATATAAATGTATTTGGATTTATGAGTTCACATTCTTTGCTTGGATAATTTGAGTTTTTGCATGACTAGAGAATGTGAAATAGCAAAGCTATTTTCTGGAAGTTTGATGATGAAGACCAAAGCCTCATCTTCTCGCCCTTTCCTTTGCTCTTCTCCCCCCCCATGGCCCAGGTCCTGTCTCCAGGTCCACTCCTCCCAGACCCACTCAGATTGGTGGTGGCTCCTAAACGACCACAGGCAGGATGTCCAAAAACATACTGTTGGTGAATGAGGTGGACATAATCTCTACATCAACCCAGCCCACCCACATCAACATCCATGTGCACCAGGAGTTGACTCTGGAATAGCTGATAAAAATGGGGAACTCCCTGGAGTATTTCTCTCGCCCCCTTCCCTCCAACGCACGGATAGGCCACATGCAGCTGGCTATGGGGGTGGTCCAGATTCTGTTGGGGGTGATGATCTGTGCTCTGGGAACTTTTCTCTACATAGGCCCCTGGACACTGCTCCATGTCTCAGTTTGTGTTTTCTGGGCAGGTGCCGTGGCAATTGCAGCAGGAGCTGGGGTCCTGAGAAGTACCGGGGCAAATGCTTAGGCTACATGTCAACTCTGCTCACTTTGGTCTGCTTGGCTTCGGCCATGGCAGTGACAGTGCTGGCATAGTGACGGCTTTCATACGGAGTCTGTGTGTGATCAGCCCAAACCAGAATCCTTCTTCACAACAAGCCCCCTGCCCCCAGGAAATGGAAGTACCAGAACAGTTATGATAATCAGGACTGGAAGGTAGAGAGATGCAAGAACTTCATGGAAAAGGTGGTGAAATGTTCATTGGAATCAGGGCGCTGCTCCTGGCCATCTGTGTGCTGCAGGCTGCTGTATCCTTGATCTCCCTGGACATGGGGATTCAAATCATGTTCATCGGGAGTTCTCTGTCCCTGGATCAGGAATGAGAGGACAAGAGTCTCCTGGGCAGAATTCATTGCCTCCCTCCCCATCCAAGGAGAATATTGCAGCTCCCATAGTCCTGTGATATTGAAGAGTCAATAGCCACATGCACGTGGTGTCCAGAGTTGCCCACCTAAACCCGAGGGGAAGAACCCAGACTTTCTCCTGTACTCTACACTGCCCTTCCCTCATCTGACTACCCCTGGGACCCCCATGCATCCCATCTGTCTTCTTCACCGTTCTCATTTTATTGCCTCACAGTTCACTAACAGATATCTCGGCACTGCTCCTGATACGTAATAAACTGAAAGGTGAAGTTTAAACCAGTTGGGAGTCAGTGGCCAGCTGAGTCATGTGGGACTTAACCTCTGAACTGGTCAGCATTGCACCATGAGTTTCCAGAGACAGAAAAACATGAGCTATTATCAGGTAAAAATAAACAAGAACACAAGAAGTTAGGAGGTGGGTAATTCTATTGCCGCCATTTTTCATAATTAAATGATGCTCCCAGTCATGTGTGGTAGTAATTACTCCTACTCTGTCATGTTCCTCTTTTCTTCCACCAATTTACTCCTAGAATCCACTTATAATCTGAGGCTTGTAGCTGCTAATTATTTCTGAATTTGCAACCATTTTGTCTTGCTGACTAAATAGGTCTTGGTCTTGTTTAGAACACAGAAAGGTTAATTTATGGATGTAGAAGTAGGGATGGTGTCTGGGTGGAAGGTGAGCACAAGATGGTGAGCATGGGTCTTTACCTCAAAATATAAGCTCATGGATTATACATAGAAGTCAAATGCATATGTAAACACTTTCCTAGAAACTCAAGTCACATTATCCAAAGGGGGAAATATATCAAATGCATATTAATAACTGATGAGATAGTATATGTAATAATGAATAGGGTGAACTACATTCACCACAAGAAGGATTATGCTGCAAATATATGCAAATATATGCTGAAAAGTAGATGAGCCTCATAAGGATGATGCAATCTGTGAGAAGCCAGCCTCAAAAAGTGACCTAAACGTTGACTATATTTAAGAAATACCTAGAAAAGTAAATATATAGGATAAAGTGTAGAGTGGTATTTCTCAAGAGCAGAGATGGGATGGGGGTCAGGATCAAGGAGCATTGATTTATGGGTGTGAGGTTTCTGTTATGAAGGTGTCAACATTTTGCAACTGAATGGCGTGAGAAATAAACAACTTTATAAATGTAGTCAGTGCCATAGAGTTGTTCACTTTCACATGGTGAGTTTCATGTTATGTGGATCTCAGTAAAATGAAAACAAATGTTAAGAAACAGTGTATTACATGGCATTTTAAAGCTTTTTGTGATTATGGGCAGGATGCGAAAGTGGAAGAGCTGTGAGCCCATCCTTCAAGGGAAGCAATAATTTATTCCTATCTTTATACATTCTTAGTGGACAGCACATTTTCCATGTTGATAGGGTTGCCATGTATCATGAAGCAGGGGTGTTCTGAGAAAACACTTGGGCTTAGAAGATAATAAAAGAGGAGGATGAAGAGCCTAAGTAAAGATTTGCAACTGATCATCTCTTCTGCCTGGCATATAAGAGGAAAAAGACCATTTAAAAATATTTTTATTTTGAGGAAGTCACTGGCAACCATACCGCTGAACCTCCCTACTTTGAGAACTGGAGATCTTGGCCAGCATGAGAGCTTAGAGGCTCTAAGCCTAATGCCTTCTACTGGGTTTAAATGGGGCTGCAGGGCTTCGGCTACTTCAACAGCCTTTGCTCTTCTGCCTCCTGGGTTCCAGGCCATCACTGGCCACCTGCCTGAGGGAAGGCAGTGAGGTTGGTGCCAGGAGAACTTTAAAGTAAGCTCCAGGCCTTAACCATCCCACACCCAACACAAGAGGGGAGGTTTTGTAGAAGTTGCTGGCAACCTTCCTTCCCATCAGTCTTCATTCTCAAAACCACAAGAGAAAAGTATAGATAGTTTAATAGGATTTCATAGTGTTCATAATCTTAGAATGTTTTATACTCAAGACCCACTGGACAGTATTTCACGGTATAGACTCCACAGATAAGGCCCACTACCATATCACTTAGCTTTCTAGACTTGAAAATTATTATTGTTTTTAAGAATGCTTTATACACAATCTAATCCATGAAGCCTTTCTTCAGTAAAGTTTACCATTACTAACCATGACTAGTCTAGAAAATGAAAAACCTTTACATCAGACTATCTGGCTTTCTACACACACACACACACACACACACACACACACACACACACACACACACACACACACACACACACACGTATTTCTTTTTCTTTTCTTTTGCCTTATTTACTCTTTTTTTAAGTGTCCTGTCTCATTGCACCTGGGTCAGTTTTTCAACTGTAACCCATGGATCTATCCTCAGTGTCTGCCGATATATACACATGAGTATATGTGTTCACCATACCAATATCTGTCCAATGTCATCTGTAACATATATCTAATTCATGGTATAAACTCCATATACAGTGTTTATTAACATATCACTTAGCTTTCTAAACTTGAAAATTACGCTTTTTTTTTTTTAAGAATGTCCTATACACAATCTAATCCATGAAGCCTCTCTTCAATATAGTCTACCCTCATCAATCATAACTGGCCTAGAAAATGAAAAACCTTTATATCAGTCTTGCTGGCTTTATCTATTTTATTTTTTAAGCATTCTGTCCCATTTCACCTGGGTCAGCTTTTCGATTGTAACCCATTGGTCGATCCTCAGTGTCTGATGATGTATGAGCATGATTGTATAGGTCCGCCATGCCAATGTCTGTTTAACATACATCTGCAATATATAGAATGCCTATGTTGTATACTGTTCTTCCCTCCTTTACTTACCACCTTACAAACTCTTTTCTAGCCTTTCAGTCTCTCACCCCCATCTGTTATTATCCCACATTTAACCCTTTTTACCCTTAGTTCTTGGCTTCTCAAGAAGCATATCATTTTCCCTACTCCAGCCAGCTGCTAACCAGCACCCAAAGTGAAAAGATAGATCCACAGCCCAGAAGAAACCAATACTCTATTGCTATTAGTTTATTCCCTTCACTGTGGACCTTTGCTTGCTACCAGATTAGGTTTCTGAGAAGTCCCCTGCTCGAGGACATTTCCTGACATGTGACTGCTGGGAACTGTTTTTCAGACTCCACAAGGCCAAATCACAGGTGGAAGCAGTGCTCCGAATTTTACACTGACTATTTCTAAAGACTTAAGGGGACATGTATATCTCCTTTGAATATTTCCTAGGTGTATTCCCTTAACAGGTATAATCCTTATTGAATATCATTTTATATAGTGACAGCTTCCCCCATTGTTTTATTTGTGATCTATTAAGCAAGGAATTCTGGTAGAAAAGTCTCTCTATTTAGAGTTCATATTAAAACCAGGTTATGGGGATTGTTGGAGTTGTTACCTTGGTCCTCATATGCACAAAATATACTTTGTGGCATTGTTCCTTTTTTGCATCAACACATTAAAATGAGAAACTATTCATATGAAAAAAGCTCTTATCTAATAGAGATAGGAACACACAAATTTTATAATGCAGTGGTGCCTTACACTGGGAACATTGTCATAATGACTTGGCTTAGGCCTCAGAAGAAAGTACATTGTCCATTCACCCCCAAACCATGGATACCATCTACAGAAACAACCACAGTTGGGCCCGGAGAGATAGCACAGCGGCGTTTGCCTTGCAAGCAGCCGATCCAGGACCAAAGGTGGTTGGTTTGAATCCCGGTGTCCCATATGGTCCCCCATGCCTGCCAGGAGCTATTTCTGAGCAGACAGCCAAAAGTAACCCCTGAACACTGCCGGGTGTGGCCCATAAACAAAAAAACAAAAAACAAAAAACAAAAAATAAACAACCACAGTTGTCTATACCATCACCAGGAAGCAAACTTCTATACGGTAAGACCCTACTGCTGCCCTGGCATCGACTTACTCCAAAGAGGGTTTTTTGTTTGTTTGTTTGTTTGTTTTTTGACACCCAGATGACTTAGCAACAGCAACAACCTTCTTTCAGGGCAGGGTTCTCCACATTGTCCCCTAATGGTGAAATAGAACCAAAAGACACTCCATATCATCCTTACTTCAATGTAGGATCTGCACAGAAACCAGGATCTCTAACTATAGAAACCTGAGAACAACAACCGCTACTGTGCAGAAAACTTTTATATGGGACCACAGAGAATGCATCAGGGGTTGAACAACTAGTGTGCCTGTTGCCAAGAGTTGGTCTTATGTCAGAATACTTCAGGGGTAATGTTTCCCTGTTTTTAGGCCAAAGGTTTTTTCTTTCTATTTCTTTAATATTTTGCTGGGCCTATGCAAACAACAACTGCTGCACACACACCTTTTTTACTGTATTTTTTATCTCTTATCTTTTAAAAAAAAAGAGCATACTAAACCTTCTGCTATTGTTATAATGAAAATATGTTTTTATTCTTTTGATTTTTCTAATGAAAGTAAATATTGGTTTATAACCTTGTATAGATATTAGGTATGAGAGTA